>NC_086338.1:53292466-53624966 GCF_032445375.1 Bacillus rossius redtenbacheri
TATCGCCGAAGAATCCGTGAATTTTTCAGGTCTCTAGCTATTGTTTTATTGACATGAAAACAAATTGTGGTTTCAGTACTAAAACTCGATACATAGAATCTTATCGTTTTAGGATTAAATCATTGGGTTACCCAGGTTGTGAACTTTTGAGTGTTACAGGTAGATGGTCCTGCTGAGCTGTATTTTCTATAGAAAACTTGAGATTTGATTGATGTTCCCGAAATTCCAAGCCCTGGTGTCCCGAAACTGCAAATTCGCAAATACCTGGCTATAGTATTGGACCCACTAACTATTGTGTCTCGTTGTTTTCTTTTCCGGCTCACATACTCGATGCTGATTGGTCGAGTTGGCGAGTCACGTGTTTGCGGGCAAGGTAGAAGTTGGCCGCTAATAAATATTCTGCACCGCGCAGACTCGTCGGCGTGTCACCTCTGCATGCATTCACTCCGCGGGTTGGGCCATGACTCAGAACAGTTATAACTAGAGTCCCGGAAATTTCGCGGATTCCTCTGGCCTCAGGATAGAATTCAAAGTTATAGGTGTGCTTGACCCATGTTTACTCTCCCATTGGTTTATTTCTTAGCGAGAACATTTTTATCCTTGTTATTTGGCACTACCTGATTCGCTTACTTCTCTCCTAGCTGGTCATCGTTGGCTCACGGTCGTAGAGGGGCGTGTCCAGATAACTGCGGTCCAGTCATGAACACAGTGCGACAGTGTGGAGGTTTGCATTCTAGCTTGCGACTAAATGAATCCGCGAAATTTCTGTGGCTCTAGTTATAACTAGGGCCATGCATATTTCGCGAAAAGATTCCGAGATTAGTTATAAGTTAAAACACTGTAGCATGGTCTGTGTTTAGTGATTGGATGAATTTCTTTCAGGCGCATGTAGATTGTTACAACACCAATCACAGTTATTCAGTGGGGAAGCAAACGCGCTCTGAGTTGGCTCGGTCAAAAAGGGCAACGACTTCATTTCGCAGACGGCCGCCAATCACAAGGAAGAAAGCCCTGGTGCGGGTATACCTTGTTGCAATCTAATAGGCGTTCGGATTTATTCGCGAAAAATGCCTGTCCCTAGTTATAACTATAAAAAAATCCACATAACTTATTATAACTGTCATTACTTAGAAACACGTAAGTTAGAAACGTACAACGCCGAATCACGCAACGTCGTAACCTAGAAAAATCATAACTTGGAACCATCACGACTAATAAAAACACTGTCATAACTTACAAACACATAATTTAGAAACACACATAGTTAAGAAAATGCACTATGTAGAAAATTCTATATTGTGTTATTTCTAAGTGGCTTGCGTCCAAGTTATGACATCGCATCGGGTTAAGTGTTGTGTTTTGCGTGTGTGTGGTGGTAAGGTGGTGGGGGGGGGGGGGGGAAAGGGGCTGAGGAAACGTAAGTTTTCCGGGCGTCGTGACGTCTCCCGCGGCGTTGCCACATCGTCATCGCGGGTCGTAGCCACGGCAACGGCGCAGAGTCGGGCGCGCGGAGGAGGCGACCCGCCAAAAGGGTTGGAGATCGATGGTCTTCCGGAGCTCGGTTACTTGGGCCACTCCCCCCCTACCCCCTACTCCCTACCCCCTCTCCTTACACCCCTTCTCTTCCTGGCGGCAAGGCATCGCCAAGTCGGCAGCAAGGATCTACCCCCTCCTCCCCCTTTACTCTTCCTGCTCCGAGCCACGCCGGAATTTGCATGATCCTCCCGGTCCACCCCTTTCAACCCCTTTTCCGAGCGTCGCTTGCTAATAATCCGAATAAATGAGTGCAAGTAATTTGTCCCCTTGTTAATTACAAGAAGGGGAGAGGGGGTTTGGAGAGGCTCAGTCTGAGAAAACGAGTGGGGTAGGGAGGGGTGGTAGCGGAAAAAGGAGGATTGTTTTAGAGTACTTAGTTAAATTCACCATCATCTTTACAATGCGCGAACTTTTGCTTCCTTCATCCCCCTCCCCCCACCTACTTTTCCCCTCTACCCGAACAGATCGCAATTCCACTCCTTGTCTTCTCGTCTTCTTCTCAGCTACAGGCGGGAGCCCGGAGTCAAGCCGTGGAAGCAGTCACAAGCCATGTAGATCAGGGTGGCCAACATTTAGATAATGATCATGAGTACAAAAATAAAATTAAAATTGAGTTTACTTATCTGTATCTTTTTTTTTTTTAGTATCGACAACAAAACCTCTCATTCCCTTCATTTCTCTGATTTGACGCCATTTTGGTTTGTAGAATATAAGTACGAAAATAAAGTGGTATAGGTCTCCTCAATTACAAATGAAGAGCATAATTAAAGAAATATCGGAACACCATTCCAGTGAAATTACAGTTCTCAGCTATATCGCTTGAAGAGCACAAGACATATGTCTCAGCACAATATCAGAAATATTTTAGGTCTCATCTATATCAACTAAAGACCATAATTAATTAAAGACGCAATTTGTAATGTATAATTATGTGTGCAATCACTAACAACTAAAGAGCATAATTAAAGAAACATCTGAGCACCAAATCAGTAATATGACAGGACTAATCTCTATCAATTAAAGATTATAAATATACATAGGCCTATATCTGAGTAGAATATCAGTAAAATGACAAGTATTTAATGTATCAATTGAAGACCAAGATCAGAAACACAGCTGATCATCATATAAGTAATATAAAGGAATTTAATTAAATGCTGCCCTCCTAGTTAAAATTCATGAAATAATTAATATGTATTTTGAATTTTAGTTTTTGTTGTGAAATTTGGTGAGCGTCATCAACCACAGTTGGCAGCTCCGTGGCTGTTATACATTTCCGTGACATCGACTTCTGTTCCATTCTCAAAATTACTCCTACCAAAAGCCGTATTCCGAGAGCTAAGATTTTACACATCAAAAATAGGTACTTGTCAGTTATTACATTACCAAGATTTCTTGTCTAAATAAAAAAAAATTGTTTTAATGACGAATCATACAATATTTTTGCTAAGGATGAAATAATTTTTGTTTGGTGCAATGTTTTCACCGGATAAAGGTTAAATGAAGTTCACTGCTAAGCGTGTTTCGATAATTTGGAAACTCTCTAGCTCAAAAGATAACTAATTTACCAAAAAACTAATTTTTAAATCAATTGCGAACAATTTTGATGTCGACCCAGTTAATTATGTTTGTGTTACGTACAAATTTGCTTGATGCAATCAAAAACTTTTTGTTACTGCACGTAAATAATCGTTTTGGTAATAGTCTACAGCACTTTCTTACCGTGATATATTCATGGAATTTTATTTTGGCGGGAGTCATAAAGCATGACGAAATTCTCTGAAAATGTGTTCAAATATATTTTTATGTCATTATTCTTAGTTTAAAAATTATTTTTAATGTGGTTTACAGTTTACATAATGCAAGAACAGTCTCCAGGAATTAATAAATTGAAAATTCTCTGAAATATGCTCTAGAAATTTATAAACTATAATTTTTTTTGCTCTTGAAATGCTGAGAATATGGTAAATATAAGGAGAAGTAGGATTGAAATAAATGTATAGCATTCAAATTTGGCCGGCCGGTATACATCCAGGTTGTGCAAGGGACTTAAATGCCATGTTATTCAAACGTGCTACAGCTTTTAAGAATAAAATATTTGCTCCAATTTGTTGTGTTAATTCACTCTAATTTGGACAAACATGGTAAGCGCAAACCTGAAAATGCTTTAGTTTAACCATTCCACATAGGTACCTATACTTGGTTCTGTACTTATAACATTTAGAAGTAGGTACAGTTGTTCTTATGGGCACATACTATGTTTAATATTGTAATTTACAGAATAGAACTTGTTTCATTTGAACTTACGTATTTTGGAACAGCGGATGATGAGAATTTTATTTGAATAGAGCCAAGTAAACTGGCCGGATAACCTTGTTATCATACAAACGTTTCTCTGTTTGGTGACCATATTCCTGTTATGGAATATTATGTGGTTTTTATATTCTGTTGACAACAGTAATTTTTTTGCTTAATTTGTGCTTTTGTATTTTTTTTTTTTTTGTAGTTTTCCTCTACAGACATACACATGTGCTCAGCAATGGCGTATGTCCAAAAGCTTACATCAAGTTTTTTTTATACGGGCAAAATGGAGGATTTTTAAAACTGTTGTGAGACGTGACCATATCCAAAACGAGCTCGTAGATTATGTTTGTCCCCACACATCAGGTATTTCCTGACATAAATAAAACAAAATGGTTCCACTCCAGGTGTCACGACTCGCTCATATCTTCTGCTAGTGAGGTCCTCGGAGGTTGCTAGCGTCGACACGTCAGTACGATGTCGCGAGGTGACTGACGATGGTCGTCTTCCACGTCGTCCAGACCCGTCACCTTTAACGAGCTTATCATTGTCACCTCCAGACGTTGTTCCCGCTCAGCTATGCACTGCAGTTTTATATATATATATAGGCACACCTGTATTTCGCGATTTCATTTCATGTCAAGAGTCATGGCAAATTGTGAGGGTGGAGCAGTACGGTGACCACATTCTCATTGGCCCCGTCAAGAGCGGGACGACACCTCTCACCGACCTCAGCCAATAACCACAGGAGAAAAGCTACAGTATTTTGTGAAATACCTTGACACGAAATGTATTCGCGAAATACAGGTCTCTCTCTCTCTCTCTCTCTCTCTCTATATATATATATATATATATATATATATATATATATATATATATATATATATATATATATATACACACACACATACATACAGAAACAATAATCATGTAAAATTGCAGATATTTATAAATACGTCAAGCCTATAACTTTTATCTAAAATCTTTGTCTGAAACAATTTTTGATACGACGAACCATTGCTGAAAAGGTTTGAAAAACACTGGGGTAGAATTTAAAAAAATGTTCATAATTTCCGTACCACGTACACCATTAAATTCGTTCTTATCCTATATTGCAAAACCATAAATAATTATCTACAATTTTGGGCTGAAATAATTTTTTTTAATGACCTACCATTACTGCAAGGGGTTGAAAAAACACGGGGTTGGAATGACTAACCTTCTTCCGCGAGATAATCTGTGCTGCCTGAAGTCTAAGGTTTGACTCGAGCTGATTTAGGCTCGTTCTCCGTGGATTTATGTTTACGGTTTTCTTTTTAATTCTTAAAGTTTTTCCATGACAAACAGTGTAAAAAAAACCTAATGGCGTACGTGCAAATAATTTAATTAAATAAAATTTTTTACCATCGCAAGTGTCATTTAAAGAACGTTTAAATATACACTTCAATACAAAGTAAAAATTTAAAAAAAATTGTGAGCCAGTAGTTTAGTACTCGCGAGAGATGTGTAAAATCTAACCTCGTTAACGAGCAAATTTCATGGGTCTTCGTGTTGCAAAAAACACTTTTAATACGTAAATTGGACACGGAATTTAAGGTAGAATTCTTTAAAATAGTGCCTAGTGTGATAAATATATACACAATTTGTAGACACCTGAAAAATTCGCAGGTTCATTTCGTGTTATGCTAAAATTCAAATAATTATACCTTAGCGCTGCTTCTACAACTGGTTCACTGTTAATCCTGGAGCAATGAAGGCCAATTAGAGACCCTCGCTCAAAGAAGTGTCGAATCACAGACACTCAGTCGAGACGACTCACAAGTCAACAGCCAATGAACAGTTGGCATTTGCCCGAGTGTGTAGAGGATATTGGAGTCTATCCCGGAGGTCACTGAACCCGCGAATTTTTCCTGTCTCTAACAATTTGTGTTTTTAATTACATTTCTTGACGCAAGAATTCGCTGCTGGAGCAGCTACGTCGACTATTGGATAATATTATTAGCAGACACAAATTTTAAACGATATAATGAAACAGCTCCAATAAAAGCGAGAAAAATAAAAAAGACTTGAAAAAAACCTAAACCCCGGATTTGGACCTGATTTTCTGCAAGGAATTTTATTAAAATATTCGCCATCTCGTTAGAATTCATTAGACAGTTAATATACTATAAAGTTTACATTTGGCTTTGTGAACTTTGGTTTCTCGCCATCCGCCACAGACGGCGGCACCGTGGTTACACATTTCCGTTCCATGCACCTTCCGTTCCATTTATAGGGACCGGAAGAATTCGCGGGCTCAATGACCTCTAGGATGAACTTTATAGTTCTACGTACACTCGGTCAAATGTCACCCTCTCATTGGCTGCTGTCTTGAGGAGGTGTCCCAACGTAGCGGCCTGTGATTCGATACAGCTTCGGTTGAGTGTTTCTCACCGGCCCAGAGTCGTCCAGGTGAGTTGTGAGCCAATAGCAGAGGCAGCACTGAGGTATAACTATTTGAATTTTCAGGCTGTCGTGAAATGAATCCGCGAATTTTTCCGGTCTCTATCCATTTAACATAATTACTAGAGTCCCGGAAATTTCGCGGATTCCTCTGGCCTCAGGATAGAATTCAAAGTTATAGGTGTGCTCGACCCATGTTTACTTTCCCATTGGTTGATTTCTTAGCGAGAACATTTTTATCCTTGTTATTTGGCACTGCCTGATTCGCTTACTTCTCTCCTAGCTGGACATCGTTGGCTCACGGTCGTAGAGGGGCGTGTCCAGATAACTGCGGTCCAATCATGAACACAGTGCGACAGTGTGGAGGTTTTCATTCTAGCTTGCGACTAAATGAATGCGTGAAAATTCCGTGGCTCTAATAATTACTCCTACCTATTGCCGTAAACCAAGAGTAGAGATGCTGCACAACAATAAAAATAAAGTTGTATCTCGGGGAATGTTCTTGAAGTCGAAGAGGAAGCTGGCAGCCACCACGTGACCCGTGCCAAGATGGCGGCCCGCCCGCACGGCGTGGTGCTCGCTGTTTCCGCGACTCGCGGAATCAGAACCCCCCCCCCCCTCTCCCTAGCTCGTGATCCCTTGTCGTCATGACGACCTCCTGGGACAGGGAGAGGGGGAAGCGAGGAGAGGGGGAGGCGCAGAGGTCGAGGTTTACTAATTCATAGTTCGACCGCCGCGCGGCTCGCAGCGCTGTCTGTTCGCGGCGCGGCGGGGCAAAGCCACCGACACCTGGTCCGCTCGTTGCACAGAACTACACGCCGAGTCATCAGCGGAGGCCGGCAAAATTTCCTGGTTTCATTTAGCGGTTAGGCTAGACCCCAAACTCGCTCACATTCGTGCTGCTTCGGTGATTGGACCGCAGTTTACCTGGAGGACCCAGAGCCAATGCAAAACCCTCAATCAGTCCCTAATGATAAGAGACGGGAAAATTTCGTGAATTTATTTCGCGATAGGCTAAAATACAAATCGTTATACCTCAGTGCTGCCTCTGCTATTGGTTCACGACTCACCTGGATGACGCTGGGCCAATGAGAAACACCCAACCAAAGCTTTATCGAATCACAGGCTGCTACGCTGGAAAGTCTCACAAGACAGCAGCCAATGAGTGGGTGGCATTTGACCGAGTGTACGTAGAACTATGGAGTTCATCCTACAGGTCATTGAACCCGCGAATTTTTCCGGTCCCTAATAATTACATGATCTATAATTTTTGTCTGGGCTAATGTTATGAAAAAAAACTTACCGTTTTACTGAAAATCGCGGAAAAAACCTTTTATTTTACCTTTGACCTCGAGTATTTTTTTCCCCAGGTACCGGATCGATGAGGACTTTTTAAATTTTATTTATAATTAGGTATGTTTTGAACAATTTTGCCGACTTTCAGCTTTTTTGTGAATTTATGTATCTTCGGATGTCTATATTGACCGGACAGGACTGTTAGCGATAGGTTAGACTCCAAATTCGTTCACATTCGAACTGCTTCAGTGCTTGGACCACAGTTAACCTGGAGGACCCAGAGCCAATGCAAAACCCTCCATCAGTGTCCGATGATTAAGGACCGGATCAGTTCGCGATTTCAGTGACATCTAGATTAGACTCCTCAGAAAACAATTTTTCTGTACTTTTACAGAAGATTCCTTTGCAAATCAGTTGCTAAGAAAAAGTTTGTAATACTACAAGAAAGGTATGGCATGGTTATTTTTACATATAAGATTAATTTTTTCGTGTTAATAATACTGTAAGTATCTATTTCTTACGAAAATTGGAGCATATATTGATATTTAATTTATATATTTCATTCAAGCATATTTTTTAAAACGACGGAAATGATGATTGAATAATCAATAATTGGACTTTATTTAGTTTTAGCTCTATTGTGCTTATTAATGTGCGCAGTTAATACTGGAAAGCTATTCAGAGAACGGTTTATAAATAACTTTAACTATTGTAGGTAGCCTACTGGGACAACACGAAGTATAAATTCCCGGGTAAGAATCCGAACCCAATATAACTGCGAACACTATTTTGTAGTTATACAGTTAGTTCCATAAAAAAGGTACAAATTTACAAATATCCGTAAGTTCACATGAATAATTCTCTTCCATTTACAAAAAAAAAAAAAAATACAATGTAGACACCTGCATAGTTCGCGTTTATTTCTCGTGCCAGACCAGAATCCACGGACGTGTGCGTTGTCAAGTCCTTGTCACGTGTTCACTGGCTGCTACCACATCTTTATGGGCAGGCATGAATCGCGAACAAAATCTGAACGACTATTAGACTGCAATAACGAGGTATGTCCGCACCAGCGGATTCTTCCTTTTGATTGGCGGCAGTCTGCGAGAGAGGCCGTTGCCTTGTTTGATCGAGCCCCTCAGGACGTGTTTGTGTCCGCACTGAATAGCTGTGATTGGTGGTGTAGTAATCGACGTGTACCTTAAAGAAACTCATTAAATCACGTAACGCAGACAATGCTACATAATTTTAACTTTCAGCTAGTCTCGGAATCTTTTCGTGAAATATGCATGCCCCTGTTCATATTCTCACCGTGTTTCTTGTCATTGGCGTAGTTCTTAGAGCGTGTAAAAAAAAACTACTCGTAACCCGGAAATCTGGCGGATTAATTTGCTGTCAGGCTTAAACTTACAACACTATGGATACTCTATCCACATTTGCTGTTTTCTTACTCCAGTACCTCTTGTTCTTCTAACTGGCTTACAGTCCTAGAGGGGAGTGGGGGAACAATTGTGAAGCTATAATCAACGCAGTGTTAACGCATAGATGTTGACAGTTTAACTGATGACCCAAAATAATATGCAAAATTTTCCGGTCTTTACCAAGGAACATGGTTAGAGATCGGAAAAATTCGCGTATTCTTCGGCGATAGGTTAAAATTCAAATAAATATACCTTTTAAATGATTTTTCTATTGGCCTACTGTTCATCTGGACGAATCTCAACCAATTAAAAACTCTCAACCAAAGAAGTATAGAATCACAGACAAACCAGATGAGACGACTACAAGTCAGCAGCCAATGAACTTGCTTTATTTGCCCAAGTGTACAGGGGAATGTGTAGTCTATCCTGAAGGCCATCGGAATCGCGAATTTTTCCGGTCCCTAACCATGGTCCTTGAAAGTGTGCGAGCATTTTGCATTCTAGACTGACGCCAAATTATAACGCGGGATTTTTCCGGTAAATAAATGTTTGTGATAGCGAAACTATACTGGAAATATTTCATTAATTAAATCGATATAAAAATAAGTAATCGAAACTTAAAAAATACATTATAACCCTGGATTGATGACCCAATATTCTCCACAGTTTTAAGCCGTACCTCATTACTTCAATGGATAAATGAGATTCTTGGTTCAAATCCTTTAAGAGAACAATAAATTATTTCAATGTGTTTATACAAATTATTATTGCATTTTAAACCTTCGCTTTTTTAAGAAAATATTTTATAGTTACTTATTTGTTTAACTGAGAGTTAAAGTAACTTTCAATATTAGCACAACCTGTTAATTTGGTTATTTTACTCTAGGTAGGCATATGATCTTAATTTTTTTACCACCATCCCATGTTCCCGCTTTTTAAAGCTGAATTTTCGTACTTCTTTATGAAATTTTGCTTACTTGAGATTCAAACTAAGACAGGAATCAACGTCTACTTCTGATTTTAAAATAAAATCCCATCCCCCATATACCAGCTTTTAAATATCTGAAATAAAAAAAATCATTGTTGTGTTCGAGTTACTCTGAAAAATATATGTATACCTGCGTAAATCCCAGGCAATGCCAGTTACTTCAGCTCATATGAATTTATACATAAACTTAACTATTTATCCATTTGCTGTAAAATATATTTTTGTGACGAAAGTTATGTAACTAAAAATAGATAATATTTGTAACTAAAAGTTTCAAAATATTTTAGTAGCCTATATAATATTAAAATAAGTATAACCTCTAACGCATACATAAGTTCACACTCCTTTATATTTATATAAGTGTGTGTATCCTACTTGGCCTAGATCTTTGTTTGGTCTTAATATTTCATGTGAATTGCTTGGATGTTTAGTTGATAAGTAATTTTTATAGTTTACATAACTTCCTTCTATAATTTGACTGCAATTGTATGATTTCTGGTAATTTACGTTACGTAAATACGTTCATAATTAAATGTTCTTCTAGATGTGATATTGTTACTTTGTATGATTCTTTTCATAACTATGATATAAGTTGATTCCCATGCCGTGAAAACTTCAAGTACAACACAAAGGCAAATAAAACTTAAAAATGAGAGCCTGTAAATATGTTTGTTGTAAATGTAACAGAAAAATTCAAGTAAAATTACAGATATTAAATTTATATTACATTTACATAAAAAACAACAGAATCACTACAAAATATTGTTCGCGGTAATACTGGGTTCGGATTCTTACCCGGGAATGTATGCTTCGTGTTGTGCCATTACTTACCTACAATAGTTATGAACTTATTTGGAAACCTTTCACTGAATAGTTTTCTACTATTAACTGTGCACATCAATAAGCGTAATAAAAATAATAAAGTTCAATTATTAAATATCCGATTTTATTTCCCGTGGTTTTGAAAATTATGCTCGAATGACACATAAATTAAAATAAAAATTTTTTTTTTTGTAAGAAATATTCAGTATTATCTCGAAAAACGTATTATGCTATAAAATAACCACAATAATGTTCGCAGGCTTTCGCGGCCATTGTCTGAATTATCTTGGCTTCTGGGTTGCAGCCGTGTTCTGGCAAATACTGTAACTAACCGACGTTTCGGTCGACATTGCAGTCGCCATCATCAGGGAGCAGTTACCTACAGTTACCTGCTACAGTAGGTAACTGCTCCCTGATGGTGGCGACTGCGATGTCGACCGAAAACGTCGGTGAATTATTTGCCAAGGACACGGCTACAACCCAGAAACCAAGCTACTTAAAAATAACCATGGCTAGATACCGGAAATATTCGCGGATTCATTCGGCGATAAGCTGGAATTCAAATACATATACCTCTTAGATGATTTTGCTATTGGCTTACTGTTCATCTGGACGAATCTCAACCAGTTATAAACCCTCAACCAGAGAAGGATCGGAATCACGGACGGACCAGATGAGACGTCTCACAAGTCGGCAGCCAATGAACTTGCGTTGTTTGCCCGAGTGTACAGGGGAATGTGAAGTCTATCCTGAAGGCCATCGAAACCGCTAATTTTTCCGAGTCCCTAACCATGGCCGTGTGTTGTACAAAGTTACAGTATCTCACTTGTGGTATTGGAATGTTTTGTTTTCTGTGTTCCCTTGGAGTGACGGGGCGGGGGGCGTGTGTCCGCAGGCAAGGAGCTGTCGTACCACAGCGACGACCTGGACGACGGCTCCAGCAACCGCGAGGAGCTGTGCAGCGACGCCAGCGACGCCAAGAGCACGGGCAGCGGCGGCGGCGGCGGCGGGGGCGGCGGCAAGAAGAAGAAGTCCGGCGGGGACGGCAAGCAGCAGTCCGGCGGCGGCTCGGGCGGCGGCCAGTCCGGGGGCGGCAAGCCGCGGCGCGCGCGCACCGCCTTCACCTACGAGCAGCTCGTCGCGCTCGAGAACAAGTTCAAGACGACGCGCTACCTCTCCGTGTGCGAGCGGCTCAACCTGGCCCTGTCGCTGTCGCTGACGGAGACCCAGGTGAAGATCTGGTTCCAGAACCGCCGCACCAAGTGGAAGAAGCAGAACCCCGGGATGGACGTGAACAGCCCCACCGTGCCGCCCCCGGGGGCCGCGGGGGGTCCGCCCCACTTCCCCGGGTCGTCCTTCCCCCCGCACCACCAGCACCACGCCGCGGGGCTGCTGTACTCGGCGGCGCACCAGCTGCCCTACCCCTACCCGCTGTCGGCGGGCCCCCCTCCAGGCGGCGTGCAGGGCTACGGCGCGCACCCCTACTTCCACCACCTGGCCGGCCACCACTCGCTGGGACACTCGTCGTGAGGCCTCTCGCTGGGATCTCCTAGACGGCCGTGGGCGGTGGTACCTCGAGACCAGAATACCCTCCTGGGACACTTGTCGTCGACCCTCTGAGAGGTCATGCCATCCACATCGGAGTACCTTTCGCTGGACGCTCGTCGTGGGATCTCCTAGATGGCCGTGGGCGGTGGTACCTCGAGACCAGAATACCCTCCTGGGACACTTGTCGTTGACCCTCTGAGAGGTCATGCCCTTGGATCGAGATCAGAATACACTCCTGGGACACTCGCCGTTGACCCTCTGAGAAGTCATGCCATCCACATCGGAGTACCTTTCGCTGGACGCTCATCGTGGGATCTTCTAGACGGCCGTGGTCTGTCTCTGGGGCACTTGGGCGGGGGTACCTCGAGATAAGAATACCCTCCTGGGACACTTGTCGTTGACCCTCTTAGAGGTCATCGTGAAAATCTTCTAGGTGGCCCATGTTCTGTCTCTGGGACACTTCATATAAGTGTTTGTTTCCTCAAGATCAGAATAGCATTCATTGGGATACACTCGCTGTTGGCCCTCTGAGATGTCGTGCCCTCCATATCGGAGTGTCCTTCGTCGGATACACGGGCTTCGGTGTACTCATCGTGAGATTTTCATGTTTCTCGTTAATTTTGGATCTGAATGCCTTTCGGAAGTTTTGTCTCTGAGGAGATTCATTATATTAATTATATCTGAATACCACTCAAGGTGTATCATGCTCCTGAAACACTTTTAATGAGACCCATATGTGGGCATAACTTCCATATCTCTCTGGAAATGATGTTCTTACTACACTATTCAGGAGTAAAAGCCATTCACGGTAAATTTAGATCTTTGAAAATACTTCAAGGTGTCGAGGTGTCAATACCATCGAAAGCCGAGTGAAGTTCGTCTGAAATCATTCAGAAGTTTAAAGTTTATAATCGAATATAAGTTGGGTGATGGAAAATGGAAGACGCTGTATGTAAACAGAACTGCCATAATAAAAGAAGCAGTTTCTGAGGAACAAATAAGAATAACCAAGTGGTAATACTCCTCTGAAGTTTTTAGAGCCATTATTTTGTACTTTTTTTTTCACCATCTTGTACTCTTGGTGGCACATCATTTGTCCTTTTACAACTCACTGGCCTTCTAAGGTCCAAATATACAGGGCTTGCTTGGTTGTGTACAAGTCACCTATGGACCCATGTTCTACAGATCTGAGACACACTCTTTGAAAAATCAATAAAAAATTCAAGCGAGATCTTTGATATGGTTATTCTTTATCCAATCTGGGAGAGACTAAGAACAGACAATCTTCGTGTAATAAAACACGAGAAATATCTTTCTGAATCAGTAAAAAATCAAGAATCAGATTCCAGCGATTCGCAGTCAGATATATCTTATTTGGAATAACATTTCTACTATTTCAACATTGTCAACTAATACTTGAAAGAATATCTGCTCTCATAACCACTCTACCGAGTGTAAGAAGCACTACTTCTGCAAATTGGCTGGACTTTACTGAATGGAATACTCATCACAAGGTTTTTAAAAAGGTTTTTTCCTTTTATACCAGAATGCCTCGCAATGGAAATTATAACCCTGGGGCACTGGTGGAAAGACATGTATGTGGCCATGCCCCTTAGCAATTTTAAAGGTATTCTGAATCAACGTCAGCGAGCTAATAAAGTCCACGGAATGCCAGAATACATCTTCATTGGATCAATGAAACCATTAACAACATTTCCTTATTTTCATCATAGATGTTGTCGTTGTTTAAGTAACATTTTAAATGATTGGAGCAATGTTTCTACTGTTTGAGCTTTGGAAAGTAGATCATTTTACGAACTTCTCGCAATTTAACGACGCAATTTTAGCCTCTGGCTTGACTACTATTGAATTATACTTTTTTAAGTGCTAAATCAAATACTGTCTCTGTTATAAAAAATATTCAAATAATACATTTTACCGATTGGTGATTTTGTGTTTAAAAAAAAATTATTCCGCTAGCTCAGACAGATCAGACTCCTGCAATTAAATCTGCTGCATTGTAGTCACTGAGTCCTACGTATAATTTCAGTGGCTGAAAATTTACAATTTTCGATATAAATCACACTGTTTCTAAGCGCTCATTTATATATTATCAAATATTTCTCAAACCTTGTTAAAATATACAGCATTTCAGATGTAGAGCATCTAACCAGATAAAGTGACTAGCAGAAAATCACTGCAAATGGACGAATTAGGCGAATCAAGCCACAAGCAACAGTATCTGAAACACTAAATGTATTTCTCTGTCTCCGCCTCTCTCTCGTATTAATTAATTCACATTCAGGATTTCACAGTAAAGTATTGGTTAAAAGATTTTTTTTTGGAGTGAGACCAAAAATCTCCTCTTTCAAAAATGAATAAAACTTATTTTACTTAGGCAAGTAAAATTTAGGTATAGTAAAATTAGGTATGTTTTTAAAATTAATTTGATTGTAATAATTCTGTTTCTCGTTGCTGATTAAGTCACCCTATAACTGATTTTCCTTCCTTTAATTATATCTTTGAAATTGACTGACTTATACTAGATAGTGAATATACATAGGACTAAGAATTTTCTAAGGGCCTCTGTTATCTGATCACTGTTTGTTGTTTGATTGTTTGTAGTCAGTAGGTATAATAATGAAAATCGTCAAGATCCTCTTTGAAAGAACAACACAATCAACTCTTGCGTACTTAGCGTTACAGTAAAACCTGAATATTTTTGTAAAAAAATGACAAATGTCTCTAGGTTCAGCATTCCTTCTTTCTTTTCCCATTACCCAAGAAATTACAATAATTTGTTTGCAACATTGTTACCAGTGACTCGCATTTTAACACACAAATCAGTACGATGCATCTTTGGGTTTAATGAATAAGTGTTTTTAAACATGCTTGTTAAAATACATAAGAAAATAAAAATATTTCAACTTGCTCCTAGCAATTAACTATTCAATTCAATAAGAAAGAATTTCCAATGAACTGAATTTATGCAACACGTACACATATTTCAAATTTGCAACTTTTATATGAATTAACTTAAGTATTGATTCAATAACTTTGAAGTGATACCTATTAAGTTTTCAATGTGTTTTTTTTTTTTTTACTGAGAAACCTTTAATAGTTCGAAAGCAAAGAAATACTTAAAGACACAAAATGTTTCAAATACTGATGCCTGGCATAGGAAAAACACCTTTCGTTGCAAGTCTTCGAGATCCTGAATTCCGAAAATGGGGCAAAAGAAAAAATCGAAGTCACTGAATTAGTGGTTTTTGATTGTAAATCGTGAGCTAAACTCAAAAGGTGAAAAACGAAATCCTGTGGTGAGAAGTTTTCTTGGAACTCGCTTCTTTTTGGTGAGACCAACAAGCGTTTGCGGGTAGTAAAAAAACCAGTTGTGTGGTTGTGCTTCGAACATACGGCGGCAAAGATTCTTCTTCTTCTCCTGTCTCCTGTCGCACGAGGAAAAGACCTTACAGCAAGCAGACCGAGAAGACATGTGTCGCGACATTTTTCTGTGAAAACGTTCTCTGTCCGAACCTGGTATTTATTGTTGAGAGATCATGATGAATATTGTGAAAATGTTAGATTTTTCCGTAATAATGAACTGTGGTAACATTTTTTCCAAACTGTTTTGTCATTTGTGTGTTCTCCTTCTGCAGTTTGCCAAGTCACGTGACTTTGCGCTTGCGGTCAACGGTAGCTGGTGAATCGTTACTGAAAGTAGGGTTACCTGATCGTCAACATTAATATACATATACATTGTTTGAAAAAATTTTGCGCAATATCCTAGAGTAGGTGCTCATCTGAAAAAAAATTCCGGAAATGGTATTTTTGAGTAGGCTACACTTGTCCCGAAAAATGCCGTTAAGTAATTTGAATGTTACTAATCTAACAGAATTTTAGTTGCATTCAATAGTATTTTTGTACCCACCCAACCGTTAAAACGATTCTACAGTACAGTACTCTAAATGTAGGTAGGCCTACCTAACTTAACCAACTGTTACAAACTGTAAATTACAAGTAAACTACTTGGAATATCACACTCTCGTTACACAGAATCATATAATAAAGTGGGACGAACTTAAAAATGATCTTTTCAGACTTGAATTTTTATTTTTACAGTAGAGCTCAAACTCTAGAAGATTACTAAAATCTGTAACAGGCCAGTTAGAGGCTATTTATTTTATTCACAGTCAAATAAAACAAAATAATCCATGATTATATACAACTATAAAATAGTCTGACACGTCTTTATACATCAAACACTAGACAGCACAATTAAATTCAAATAACTTCGTACTCTTAACTGTAATCACTTAAACATAGAGAAACATTTGTCCATATCTAGATTGAATTTACATTTTCTCCTTAGCATTTCTTCCGATGATTAACCCAAATACTTCCTCAAAAATTTAGTATCCATGGCATAAATATCCTCTGGTTTGCGATGTAAAAATTAAATTAAGTTTACTATTGACAAAATGTCTTTTTCACTTCATACACAATAATGAATAGCCAAGATATAATTTATTTAGTGTTTTGTTTTCTAGCTTCGTAAGTTGGGTTTACGATTGAAAACATTTAAGAACTTAAGAATGTAAGTAGCTATAGTTTGCATTTTGAAGGCCATTTCGTTTAGGAAACGTTGTCGATTTATGATTTTTTCAATGTAGCATTTTTATCCATGAGGAAATTTATTATGTACGCGTACCTACTTGAAATACCAGGCATATAGATAGAATTAGCTATGTCAACTAAAATTTGCAACATTTCAGCTCGTAACCTAGAATTCGTACACAAATTAGGATAAAAAATATTTAACTTTAACAGAAAATAATATTTCGTGTTACGCTAAAAAAATTCCCGAGTCAACAAAAAATGACTGTACCTAATATGTGTTCAGGTATTATTAATATATTTTTATAGACTTCTTTGATGATAAAAAATAAACAAAACATTTCAGAATAATCAACTCCCGAAATAAAGAATTAATTAAAATTCTAAAAACATTTTTTTTAATATTTCTTGCCGTGTTCTTTTAAGTATCTTATCGTTTCTTGAAATGATGCTGATAATTCTTTATTTCCTACTACTTTCCTACTAGGCCTATTTCATTACCTGCTTTCTCCAAGGAAACATTATTTCACGCCAACAACACATTCTACCGTGCTCCAACTGATGCTTCCCATAATAATTAAGGAAATATATAAAATACTAAAATTTATGTTAATTCTTAAGTCAACAGCTGATTCGCATACGACCTATCACGACACCAACACGATAATCTTAAACCAATACCTTTGTATACTTAGAGTCACATCTTAAGCCATTTCTTAACTCTTATAGTACCTAATTTTTAACCGTGAACTCACATTTACTATCCATCCATAGAGATAGCAATTATACTGAACACCAACTAAAAGCCTGACAAGTACATAGCTTTATTCACCGGGTTGTTGCAAACGCCTTAGACTAATAGGTATTAATATTGTAGTGAAATATGAAGGAAAATAATTTAAAAAATAATAGTAATGAAAAAAGAGGAGGAAAGTAGATGAATTGGAAAAAGAGGACATGTGGCCTTAAAATATCACTTCTGGTAACTTTATCCGGAAGTAAACCTGAAAAAAATACGAGGGGCACACAACGGCTAAAGAAAATAATAATAATGTGGCATCATCCAAAAATTTTAGTAAAACTTCAGCACCAAAAATATTAGGCTTGACAAGTAATTCATTAGTTAAAAGTGATAAAAATTAATGCCGCATTACCATAAGGCGGAGTTATTAAGAAAAAAATCATTTCGCAGTCACGAGTACCCTCTTATTTCCTTTTCCGTGCAGTCTCGCTATTGACAGACTTACATTAACTAACAAGACTAGAGAAAAACATTAACTTAGTAAGCCCGACAAAGTCAGGTATGGAATCAGTGCTTTTATCTCTGGACAAATGGGAGTAATTCAAAATACAATTATACAATTATAGGGTTTTTGCCCCCCCCCCCAAGGGAAAGTTACAGCCCCCCCCCCTCCCACCAATGTATTTTGAAGAGCTAAGGTTATTTCACACAATAAATTGTTTATTCGAATCACATTAAATTTTTATCGAACTCAATCTTTTGAATGACACATGACGTCACTACCACAGCCAATCTTGTCTTTCAAGAGATTGAGTACCTACATTTATTTTATAAAAGTGTTGGTTTAATGCATTCGCGGGAATCGTAGATACATGTATCGAAAAAAAATTATTTTTTAGAATGGATATGAAACCTTATTTCGTAGCTAGAATAAAATAAAAGGGCAACCTTAAATTTGTAAATATATTAAATTTAAATTAATTCTTTTGTAACTCAGAACTTTATTTAAATGCAGTTTTATTCCAGAAAAACAAAAATAAATTAAAAACACAAATTAAAAATTGATGAAGGAAAAAAAAGTTAAATTATTAATAAACGTTACTGAAACAGCTCAAGTTACGTAAGTAAATCGTGTTTGAAAATGTGTTTCAATTAAAACTTTAAGTGATTATTAAAACCAATCTTTGGAGTGCATTCAGTGGGTTAATTTCAATTAATATTTGATGGAATGAAATGACATTTACCTAGATGGAGATGCTGCAGAAAACCAAAATTGTTTTGTAAAATGCATTGGTTTTACATGCACTGCAACAGCACATGAACTCTTAAAATGTCGTTCAAATGTGAGTATACGCTACGGTGCGCACACTTGTGGTGTAACAAGTTTTCCGTTCTCAAACATTAAACGAGGGAGCTTGGAGCAATTTGGCACAGTTTTAACACGACTCGTGCGATCTAATCCTGATTCTGCCATTCTGGTTCCAAAATTATGTTTATCTTTCCTTCTCAATATGATTGCAAGCTAATATTGGAACGGTTTCTTTCTACAAGCCATGGTCGATTCCTTTTCCACACGGTAGGAAATATTTGATGATGTTTCTAAACGTGTAGTAAATGAAAATTATTAACATGTACAACGGTATGGGAAATTTACAAAATAAATAAGGTACATTACCTATGCATTTGATTTCCTCGTAAATATAGGAAGGGTATGATAATTGAATGGTACATTCCCCAACAATTTCAAATTTTAATCAGCATCATCATCACTGCTTACAGACTGCGGTCGGGTCAGCAAAGAAAAATGCCTCCTCCATCTTCCTATGTCCTTCTACCATTCATCCTCCTTGACTGTTCCATTCTTCTTCTCTCTCCTGCACTCCTTTAACCACCCGCTCTTCCCACCTCCTTCTTGGTATTCTTTGAGGTCTTCTTCTTGGGTACTTAAAACTGCATCATTTCACTAGGCGGCTTCTCTTTTTCCATTCTCTGGGAATAACACAAATGAAAAGATTAGGAACATTGTCAAAAACACAAACAATTTTATGTTAAGGGGGTGCCCCCCATTTCAGGTCAAGATTTTTTATTTACAGTAATTACAGATAAACTTATAGACTATTTCAATTGTTTACTTTTCACGAAATAAAAAATATATAGGCCTATACAGCGCATACTATTTGCCAAAGTTACATTTTTAACGTTTTTGGGTTATACAAATAAGGAGAATTTAATTTATTGCAGAACTGAAACTTTTTAGGTTTAACTGCAATGCCTCTGGCTACTTCCAGAAATGTTTTGAATTTCTTTCTTAAAATATTAACTAATTTTACCTAGAATTTAAAAATTCTCAATTTTGTTACGATTTTGACAGCCAAGAAACGTGAAATGAGTTTTTGTTTCTGTCACTGCGGTTAAAACTTACGCATTATCAATTTTTTTTATATGTGTAAACAACTTAGCTCTCGCTATACGGCATTTGGTGGGAGTAATTTCGTGAAAATTTAACGGAAGAGGATGACCGGAAATGTGGAACAAAGATGGCGGCCCACGTGTAGCAACATAAACCCGTATTATAACCATTTTCGTAAAAAAAATTAGGTCACACGCGAAACGTATTGGTGCGCCAAATGAATTTTTTTAAAAGTGAAACTATCCTGAAATATATTTTTAATTATTGCGTGTTAAAGTTTTAGCTCGTGTGTTTTTACCAATCATGCTGTTTTGTATGTAGGCCTATACAAAGCTTTACAATGTAGGCCTAACCTGCATTTAAACATATAATTCCTTTATTCTATTTTTTGTGTTACGAGTCAATTATGTTTACTATTCTTTTCGACTCTGACATTAATTTGCGCGTTTTTGTTTATTATTTCATTCTTACTTGTCAATTGTTTGCATGAAAAATACCGTGTTTTTATATTTTTCACTACATATATAAATATTATATGATCTTTTATTTTCACCGATAATTGGGACATGTTTGAGTATGAGTAAAGTGCCGCAATGCATGGAATAACAGAATGAACCCAACTTTTCTTTAAAACTTGTCCACACAATACTCGCCATAGCTGTTCCGAAACTACCTATAGCTAGAGACATGCAAAATTCGCGGATTCATTTCGCGATAGGCTAGCATCAAATAAACTATATCTTCGTACCGCTTCTGCGATTGGTCCACATTTTATCCGGGGAACTGTGAGCCAATGGGAAACACTAAACCAAGAAAGTGCCGAACTACGGACAGCCTAGTTGAGACGTCTCACGCGTCAGTAGCCAATGAACAGGTGTCATTTACGCGAGTATTTAAAGGACTGTGGAGTCTATCCTAGAGGTCAATGAATCCGCGAATTTTGCAGGTCTCTACCTATAGCGCATCAAGCGCACTAACATTAATTATTTTATGTTATCCTACCTTCATCAGCTCACGAACGCTTCCTCCCCCCCCCCCCCAACCACCCGTGAGGGAGAAGTCAAACCCCGGGCACATTTTACACCATATCCTGAACTCGGAAACACTCTAAATAGAAAATAAAATATTTTTGAAATTTTCGATGTTTAGGGGCACTACTCCCCTCCCGCCCTCCTTTTAACCGGGCACATTTCCCTCCATAAACCGACGTTTTGGATCAGAAATACTACAAATCGAAAAATTATTGACATTCAACCGATAACCGCCAACACGTGGTGTGATGATGCCATTTGTCGCCTCTGAGCACGACTGTGCCGAAGGCTTAGTCCACACAGGCTTTCCTCGCAGGATCATTGGGACCTGAGTGGGGCCTTCGATGAGATGCGCTATGTTATATTCTGTCTCGCGCTTGGATTGCAGTACAGAGTAAACGGCGACCACTGTTGCAGATTAATACTGCACGGCTTGTTGTCATTAATATTCTTAATTTGTATATGATCGATAACCATAACAAGTTTTAATTTGTTTTAAATTTTACTAATTGAATTTTTAAGACCCTAAAATAATGATCTTGATAGTATCATCACAGTTGTATACATTATAAAAACTTTAATTCTAAACACTAATTATTGTTTTACATGAGAAACTATTTTTAGCTTTCGGTGACTATTAATAAAAAAATTGTTCCATTTATTATTTACTGTTGGTCAAACAGAGCCAAAAATGTTTATCGAATGATATAAAAAAACATTTGATGGCCAGAACGTTTGAAACTAACATGTAATATGGCGTCTTTCAGTTACACTTTCTTAAAAGTAATAATTGAATATTATTTTATGACCGCAATATTTTTTTTTCTTCTAAAATTGTCATTCTAATTTTCACTTTTAAAAATAAATTTAGTTTGTACTTTTTTTTTTTTTAAGTTATACGTTACATTATACAGTAGTGACTAAAACCGTTGTGTTCTTTGGGTTTATCTGGCAAAAGAGCTCACCGAAACAAGGACAGCGCAGATGGGAGGTGTCGTGCATCGGAAAGAGAGACAGAGTAAATGCAATTTAAACTGCACACGCTGCAAAGGGTTTGATGAGGGTAGGTGCGGGGAACCAGCTGACCTTGAAGGTCGCGCCCCGTCGGTCCGGTGAACAGGGGGCGAAGCAGAAGGAAGGAAGACGGACGAACCTCCTCCTCCTCCCCCCCCCCCCCAACCTAGTCCCCGTTCGACGGCGAATGGAGCGGAAAACTGGGGCTCGTTTGCCGAACCCCTCGTTACTCACACCTCCCTCCCTCCCTCCCTCCCTCCCTCCCTCCCTCGTCCACGATGCTCTCCTGATAGTTGCGACGTGACTGACTCCGTGGTCACGGTGCTTCGACCTCACAGCTTCCCCGACTAAGTCAAGTCTCACCCCTTCCCCCTCCTTGCTTCACAGGATACGTCCAGGGGGCGACACCGGAGGACTTCTCGGAAAAGGTAAGGGGGGGGGGGGGGAGATGCCGTGCGAAGAAACAATGCCACTGAAAGACATGACTATAGAGACTAGAGACCGGAAAAATTTCGCGGATTCATTCGGCGATAAGCTAGAATTGAAATACATAAACCTTTCAGATGATTTTTGCTATTGGCTTTACTGTTCATCTGGACGAATCTCAACCCAGTTATAAACCTTCTCAACCAAAGAAGGATCGAATCACAGACAAAACCAGATGAGACGACTTACACGTCGGCAGCCAATGAACTTGCGTTATTTTCCCCCAAGTCTGCAGGGGAATGTGTAGTCTATACTGAAGGTCATTGAACCCGCAAATTTTTCCGGTCTCTAATAATTAGGGACAGGAAAAATTCGCGGTTTCGATGGCCTTCAGGATAGACTGCACATTCCCCTGTACACTTGGGCATAAAAGCGCAAGATCATTGGCTGCCGACTTGTGAGTCGTCACATCTGGTTCGTCTGTGATTCGATCCTTCTTTGGTTGAGAGCTTTTTTAATTGGTTGAGATTCTTCCAGATGAACAGTAAGCCAATAGCAAAAATCATTTGAAAGGTATATGTATTTTTTGAATTTTAGCCTATCGCCGATTAAATCCGCGAATTTTTCCTGTCTCTACTACCTAATAATCACGTGTCACTGCAGAGAGTGTGTGTGTCTTCTTGCGGGGATCGTCTGCCAGGCTCCCGCCTGACGCCGCTCCTGGGAAGTGCCTGTCGAGCTCAGCTCCGTGAAACGTAAAATTTATTCCCCCCTCCCTTCTCTTTCCCAATTCACCCGGTAGGCTATCCCTCGACGCAGGGGGGGGAAATACGTCGTCGAGGGAGGTATTAGACCCGGAGAACTCGGCCGGTTCGAAGGAATGAGATGTGTCTCTCTCTCTCTCGCTTTCCCATTCGACGATCGGGCAATTCACCCATTTGACGCAGACTTTTAATCCCTCCTCCTCCAAACCCCTTCCCCCCCCCCACCCCCCGCGCCAACCTGGATCTCCGCCTCTCGGAACTGTCTCTCCTCCCCCGAGGGAGTAGACGACTTCCGTCGTGAACCGACGATCATGAAGCTATCCCGAGAGTGGTGGTTAGGTGGGGGGGTTCCGACGATGAGTGAGTTGCCTTGGAAGGGGGGGAAGGGGGTGACTTGTTGAGCGTCAATACATTTCACGTGGCACGGAACTGGGACTTTTAACATCTCGCGTGGAAGCCTTCATTTCAAAAGGGTTGTTGGCCACACATCCTTCCAGAAGTTCTCCGAGGACTGACGTACGCTCGTGAAAAAAAAAAAATTCCCTTACTGCAAAGATTGATATATTTTACAGTCTAAGAGTATTTTGAATAACGTTATCTTAACCTTACCTAAGCTACCCTTCCGGAAAAAAAGTAATTATTTATTACACTGACCGAACCTAACCTAAACTTTTACTTCGGTAAACTTCGGAAATGTTCGGTTTTTTGGTTGTCGCTTTCATCCCTGTGAACGGTAGGCCTAACACCAACCACGGAGATAAGAAGTAAGGGAGTTGGTGTGTTCGGTATTGGCCATTTTAATACTTGCAAGTCAAAATGAGAACAACCCTTCAAACCTCCTTTATTTTCCTATCTCCATAGCAGAACCAATTTTTTTTTTTGGGTTGTAACAAAGTTTAACTTTAATTATTTGCAGGCGTGTTGGTATTATGTTTGTTTAGCAATACTTGCTACATGATGGCATCTTTTCGATTCTTCCTAGCGAGTTCTTTTTAAGCTATTAAACAAATTTATAGCATATTAACCTTTATTTGTTTTGCTATCCAATTGTTAACCAGTTGACAACTACAGAACAGACAACACTCAGTATACTAATACCGCCATGCTCTTCACAGCGCGGGAAGCCTACATTTCACAGGCACGAGAGTCACACCCGAACATTTCCGGAGTTCTCCGAAGTTTGCTGATCTCTCGTTGAAAAAAGACACCATATGGCAAAGATTTATATATTTTACGATAATAGGGTATTTTAAAAAACGATCACATAAACTAACCAACTTTTCATGATAGTAACGATAATCTAACCTTACCTCCCGGAAAAAAATAGATAGTTTTTATTTATTACACTGATCGAACCTAACCTTTGGCTTCGGTAAACATCGGAACCATTCGGTTTGTGATCGTGGCTTTCATGCCTGTGAACTGTAGGCTGTCCGCAAATCTCATAATGTTGGTGCGCCTTCTTAGGACACAAGAGTTTCCAGAACTCCAAATCCCGAGAAATGCAGGAAGTATTGGGCTGATGTCACTGCAAATCAATTTTTTTTTTAGTTTCAGAAAAATCAAGCAACCCCCCCCCCCCCCCAACATCATTTACGGCCGCGGGATTAACTACCCTTCTTGTGATTGGCCGAAACGCGATTTCAACACAGCCCCTGTCGCATGTTTTCTTTTGCGTGAATGAGCTCTTTTTATTATTTTTAATCCTCCCACGATATTCCTGATCTATTTTCCCCCAGCAACCTTGTGGCCTTTGTGAGGAGATGGGAAAGAAGATACAACTCTGGTTAGACGTTTAGACGTTTAAGAGTCAACAAAAAAATCACGGGAATAAAAAATAGAACCTAAACTTTCGCGGCAAGAGCCGTGTAAACATTTGTGACCATTTACCCTAATTAAAACATACTCAGTACCACAGACTCCGTTTATTTAAGCTATGTATTTCAGAATAAATCATGATTTTTGCAATATTGTGATGCAAAATAAAACCTACACTTTACAAAACGAAATAAAAAAAATTGTGTGTTACAATTGTTTGCTGTTACTAACAGCAAAATAATTTTTGTTCACGTTTGTCTTATGAAACTACATTATCATAAATTAAAAAACGAAATGCTATAGGTAACGTTTATTTAAATGTTTTATTACAATTTTTTATGTGCATGTCTACAAAAAAACAACAAACATATCTCTCATTACAATGGTACTTTAAAGAAATTGTTACTATAATATGATTATGTACACAAAAAAATCCAAATGAAAATACACAAGTTCAAGTATCGGATTTATACCCGATTAGTAAATAATATTACAAATATAAATGATTTTAGACAGGAAAAATTCGCTTATTCATTTCGTGATATGATAAAATGGAAAAAAAAATTATATACTTGAGCCGCTTCTGCTATTCGTTTACTGTTAATCTGGAGAGTTCTTGGCCTGTTAGAGACTCAGTCAGAGAAGTGTTGAATCACAAGTCACCCAGTTGAGACGCCTCGCAAGTCAGCAGCCAATGAGCAGGCGTCGTTGGCCCGAGTGCATAGAGGATCGTGGAGTCTATCCTGGAGGTCATTTTTTTTCCATTCCCTGTGAACGGTGTGATTGGAAGCGCTGTGAAGCTTCTAGATCATACTGGCCGATCACGAGAGGAAGGCACCTGCTATTCCCCCTACCCCTTGCCCTCTGCCGGGCAAAAATGGACCGGGAATATCATGGGAGGAAAAAAAAAAATTGGCGAAGGGGAGTTGAAACCCTGATACGGTCACACACACAGGCTGGTTGTATTGAAATCGCGTTCCTTGCGTTATCGCCGATGCCGGCAGAGCCAATCACACGAAGGGTTGTTCCGGCAAAGGGGGTTATGGGCAGGAGGTAGTGGGGTAGGGGGTCGGACAGATGAAGGGAGGAACGGGTCGCTCCGAGTTATTCCCGTGTATGGGAGTTTAGCATAGCGCTTGCTCGACTGTGAAAAAAAGGGGGTTGATGCGTGAAATAGGTTTACGGTGGTGTGTGTAGGGGAGGGGGGGGGTGAGAGTTTTGCGTCGCAGGGGACGGAGCTTCATCGAATTTATAAGGGGAACCAATTCTTTTTTTCTCTATTTTTTTTCTCTCTCCCGTTGTCGCGCCGGCAATGGCTGAGTGAGTGGGTGTCAACGTTTGGGGGGGGGGGGGGGGGGGGAGAAATTAAAAAAAAACTCGCTATCCTTGGAGTGATACGCGGGCGAAATACTCGCTCTGAGCCCTGCCGGCTAGCGTGTCACGGCTGTTTGCACCCTATAATTAGTTTGATTTGCATTATGGATTATTTTCATCATTTATCGTCGGACAAGGAAGGGTCGGTGTGGGCTGGCGAGTGAGGGGGGGGGGGGAGGGGGGTGAAAAGGGAGGGAGGACGTGGAATAATAAAGTGCGCCCTCATCATTTGGTGTGGAAACTAGATCCAACCCCCTTTTTGTCCTTCCAGCAGCCTTATCAACCCTTCATGAGGATGGACTTAAACCAGGACGAAAAATCGAACGCAACAAAGCCACGACTCACTTGACAGCGATCTTCACACATATTTTTTTTTAGTTGTCCTATAGATTAGGCTGACTGTTACAAAAATTTACAAAACGTAGGGAAAAATAAGCTTTAAAAGGCATAATACACTTCAGTCAGGTTTACTTTTAGTTCTGCTGAAAATTATCTTGCTGTGTATATTTATACACACTTCACTCGTTGGGGGAGAAGCCCCCAACACCCTCACCCCTTTTCTACTTGGGGGCTTTTCCCTAAGAAGGATGGATACCGTTTTGAGTTTTCACCTCAAACAATGATGGTGCACAGTACATTATCCAAGATGGTGTTCTCCAGCAAAAACAAATTAAAATAAAAGAGGTGGCCTACATCAGACGAAAAAAATATGGCGACCTACAGCAGACGGAAACAAGATGGTGGCCTACAACAGACAAAAAAAATGGTGGCTGTAACCTCAGAATCTAAGAAAGTGTCTGTTGTTTCATAACCCAATATGACGTATGTGACATTAGAATCCACGATGGTGGTCTGAGTTTAATAGTCAACTGTAACTAATTGGTGTTATTGCGGGGTTTTGGCGCCTATTCTCTCCGCAGTAAATCTCAGGAACGCTGCTGCTGTGTTGATTACCCAGACTGCTAATCCAGCTAGCACGTCACTGCATTGCATTACTGTCAAGAGAGTAATTATTAAAAATAAATTTGGTAGTGTTGTGTGACTAGTGGAAATTTGCATTACCTATGAACAGGTCTGTTTTTTACGTAACTGACATTTACTGTAAATGAAATAGTAATAGCTGGAAAACATACGATTTTAATGGGTTCTTAAATATTGACGTGAAGTTGCTGTTAACATGCAATTCATCTAGAGGAACAACCAAAATAATTTACAGTGTATGTTAGCATTTTTATCAGACCTATGTGTCAGTACGTATATGTAAATGACGTCACAGGAACACATCAACTACCATGCCGGGTCTAGCTATAAGCTGTCGGAGGCTAGAGGCTCTCTTCCTAGGACCTCCAGGTGGTCTGCTGCGACGCTGGAACACTGGACGCTGGAAGCTGTAATTGGCGAACTACAGGAGAGCTGATGTAGCCGGGGGTCTGGCTGAAGAGTCGACTTCCCTCTCGTACTAAAAAGTCTGTTTTAATTTGGATCGGTCTCACCAAACGTCGTGGCCGATCGTAGCTGGCGCTGACATCAGTCGTCCGGAACCACTACGGGGACGAACGGGACCGACGCAGAAGTTGGCACTTGATGTCACCGATACTCCCTATCTAGGACTTATTCAGTCCAGAACTATTCTCACAAATCATAATATGGAGAATTCTGTATATCGCACGACCGCGGATGACGCGAATCTTCAATTCCTTGGGCGGCAACCAAGGCTTTGGTTCGCCCCAGCCCGAGAAACGTCTTCCCGCTGCAAGATGGCGATGGCGTCTTCTCTTTCTTCCTCCTTCTAACTATTTATTTTCTGTCCCTAGCAACCAAGGAGCTATAGAAAAATCATCAAACTAAATTAACTGCATAGTGAAATAAAACTTGGATATTAGCGTGTAAGAGTGCTGAACTAAGGCAAAAGAATAATGCTTAGAAGACCCTGAAGTTAAAAGGTGTGTTGTCTCTGGCAATTAGATGTGTTATATAGGTTAACTTTGGTTGTCCTCTTTACAATAAAATAATTAAATACATAAGATCGGCTTATGAAATATACAATTAATGTTACAATAATAATCAAAATAATAATAATATAACTGTAAACAGTTGGACTGGTTACAGTGGATGTCTTAAAATGGCGTAAAAATCTAGAAAACAAGACGTCATAATTAAAAATGGCGGAATCCAATAAGGCCTTCGTGACGTCACAATCCAAGATAGGGGACCCCTAAACCGACATCACACCTGGCACCCATGCGTCGGACATACCTACTATTATATACTAATGTATTATACTTACTTGTTAAGTGATGTCTAAGAAGGGATAAATCCAAAGTCCCAATGAATAGGAAATGAGCTACCCTTAGAAACTAAAAAAAAAATCTCTAAAGGAAGTTCGTTTTTTCAAACATATCTTGAAAACATTTTACTCTAGCAAAAAAAAAAAAATAAAAAAAAACGTACATGTGAAGTTACAAGTCATTAATTCTTTAAAAACATTTCTTATAACATTTTTACCTCTTATAAGTTTTAGAGAAAATCTCAATTGAAAATGTATTTTTCAGATTTCGTCTTATAAATCTTTTCCCCCTAGCAACTTGTTTATGAACTGTGCCTCGCACGATAAAAATGCTTGTAGTCAATATAGTTGAGCTTTAAATTCTGTATTAATTGGGTACCTCGCAACTTTTTTAACAGACATTATTCCTTTAAAAATATGTATGTATAAAATCATGTATTATACCAATGCTCTTAAACAAAATGAGAAACAAAAAGTATAGTAAATGTTAATAATTAATATTAATAATTTTTAAATAATATGATAACATTTTGGAATAGTAATGAGACAGACTAAACTGTTCTTAAGAAATAATAAACGAATTAACATTGAATTTTGACTTATATTCTCCTTATCACTCATCCTCCTTTATTGGCGGTTGATGTTCGATTGAGGGGACAAATAGTTTAGTTCCTCTTCTTCTTCGTCCTCTTCTTCATCTTCAAGGGGACTCCCATGTATGCAGTCACAATGGAATTTTTTACAGACAGACTACTTTTCTGCATCCACATTTGGCTCCCCGTCCTGTGATGTACCTGCAAACCACGCGGGGCAAAACTTCATCATGGGTGACTGGTTCTTTGGTCTTAAACGGATTTAAAATGGGCCTGCTTGAATTCTCAACCCCATTGCTCAGTGGTAATTAATTTCCCGGCTACAACTGCAGTTGGTACACATGAAAAGTGTGCTGCCTGGAGACTCCCTCCGTTCAAGGCAGTGCAAAAAACATCAGGACTTACATTGGACGTTGAGTTTATGAATGAATTGTACCTGTGCTAATTAAGGGAGAATGTTCCGTACAGTCGAAGGAAATATTTGTAGCCAGCCTCTGCAACGGTCTCGTGTGTGGATTCTGGGCTGTTGAACACAATGGAAAAGTCGAGCAGGTTTGGATGCTTCTTGATCAGTTTAAGCATGCAGCATTTCCGTTCCTGTAAAAGAAGTAGTATCACTGCCACAGATGGCATGGACGGAAAAGGATGCTGATTTTGGTCCCGATGCTTGTAAGGAGAATATCTTAGTTCCCAATTTACCATGGCTTGGCTTTTCGAACAGAATTTCTTGACATGTTGGAATCAGCGCAGTTAGCAAAACCATAAGGTTGACATCCTCTCCAACTATTGACACACATCTGATGACGATTTATCTATGGCGGTTATGACAAATATGTCATAAAATTCTATTCTGTTTACCTGTCAGCATTAGCATTAGCCATGATTTTTTTTTGTCATTTGACATTTGTATACCGATATAAGTAGTACAGGAATGGCGACCCTGTGCCTAGTGCCGGTGCGAGGAGCTACAGCCGATTTCCGCCATATTGGACCCAGAGGGGAATGAATAAAGAGAAAAATGGATTACTTATATAAAAAAATATATAGATTTATGATGCATTTTTACGCTTTATTGACATGACAGAGTTGCGGAATTTATATTGTTTCTCATTCTTAATTTAATGCAATATATTTTTGTAGACACCGTTAGATTTTTTATTTTTGAAGTTATACTTCTTTAGACGCGTTATTAAAAAAATGATGTGAGTGAAATTTTAAGATGCGCGCGCATCACTGTAACACAAAATTAACAGGTTGAAGCTGCCCGCTAAACCGCTAATTAAGTCTCGAAAAAAAGCCACCAACAAAATAGAAATAGAACCTCTATTAGTCGCGAATGTTGGCACGCTTGTCGCCTCTGATCACTGTTTTCATATTTATAATATTTATCCACATGTTTCTAGTTTCTACATTCACAGCACGTGTTTTAGTTTCATACAAGTGTGAATTATATATGAGCTAATAAATTATATTCAGTAGTGATTTAAATTGAATATTTTGATTAATATTATTTACTATTCGTAAATATTAGAAAAAAAATTGTGCCTTTGTACTTTTTCAAGTGCTCCAATATAATTGAGGTTAACTATCCGTATGTATTATTTGTTGATATAAATTAAAATATTATTATTTAATATATTTAATACTAAATATTATTAAATTATTAATGTTAAATATTTATTATTGGTTATTTAATATTTACAAAATAAAGAAATAAATTTAATAAAACATTTAATAAAAAATTTGTGATATAAATTAAAATCGAACATCAAATTAAAATATTAATTTTTAATATTTATTATTAAATTTAATAAATAATAAATATTTATAAAATAAATGAACAAATTTAATGAAAACTTTTTGATAGAAATGAAAAGTGAATATTAAATTAAGAACATAATAAATATTAAAAAAAAACTGAAATAAAATTTTTGAATTTATTATTAAATTTATTTTCTTTTAAAATATTAAATAATCAAAAATAATTTTTTAAAATTAAGAATCTTATAATATTTAGTACAAATTATGTCATATAAATTGATTATTCTCTAAATTTTATTTATTTAATTTATCAAATTTAAACCGAACTTTATTGACTGTGTTGACTTCTTTTTCCAACCCTTTTATTGTTTTATTGTAGTTAATTATTTGCATGCAATCAAAAACTATTTTTTAATGATGCCAAAGAAGTATAACTTCTCACGCGCGTACATAAGTACACGCACCCATTTTTTTTTCAGTTGAAAAACCAACATAGAGCTGACCACGCGAGAAAAATTTAAGGGTGAATTCCAGCCACTTTCTTAGTTTGGCACTGGGGCTTATTGACATTATAAATGCTAACTTTAACAGGAATTTCAGCTTCTTGAGTCATGGCAAATTATTGGAATGCGGGTAATCAACACGCTCTCTCATTTAGCTCTGTGATGCACAGACTGGTACGTCAAGGTTACGCACCAGAAAAACCGTGACGCCAATCTTCAGCTCCAGTTTGTGGGAAGGCAGGTAACCCCTAGGCAAGACGTGACGGACTCACCAAACGTTAGCGCTTTTCAAATTTAAGGCTTCGAAATCTATTAAGGAGATTCAAAACTAAACGGTTATTAGCTCCGCTAGTTCTCTAGCGGCCTCAAGCTCAACTAAGCGGACGGGTCTCACCAAAGGTTGCCAGACCTTACTATATGACCGTGTGGCGGACATCGAATGTTCAGTAAGTGGACTTCATTATGTTTAATAATACTAGAAAGCTATGCAGGGAATGGTTTATAAATAACTTTATTTTACAACGATACAGTTGTTTTCACGCACATGTGCCAACTTAGTAATATCTGTACTAATTGTCCATGTACAAAAATATTACGTCGTAGAGGATCGGAGCTTAAACTAGTCACGTGGTCTCATTACCGTTGTTTGAATTGCACTTGGTTCAGCCATTTTGGCTTGAAGAGATAATATTACAGTGTTCCGGTCCAGATATAGGGTGCATCATTTCCGGGATAAAAAGTAGCCTATGTAACCCTTGGGGTGTAACTACCTTCATGCCAAAAAAACATGTCAATGCGTCGCTCCGTTGCATCGTGAGAGGGCAATCCAACAAACACACTTTCGCATTTGTAATATAGGAATTTTTCCTTTTTTTTATATTGTCCAGGTATAGGTACGCAATTGAATGTAGTCCTGTTAAACTGTCTGTACGATGCGAACACTGCACTCCGCCCAGTGTTTGGTGTCCCACACGCGGCTTCGCGCGTAAGGGGAAGCCTTCTTTTCACAGACGAGAGAGCCAAACGCCCGATCGTGCATCTTCGTTTTTTTTTTTTTTTTTTAATTTTGGACAACTCATGATAACCAATGGTCAATTAGGTTAGGTTAGCTACATTATAAATACTTTAAAACATTGTGGTACGGTTGATTTGGTCAGGATAGCTACATTAAAGATACTGTGAAATCACGTAAACGGTTTCCTAGCGCTGGATAGCTGCGTGTTAAAAAGTTATTTGCTAAAAAAAAACTTCGGGGAACTTCGGGTGTGGCTCTCTCGTCTGTGAAAAGAAGGCTTCCCTAGCGCGTTGTGGCGAGAGCCTGCGTTCAACCGAGGCCGGCACCGGAGGAACGCCGCTTGACCCTGCAGGTTGGCTGGAGGGCGCATGTGAACCGGGCGCGCGGCGCGTGGCGCAGCAGGGGACATTATCGTCGCCTAATGCCCCGGAGAGGCTGGTAATAACTCGCGTTAGGCAAGGAGTTGACACCGGCCCCCGCTGGGGTGGAGGAGGGTGGTGCTGGGGACGCCATTGTGAGCTGCAAACACACCCTCTCCCCATCACTATCACGAGGCTACACTGCAAATAAATACAGCGGTAACTGCACTGTGTCGTGGAACCTTACGTCTCGTATTCAACACTTTACTGCAAACCAGTTGCCAAGGAATATTCGCACCTATATATGAAAAACGTTTTTCGAGTTAACATACGGAAATTGGCACATAATTTTGTAATTTAATTGCTGTTCCACTCAAGGATAATTTTACTAAACCACTGGAAAGCTAATCGAATAATCAATAATTGGACTTTATTGACGTGATAACGTCTTACAAATCGATGAGCGCCGGCTGCACGCACGAAAAATTGTCACGTTCCGCCTGAGCCGAGCGTGCAAGAACCGGCCAAACCAACGTGCGAGAAAATCTTCTGTACTTAATATCAAACAGGTTAAGGCGGGCTTTTTGACTAATTGTTCGTGATTATATTTAAACAAATTATTTAAATCAAATTTGCAAAAACTGTAAATAATATTAGAAAATTAAAAAGTATGCAAATTATCATCAATGTTTTCTTATGTCGTTATCACGTAAAATTATCGTCCGTAAACCGACTTTACACCAACCCCCTTTTTTTGTTTAGTTACCTAATACTGGCAAGCTTTTTCAGGGAACGGTTTACGAACAACTTTATTTCGCAATGATACTGTTGTTTTCATGCAAATGTACCAATTAACAAATATATGTAATTTTACGTGAATATTTCTGTTTCATTTAAAAAAAAAAGGATGTCTGTAAAGTCGGTTTACGGACGATAGTTTAACGTGACAACTTCATAACAAAACATTGATGAAATGATTGCATACTTTTATGAATAAAATTGAATCATTTTTATTGAATTATCACTATTTTGTATGGATACAAAGAAGGAGTGAAATGAAATCTACAATTTAATTGATAAATTTACTTTTATTTGCACTCCTTAATTCAAATATGTTTATTACTTTGACGAAGAGATTATTTTTTACTATAACTTTTATACATGTTTGCTATTTAACTTCTTCCAATCTGTGTTATTCTGTTAAGGATAGGACGATGATAGGAAAAGTAGGAAACGAATGGGAGTGTTTCAAGTTTTAATGCGCCTCGAAAAAGTCAAATCGATGGTTGTTCCAATCGAGTGGAAGAGAGATAGATGCGGCGCAAGCGTACGATGAGCATAACGAGACATAGCGTAACGGGACACTTTTTTCGTGCGTGCAGCCTTGCGTTCATCGATTTATTAGACGTTGCCATGTCAAAAAGTTGTACAGCGTAGAGTATCGGGAGACCGGGAGCTTGTACGCCAGCATCGCGCGGTCTCATTACCGCGCGCACAATGGCGGGGCAGAAGGGCGGCAGGAGCGCTGACAAGGAGGGGGGGGGGAGGGGGGGAACTCGATTGGGACAGATTCATTGCCAGTATTTACGCGGGCGAGTCGCGGGCCTCCTGGGACACTCGCCAGTGCGTCATCGCGGCCCTTGGGGGGCAGTTCCACCCGTGCAAGGGGGGCTGTTCCCGAGATCGTTTAAGAACCGCTTTCATTCGCGACTACCAGACCCCCTACTTGCCTTCCCCACCCCTTCCTCACACCTCTCGCAGGGCTTTATGGTACTATACATACTTCTTTAGGCGCGTTACGAAAAAATAGACGGTGAATTTTTTTTTTTACAATATGCCCGCACCACCCAAAGACAATATTCACAGGATGTGAAAAAAAAGATGCATAAAATAATAAAAAGCATGTACGTGCTTTTAAATAAATAAAAAAAAACCTCTAGTGATTGTTACTGAACATAGGGCCGTAAAATTAAAAAAAAAACATTAATTTCGTGTGAATATTATAAATTGTGTAAATAAACTTTTTAAAGTTTATTGATATAATAAGCTGAGGTAAAATTTCCCGTATGTATAATTTATTTGCATGATAAATTATTACATCATTATGTAATAAATAATTAACATTAATAAAATTAATAAATTTAATAAAAATTATTGATTTACATTGTCAATTAATATTTATCTCTATTATTTTACTAAATCAAATAAATAATTTTTGTACACATGTTTATATTAATATTGAATACAGTTAATTTTAAAAATTTAATGAATTCAATATATACTTTACAAACGTTTTTATATCAATCCAGTACTTTTATTATTTTATTTATAGATATTAATTATTTGCATGCAAAATTCAAGTAAGGTTTTTACTGCGCAAAGTAAGTTCAACTTCTAACGCACGTACATTAGTAAACGCACACATTTTTTCCCCTCTCTCCCCTTCGGTTCTGATTGAGAAGTCGAGGTTTAACTGAAGATGAGCCTTGTTGGTAGTTTGTTTATTGATGATGCATCAATATGCCTACGCTATTCTGTGTTGTAAACGGAACAGTAATAGTCATGTAAAATTACAGATATTTGTAAGTTTTTACATTTACAATGAAATCAACCCGTTAACAGTAATACTGGGTTCGGATTATTACTCCCTGAATAGCTTTCCAGTGTTAACTGCGCACACTAATAAAACAAAATAGAGTTAAATGATTGAATATTGTATTATTTCGCCACGAATTAAAAAAAAAATGCTTGAATCAAACATATATTAAAATATGAAATTATGCGTCGATTTTCGCGAGAAATAATCAGTATTATCTCGTAAAACATAGGTATTTCATATATGTAAAAATCACCATGGCCACGTGATGTACAAAGTTACAATATCTTTCTTGTAGTGTCACGAACTATTTCTTGGCAGCTGATTTCCAAGGAAAACCTTTGAAAAAGTACAGGAAATTTCTTTTTGTGTTAGTGTATTCTTCCGCTAGCTATTGTTTCCTTGTAATTATCGGTCGTATGCAAGAATAGCTGTTGCCCTATTTGGCCCGAGCAGAGACAAGCTGGCTTCCGCCAAGGATCGCTGTGGTTACACATTTCCGTTCCACTCACAAGATTACTCGCATCAAGCACCGTATCCCGAAAGCTAAGACGTTACACATAAAAAATTCGCGTGTGAGTTGTTCTGCCTGTAGTTTCCCGTAGCGAAGCACGGGCGCATCAGCAAGTAAATATAGAAAAAAAAAGGGGGGGGGGGTTGTCTGTAAAGTCGATTTACGGACGATATTTTTACGTGATAACGTGAGTGGAAGAGAGATACGTAGATGCGTCACAAGCCGAACGCTTAGGCCGATCGTGCCTCTCTATCGCCTTGTTCCGCGCTCTCGCTTGCACGCTCGGCTCAGGCGGAACGTGACAATGAGTCATGCTTTTTTCGTGCGTGCAGCCAGCGTTCATCGTATTATAAGACGTTATCACGTCAAAAAAAATTATAAGAGCAACCTTCAGGGAAAGCATTCTCGCGTGTGACATAGAATGCACATCGCCGCTCAGTTCCGCGGTTAGACACTCGTTGGGGTTCCCCCACTAGTAATTTGCGTGTGACACCACTTAATGTTCTACACCACATCCCCTCACCCGTTACTACTGTAGAATAAGCACAAAAGGGGGGGGGGGGGGGAGTGTTTCGTCCGCCAACCCACACCCCACCGCGACCGACTTCGTCAACTCATCCCGGCCCCCTGATCGGATATAATGACGAGATGTGAGAACATGGGAGAAGGGGTGTCTGGGCGGTCACAGGAGCCCCATTCGACCGACACGTCATCGCAATAATCGCCACTTGACACCCCTGCGATCCACGCTGCAATCGCAAAACCGCCGCGAGAATAAAGAAACTCTCTTCAGGCCCCATCACTAGAGACCGGAAAAATTCGCGGATTCATTCGGCGATATGCTAGAATTCGAATAGATATACCTTTTAGATGATTTTGCTATCGACTTACTGTTCATCTGGACGAATCTAAACCAATTATAAACCCTCAACCATGGAAGGATCGAATCACAGACAAACCAACTGAGACGACTTATAAGTCAGCAGCCAATGAACTTGCGTTATTTGCCCGAGTGTACAGGAGAATGTGTGGTTTATCCTGAAGGACATCGAAACCGCGAATTTTTCCGGTCCCTACCAATCACGTTCGACATATCCGTGACGTCATCGCCGCAGAAATCGGCGGACGCTACCGTAATTCTAATTGCATTTTTTTAATGCGAACGGAAATGTGTAACCACGGTGCTGTCATCTGTGGCGGATGGCGAGAAACCAAAGTTCACAAATCGAAAGGGAAACTTCATAGTGTTGATTGTTTAATGAACGTCTTTTTCGCTTTTATCGCAGCCGTTCCATTATATAGTTTAAAATTTCGGTCTGCTAATCAAACGTTTCAATAGTCGCCGTAGCTGCTCCGGCAGCGAATTCTAGCGGCGGGTGCTGAAACTACGTGTCATTCGCGTCAGGAAATGTAGTTGAAAACCCAATTTGCGTATAGCCTATTTATCACGCTCGATATTATTTTAAATAATTTTGCGTTAAATTATATGTCCGAGTTTCGTATTATAACTGTATTTGCAACATGAGAACACATGAACACACACAGTCATCAGCTTATAAGGTAAGTTCTGGAAATGTCATTGGTAGGCTGTGCTTGACAGCTGGGCTCTTCGCCGAAGTAGAAATTTTTGGAGAGATTTCTAAATTCAAACAAGGCCTTTCTTTTGAGATTTTTTTAACGATCTTTCTTTAAGTTCCGGCTTCAGGTTTAAAACTTAGTTTTTATTTCAACGCGGAGGCTGGGAATTAATTTTATTTTTGCCCCATATAATTCTTAAATAATTTTGTTAGTTAAAATTATTATTTTATAAAGTTTGCCTAACACCTGACTCCCTAAAAAAAAACAAAGTAACATTGTAACAAAAAAATTACACTTTTAATAGGCTACAACTATAAAAATAATTGACGTCACTCAAACTGACCCAGTACCATAAAAACTGCAGCGAAGAAATTAAGGCTCTTTCGCATACGTCAAGTTGTCTATTTAATTTTCCTGCCATTTCCATATTTAAGGGTTATTTCTGTGAATTTATTACGATAGCCGTTTGAAATTGTTGTAGTTTACCAGTTATGTCAAAATTTACTATAGTAAACATGATTTGCTAGTGATCATATTTAATGATGACCACTTGTGTGACCATTTACGGCTAATAGTTTATCTTCTAGTTCATATCACAAGGTATGTATGTTTAAATTGAACAGAAATATATAATTACAGATAATTGTAAATTCGTACATTTATATGAAAACTACTGTATCACTACAAAATAGTGTTCGCTGTAATACTGGGTTCGGATTATTACCCGGGCAATTGTGCTTATGTTGTCCCAGTACCTCCAGTAATTAAAGTTATTTGTAAACCGTTCCCTGAATAGCTTTCCAGTTTTAACTACGCATATTTATAATCATAATGAAAATAAAGTCCAATTATTTAATACTCGATTATGTTTTACGTAGTTTAAAACAATTATGCTTAGATGGCACGACTTGGTGTAAGCTTTTAGACATACGCAATCGCCAAGCACATGTATGTCTGTAGAAGAAAACTACAAAAAACCATAAGACAAAAAACACAGATTAAGCAAAAATTGCAGGATATACACACCACATAATATTCCATAACAGGAATACGGTCAACAAACAAAGAAAAACAAAGAAAAATGGATCAAGAGAACGAAAAATCCCCCACAAATGATGAATTGAACCCCAAAAAAATTCAGCACAACAGTTGAAACGAGACAAAAACACAACAAAACGAAAATACGAAACAAACACAATAGTTTTCCAAAACAGAAACAAGCCAGCACAACAGTTGAAACGAGACAAAAACACAACAAAACGAAAAGACGAAACAAACACAATAGTTTTCCAAAACAGAAAACCTGATAGGTCAATTAAAATAGTAAATATTGCGCCAATTTTCGTAAGAAATGCTCATAATTTAAAAAATAAACGTATTTAATAAATGCAAAAATAACCTTAGCAATGTGTTGTAAAGAGTTACAATATCTTTCTTGTAGCATTACAAACTATTTCTTGGAAACTGGTTTCCAAAGGAATCTATTGCAAAAGTACAGAACTTTTTTTCTGTTTGGTGAAAACATTGTGACGAAACATAAAACTCAAGGTACTAATTATGATGAATTTATAAATAGAACTAAAAAATAATGACAAGAAAATTAAAAAGCCAAATTTTGGTGGCGAGACCATGTTTAATGTATGCCCAGTGCTAAAATGTGCATCGTATTTATATTGTACGCTAGCATTATAATTGGAATGGTTTTAGTATTGAATTAGTTGGCAGTATTTTTCTGAGTCCATTGCTTACGGGCATATATATTGCTGCGCGTCTTCTCACGGCGTTTACGTTACTATTCGTTTGAAGTTGATGGAATGAGTGAAGCGAGAGTATTGGAACTGAGTGAGTACTCGATCACTAGAGACCGGAAAAAAAATCGCAGATTCATTTGGCGATAGTTTAGAATTTAAAAATGCATGCCTTTCAGCTGTTTCAACTATTGTATCACAGTTCTGTGTGGACTACTCTATGTAGGCAAATTACTGAGGACAGGAAAACTCCGCGGCTTTAATGATCTCCAGAATACTCCTGACTCGTGAAACCTAAAAAAACGGAATGCTCGTAATTAATTACTTCTTTTGTTAATGATTATTCACTGGCCAGAGACTTTCAGGTTAACTGTGGCCCAATCTCTGAAGCAGCAAAAATCTTAAGCGTGTTTGGATTCTAGTATATCACGGATTTATTACAACGACTGTTTTCCGGTCTCCATGGATCACCAATTTGACGTGGGGGGTTTGGCTTTAATTATCGTCTCGCCGCCTCCGAGTGAGTAGAGAAGTACAGTCGTTCCGCGCGCACCCGGCTCGGCACCAGTTTGACGGGTAAATCAAGGCTCCTTCAACTGCGTTGTCCTTGGGGCGTAGGAAAGGCGGCGAGTAGGTGAGGGGTTCGGGTGGTTGGGGGGGTTAGGTCTGATCGCGCGGGAACCCGAACAACCGGTGTCTGAGAGTTCTGCCCACCCCCTCCCCCCCTCCCGGCCACCCTGCATCACGCCCTCTTTGAAATGCCTCCCGCGAATGGATGATGCACCAGGCGTGGCCGGGGCGAAGAGATTGGGCGATCTCCCTGGCAACACGGTCGCGGGACCCCCTTTTTTATCCTTTCTCTTCTCTTCCGCCCCTCCTTCCCACACCTTCATCCCCGCGTCTACGAGTAGGACCAGACCGCACCGCACGCAGCAGTGAAGGGAAATCGATTAGCGAGCGTGTGCTACAGGGAGGTGGCGAGGAGATGACGACGCCATCTTCGGAGATCAAGGGAGCCGTGGGACGCCCCCCTCCCCCCCCCCCCAAAGAGCGCGACAAGGATGCGGCTCATCAATTCTTTAAGGCCCTCCCCCCCTTCTTCTCCGCCTGACCAAAGGTGTTTTTGTGTTGGCGCTCGCCGGTGCTTATAGCTGTGAACTGCCGCGCAGTCTTCTCAGTCGCGCGCAGGGCAACCGTGAGATTTGAACTGCAACCATAACACTATGCTTCGGAGGAATGAAGGTAAAGGTGTATTGCATGTCCCTTGAGTACCAGGAGTAACATGCCTAAAAATGACTCTGGAAACACAAGTTTTATTAGCCATTTTCACTCTTCTATAAATACATTTTTTTTTAACGATTCGTGCCATGTGTTATTTTTATTTATTACAATTTGTTTGGACATACGCCATTGCCAATTTTCACTGTTTGTCTCGGGAAAAAAAATTCAAGTACGCAAAATAAGAAATAAAATGAAAACATAAACCCACAAAGTACAAGCCTAAATTAGCTGATTAACAGGTGGACCCAACGACGAAATTAACAGATGTTATGGACAACACAATGACGACAACACAGACGAACACATTCAAACTAAAAACATCAGACAGCACAAGAATTCCGTGAAAGGAATTTAGTCATTATAAATAAACATCACATACGAACACAGTGGTGATAACAACGACGAGACGGTTCCAATAAGAACAGTAAATGCAGACAGACAACAAACCTCGACAACGCAGCAAACATACGACAGCACCGATCAACACAATAGGTTTCCTGTGACAAAACAGTTGCGACGTTTCGGGAACTGGAAATTTATTCCCGTCATCAGGCACAAACAGTCTCTCTCTCTCTGTGGGTTTATGTTTTCATTTTTATTTGTTAATTTGTATTCTGGAATAATTTTTTTCCATGACGAACAAAGCAAAACTGCAATGGAGTGTGTCCCAAGAAATTGTATTAAATCTATAAATACATTTTGAAAACAAAGTGTGTTTTGAAATGCTTTTCGTAAACAGACATCACTCGAATATCTCGAGCAGTTTTCAAATCACGTGGTTTTTTTTTCTAAATATCTGCACACCGTGTGTGTGCCCGGGTAGGAAAGGGCCTTAACGGTCGCAGTTCGTTCCCCCCTCCCCCTCCTCCTTCACTCATGAACTCCTGGAAGTGGGTTGAAGAATCGACGGAAGCTCACTTTTTACGAAGACGCCGTGTTCTCTCTTAGCCTTAAGAGTTTTTTTGACACAAAACTTCAATTGAACTACTTATTACAATTCAAAAAACTTATTCGAGTCATTTAAAAAAAACCGTACGTAACCATCCAAGGAGCATTTTACAACTTTTAAGTGTATTTGATATTAAAGATAATATACTATTAGAGCTGAAATAATGCGTATATAACGAAGGTAAAAATCAGTTAAATTATGTATATCATAATTATCCTACGCGGCATAGATAGGAAAAATGTATATATTCCTCTATTTCATAAAGCAATTTCACGGAAATCTTTAGAATTTTTGTGTCCAAAAATTGTACTTATTGTTCCTAAAAAACAAATAAAAAATTTTCAAATTAAAAAAATATGAAAATCATCAGCTGAATAATTTAACTTATAAAATGATTTCTTTAATATTTAAATAAGTTTTAATGCAATGTTGTTATTTATGTACTCGTTCTTTTCCTTTAAACATTTTTTTGGAACAATATTATACTTCATCTTGCATTTAAATTAATTTTTTAAACTTTAAACTTTATTGAAACTAACGTAAGAATCTTTAGTAATTTTTAATATTTTATTTTACAATTTGCAATTTTTAAAATTTTCACTTAAGTCAAAATACCGCACGTAGATTAAAGTGACTAGATGCACTTACACACAAGCTTGCTTTTTTGAGTGCTACATTTTCTGTTTAATTTAGTGGATTGTAGTCAAAGTGTAAAGAAAGAGGAAATATATAATTTTATTATCATCTTGTTCAACTGAACAACACAATACATTGAAGTGTAGAAGTACGAACTCGCTGCCAACGCAGTTCAAGTCTCGCTAACAAGTATGCGTATAAAATCAAAGAGTGGACTGAAAACTCGGTTATGGTACTGACACGCCAAATGAGCATATAAATGTTTAAATATGAATTTATCCTGAGAAAACATATTTCAAAGACAACAACATATATAGGCCTATATTCCAGACAACGCTTATGATATGGGGGAGCTGAATTGTTGCCCTTGGAAGGGAAGCCCTTCAGGATTTTTCTGGCAATGGTTTGTTTGTACAGCGTCTGGAAGGGCAGCCCATCCAATTTCTGAAAACCAGTTTCTTTAAGTGTTTAAATAATCCTGAAAAATTGCCCCTTGGAAGGGCAGCCCATCAGGATTTTTTCTGACAGTAGTGTTTTTGAAAGGTTGTCTGAATTGTTGCCCCTTGGATGGGCAGCCCTTCAGGATTTTTCTGATAGTGGTTAGTTTGTAAAGCGACTGGAAGGGCAGCCCTTACAGTATTTAAAAATGTGTCTATTTTCGTAATTTTAATATCCTGAAATGTTGCCCCTTGGAAGGGAGTAGTGTTTTTGAAAGGTTGTCTGAATTGTTGCCCCTTGGATGGGCAGCAATTCAGGATTTTTCTGACAGTGGTTATTTTAGGTTAGGTTAGGTTAGGTCACTTTACAAACTAACCAATGTCAGAAAAATCCTGAAGGGCTGCCCATCCAAGGGGTAACAATTCAGACAAACTTTCAAAAACACTACTGTCAGAAAAATCCTGAAGGGCTGCCCTTCCAAGGGGCAACAATTCAGACAAACTTTCAAAAACATCACTGTCAGAAAAATCCTGAAGGGCTGCCCTTCCAAGGGGCAACTATTCAGGATTTTAAAATTACGAAAATAGACACATTTTAAAATACTGGAAGGGCTGCCCTTCCAGTCGTTTTATAAACTAACCACTGTCAGAAAAATCCTGAAGGGCTGCCCATCCAAGGGGCAACAATTCAGACAACCTTTCAAAAACACTACTGTCAGAAAAATCCTGATGGGCTGCCCTTCCAAGGGGCAAGTTTTCAGGATTAGGCTATTTAAACACTTAAAGAAACAGGTTTTCAGAAATTGTATGGGCTGCCCTTCCAGTCGCTGTAAAAACAAACCATTGCCAGAAAAATCCTGAAGGGCTTCCAAGGGGCAGCATTTCAGTCGCCCCTATTATATCACAATATGGCAAGGCGGCAAACTACATTTTTAGGTAACACAAAATACTGAAATAATCTTTAATAAACACAAGGCTTATTAAGTTAAGCCATTGAAGGACAACAGCTAAAGCTATATTACACAATTTTTTTTCATAAGATTCCTACGTAACCAGTTGCCAAGAATTAGTTCTAATACTACATGAATGATATTGTAACTTTGTAGAAAACATGGATATGTTAAATATTTGCATATGTGAAAGACATTTTTTTCGAGGTAATGTATTTATTGCAAAAATTGGCACATATTTAAATTGATATTTTATTGAAGCCTAATACTTTAAACCATTAAAAGGTAATATAATATTTAATAATAGGAAATTATTTTGTTTTATTACACTTATCAATGTGCGCAGTCTGGTAAGCTATTCAGTGAACGGTTTACAAATAACTATTAGAGGTGCTGTGACAACCAAATCATAAATGTCCGCGTAAGAATCCGAATCCAGTATTACTGCGAAATCCGATTTGTAGTGATACAGTTTCTTTTCACATGTAAATGTACAAATTGTGATTTTACATGAATATTCCCGTTCCAATTTTGAAAACAGTTTACAGTAAGACGCTCTAAGATATTACAAGGGCACTGGCGCTGATAGCTAAGAAGCGTGAGCACCGAAACAAGAAAAATTAGTAAACTTTCCCGTGAAACCATAAAGATACCGCACATATACACAAGCGTGTTCCAAACCTACACATGCACAAAAAACTAAGAGGTAAATCCCAAATAGCAAAACTATAAAGAACATGACTCCCTTATTTGGAACACCGTCAGATCCATTAAAATTGTTTGTAAATCTTTTATTTTTTTATAAAACTTTTGTCTGAAAAAATGTTTATAATCAAACCATTACTGAAAGGGGTTAAAAAAAAAGAATGAAAGACAAAAAAAATAATTACTCATGTTTAATAGGATCCCAAGCTTCAGGCTTAGTCCTGCGCTCGGACCTACATTTATAAACTACTAACTCTTGCCAAAAAAACTTTTCCGTCCCATTTACAATTTTTTTAAACTAATTAAATTTGAATTTTTTGAGTCATCCAGCATCAAAACCCACGAATGTATACATGTACAAAATCAAGTGTAACAGCGTGGATTTGTTACGGCCAGAAGAAAATGTTATAATTTCGATACCTTAAATTAAATAGCTTTATAAACATAAAACAATTCAAAGATAAAAAAAGGAACAATTTTAAGGTAATCAGAAAAAAAAAACAATTATCGCCTGAATACAAAGCGTACCTTTAAGTATTACTCGTTGGTCCTTTATTTGGAGGTTGGTAGTAGTCTAGAGAGCCCCTATCCAGCGTCTGTCCCGTGGTGCTGTTTCTCGTGTAGCCTACGTGCCAGGCGGATCGTCCTCAACCGATCCTGCCACGCGGCCCCCGCGGCTCTGTCTATCCTCCGAGGAGTGCTGCAGCCTTACGTCGTCGCGGCCCCTCCCCCAACCCTCCTAGTCTACTACTCAAGTCCCAGGGAGTCTGTGTATGTATTATTGATTCCTCCAAATCCTATTAGGTGCTGATGCTTCTCCGTCGCCTTGCGAGGAGAGAAAAGTGAGCATCAGAATCGCTCGTGAGAGGATGTTGGAGGGGGGGTTGGGGTTGGAGGAGGTTGGGGCAGGAGAATCGGTGTAGCGGTTTGTCTCAGGGGCGCGGGGAAAGGGGTAGGGCACTGCTCCTCCTGCACCGGAGAACGACGCGTCGTGTGGGAACAGGCGAGGCCAAAGCGAACACTCCTTCCGTACGTACGTACGCTCGCATACGCTCGTTCATAATGCATAATTCCGTGAATAACTACGCGAGGAGGGTATTTCCCGGGCAGGAACACTCCCCGAAGGATAAACCTCCCTGGCAGGGACTACCCCGACAGACATCCTCTCTGGCGGATCCCGGGGCTTAAAAACTTTCAAGAGTTCCGTCGCTGTCTGCGTGTGGCTGGAATCCGTCAATCTCCAGCAGCAACTTTTCTGATCCGGCAGTCCAAAAATAATGTCTCAATTATTTTCAGCCTATTTTAAATTTGCATGCTTTTGTACGAACATTCCTTGCACCACGTAAGGGTGTCAAATATATTCTGTAAGATTAATTATTTGAAATATTTCCTGAATAATAATAAATAAATATCTAAGATTCGGGATGCCAAAAATAACCTGTTAGATCATATTGTATGTTGTTTTCAATATATGTTATGATTATATAATTTCAACATTGACTCAAAATGAGACATATAATTTATGTATAATATGTTAAATGATATCATCACGATTAATTTTGATAGAAAGTAGAGCATTATCGATGTTATGGTAATTATAGTTTTTATTAACTTAAAGGCATGTCAGTCCTGGCATGTACTGAATACATGGAATCATGTGATATAAAGATTTAGATTAACCGTTGGTATTAAGCTTTCGTCTCAAAACTCTTTATTTTTAGTACCTACACCATTCATCAAATCAATAAAAATTAGGTTTCACCAAAACCATATAAACCTGAGAAAGTAAAGAGTTTTAACGAGTGCTGCATATACGAACGGTTAATACAAAACCATTAAATAAGGTCTTGTTGGTTAAAAAGAAGAAAAAAACTTCATAAACAATTAAGTGTGGTTATATTATGAATTCATTTTAAATGTGTTTGCAAAAAAAAACATTAACTATAAGAAGCAAAATAATTAGGGACCGGAAAAATTCGCGGTTTCGATGGCCTTCAGGATAGACTACACATTCCCCTGTACACTCGGGCAAATAACGCAAGTTCATTGGCTGCTGAATTGTATAAGTCGTCTCGGCTGGTCTGTCTGTGATTCGATCCTTCTTTTGGTTGAGGATTTATAATTGGTTGAGATTCGTCCAGATGAACAGTAATCCAATAGCAAAATCATCTAAGAGGTATGTGTATTTGAAAGGCAGCCTATCGCCGATTGAATCTGCGAGTTTTTCCGGTCTCTAAAAATAATTTATGTTTCTCCACCCCTTAAATGATTTTCGCACCAACCACCCGCAGCCTTGTTGTGTTCCAAAGATGTTTCCGAATGCTTAACCGCCCGGTGACTGCCGTGACGCGCTGGCTGTCGTACAGACGCCTCTTCACGTCGTCTGTCTCCCCCCCCCCGGGTCCCTTACCAAGGGAGAGAGAGGCCTTCCATTACAGCGGTGAGACCCCAGCAGCCGTGGTCCAGCCGGAGTGTTGCAGGAGTGGGATGGGGGCGGGCGAAGGGTCCTGAAAGTAGTCGTCAATGTTCGGTCGCGTTTAAGCCTCTTTTGACGGTTCGCTACAAGCGCCCCCGCTCTAATTCCCCGAAGCATGAAACCGCCCGCGCCGTCTTCGTTCGCCACCCCTTCTCCTTCCCCCCCCCCCCCACAACGATCCTCCTAGTAGTGGCCCTTAATGCGCGCCTATTGGCTGCTGGATTAGTGCTGGAGGCCAGCGGCGAGAAACACACTTTACCCTCCTTCCTCCTCTTGCCCTTACTTCCGTTCCTTCCCCCCCCCCCCCAACCTCCCTCGACGTGCGAGCCCCGTAGGCCGTGTCTCAGTTCGAAGAACCACCCCCTCTCTCCTAACCACCTCCCCCAACCCACCAAAACAAAGAGAGCTCTTTCGCAACCTTTTTTTTTTTCGGGAGAGCAATTCCGTGCTCGCTCTCCGCTCGTCCGGTGGACAAACAGAGCACTTATGCCCCGCGCGAACCGCCTTAATGCGAACTGCCAGTTCTCGCCCGCGCGGCGAGCAAGGACAAACGATTTAAATACAATCGATTCTTCCGATTTCGAGAAAATGCTTGCATGTAAGTATTAGCTCTCGGCATACACCATTCGGTAGGAGGAGTAATTTCGTGCGCGGAACGGAAGTAGCATGGGACGGAAATGTGTGACCACTGTGCTGCCATCTGGTTCACAAAGACAAAGGGGCAGTATTTTAATTTGAATTACTTGTCGAAAATCAAGTCAAAAGCTGAGAATTGTTTTTTTTTTTTTTGTCTTTTCCGCTTTTATCGGAGCCGTTTCATTTTTTTTTTTTTTTTTTTTAAATTTTGGTCTGCTTCAATAGTCGACGTAGCTGCTCCGGCAGCGAGTTCTTACGGCAGGTGCGGAAACTACGTGTGAATCGCGTCCGGAAATGCAGTTGAGAACACTAAATTCGTAGATATATTTATCATGCTCGTTTCCGAGGCTAGATGATACTCTGGCGAGTACCTACTGAAAGACACTCTCGTTACTTTTTTAAGTTAATATTTTTTTAGAGAAATAAACAAAAATAATAAAGAAATAAATATGGTTATACCATGAATTTATTCAAAATCCTAGCAAAAAAAACACGCGAACTATTAGAAGCGAAATACTTTAGGAAGTATAGCAGTGCAACATAAAACCCTCCTGAACAAAAAAAAAAATCCTCAAGACTTATAGCTAAATATTTTGCAAAACTTCGTTTCTCTGTTTGATGCCGGCTCAAAATTACCCACGCAAGAAAGAAAAAAAAACTATTGTGTGGGGAAAACACTGAAGTAATGCTGGCGTATAAGTGATGACTCGTGTCTTCTCGATTTTTGGCAGCGTCAAAAGTGAAGTGTTACAAACATGAAGTGCTCCAATCGCCCTGATGATGTCTGAAAACCTACAAGACAAAGAACCTCAGAGAGCGGGCGCGAATGCCCGCGATCATTACTGATGTGAGTTGTAGGTATAATCTTTGAAAGATTTGTGCAATGGGAGTGCATGACTTGATGTAGGCTTTTGGACATACGCCATTGCTTAGCACATGTATATTTGTAGAAGAAAACTACAAAAAAACACAAATGACAAAAAACAGAAATCAAGCAAAAAATTGCTGTTGTCAGGATTTAACGCCACACAATACTCCACAACAGGAATATGGTCAACAAACAAAGAAAAACAAAGAAAAATGGACTAACAGAAAGAAAAAAACCACAAATGATGACGGCACAAAAATACCGAACCCAAAAAATTCAGCACAACAGTTGAAAAGAGACAAAAACACAACAAAACGAAAATACGAAACAAACACAATAGTTTTCCAAAAACAAAAAAAAAAAGAGAAACGAAAAATAAACCCACAAATGATGAGAGCGCAAAAATATTGAACTCAAAAAAAATTCAGCACAACAGTCAAAACGAGACAAAAACACGACCAAACGAAAAGACGAAACAAACACAACAGGTTTCTAAAACAGAAACAAGCGACGTTTCGGGAACTGCTATCTACTCCCGTCCTCAGGCAGAGACGCACATGGTACGGAAACACAGGTGTCATTTGTTTTTTTTTTGTAGTTTTCTTCTACAGACATACATGTGCTAAGCAATGGCGTATGTCCAAAAGCCTACATCAAGTGTGTTGTATAGTTGTTTCAAGTCTACTCAGCTACCTGCGTGGTACAGAACTGGCCCTGCTGGAGTGCAACATTCGCCGAAGGGTTGGGAAAGGAAGGGGGGTGGGTTGGGGAACTTGTGGTTTCGGCAAGTGTGTAGGGTTTCACAAGGGGGGGGGGGTGTCTGAGGAAAGCAAGGGTGCCGAGTAAGAAACTCACCCGGGAATTACCGTCATTAATTCACCAGTGGCACGGTGTAGCGGGGGGGTATATTGGTGGAAAGGGGGAAGGGGGTGAACACGGGACATTAACAACCGAACACAACCCCTTTCGCTACACCTTCCTTCCTTCCAGGAGGTTAATTTATCCCCGGAGGTGAGATGCTTCTAGGAGTGTAGCAACCCACTACCATACTCCCCCCCCCCCCCAACCCAAACACTTTTTTCCTATAGGAACAACACACGGTAATTTTTTCCTTGTAAATGGAACAGGAAAATTCATGTAAAAATTACAAATGTTTGTAAATTTTTACATTTGCATGAACACAGCTGTATAATTATAAAATAGTGTTTGAAGTAATACTGGGTTTGGATTCTTACCCGGGAATTTATGCTTTGTTATATCTCAACACCTTCAATTGATCAAGTTTCTTTTTTTTTTTTTTTGGAAACCGTTCCTTAAACAGCTTTATCGTATTAACGGTCCGCATATTAACCGTGATACAACATAAAGTCAAATTTTTGAATATCTGATTTTCTTTTCAGTAGTTTTTTAAAAAAAATAATTTTGCTTGAATGAAACATCAAATGAAATATAAAATTATGCGCCAATTTTCGTAAGAAATACTCAATATTATCGCGCAAAACGTGTTTCAAATGCGCAAAGAAAAACCACCATAACCATGTGTTGTACAAAGTAACAATATATTTCTTGTAGTATTACAAACTGTTTCTTGGCAACTGGTTTCCAGAGAATTTTTTTTTTGAAGAACATAATGTTTTTTTTTCTGAGCACTGTGAAAAAGTATTACGTTTTACAAGAAAAATCTTTGAAGATAACTTGAGAAATTTTAGGTAGATTTCAAAGCAACACTACCTATTGTAGCCGTTACCATGGTGCAGCTTTCGGAAAAATTTAATTTAGTTTTTCGTTTCAAGGTTTATAGATCCCAAAACCATCGTCAATTCAAAAGTTTTTATATACCTACATACACACACACATATATATTTACTTTTGACAATGTCCGCCAAAGCATGCGATCTTTATTATGTAATTATTAGTTTAATTTTGTAAGAACTATTAAAACGAAAATGTAAAAATAAATCCCAGTAAGAAGTTATCGAACCTGAACCCTCAGATTATAAACCTATGCATACTACCACTACACCACGCCACACACTTAACAATTGAAGAAAAAATATCGTTTGAATAGTACCTTTGTTAGATTAAAACTTTAACTGACAATCCGCAATTATTGCGGCAAAGTTGCAAGTTATTGCTATGTATTCAAACCCTACAAAGCTTCCAAAAAAAAAAATTAATAATCCTAAACTTTACCCGACGTTTAAAACGAAACAGTTTTTTTTTTTTTTTTAATTTACCTACCTTTATATGAAACTCCCATTTAATCCAATGTTAATGAAGTGGACACATACTACAAGCGCCGTTAGATATAAAGGCCTCAGCGAGCTTCACTAAGTCGACGATACACGCCAAGGCAAATGATAGGAAGTTGCCAGACCTGACTTTATGACCGTGGGTTTAGTAGTATCCTGGCCGTTTTCATATGCATGTTCATGGGAGTGTTTGTGAGGTTATGTTCCTGTTTTGTGTGATTTTTTTGCATTATAAATTATAACGTATTTTTATATAGGCAATATTAAAATTGATAAATTTGAATCAACATTCAGCATTATTTTTGATTTCAATTGTTGATTTACATTCATCTATATTGTTTTGCTAAATTAAATATATTCATTTTTACACACGTTTTTGTATTAATATTGAATATCGAGTATTTATTTACATTTTTATTTTGATAGATTTTATACTTTACCCATCGTATTTATAATATTACTCAAATAAATTCATTTTTTATTTAAATTAATTATTTAGATGCAAAATTAAAGTTAATTTTTCATCACCCCAAGTAAGTATAACTTCTACCGCACATTCATGAGTACACACACTCCATCAGATAGTTGTTATTTAGTAAGTGAAATGCTTATCACCAAAACTTCAACTAAAATCCTCCTGTGGTGACTATAAAAGCATTTGATTTCACTAGGTTTTAGTGCCGATGGTGAAGATATTTGTCACAATATAAGCGAAACTCACCGCAAAAAATTAAAGTGAATAAAGTTCAGAAAATAGTTTCTGCAAAAATTTTTACGTACTTTTATTTATGTTTGTGCTTATTTTATCTTGTATTTGTAAAAAAAATTCAAGCAATTATTTATAATTATTCATTAATAATTGAGTAATGGTTACGCATTAAAAGTTCATTGTCCATGTTTCCACAACTTTGTTCTGCATGCAGTTTCAATTGAAAACATTTTTTTTTATGGACATACGCCATTGCTGGTTTTCACTTTACATATGTTGTAGAAAAAGAATTACAAGAAAGATGGATACACAAAAACACAAATACCCATCCTAGGAAGAATGCTGTGTTTGTCTGTACCGTCGTCGTTGTGTAGTCCAAAATATCTGTTTTGTCATTGCGTTGTCCAAGGTTATTGTTTGTTTGCATTCCACGTTCTTGTTAAACTGTCTCTTAGTTGTCAGCTCACTGTTCTTCTGTGCTGTGATTTTTTTTTCCCGGCGGATTCCTTCCACGTGATTCTTTGTGCTGTCTGTGTGTTCAAACATTTGGCATCGGCTGATTTTGGCTCGCTTTACTGCGTGCTTGCGTATTTAACTTTCTGGTTTATTCTTGTAGTTTCTCAATCACGTACACTACAAATTCAGCAATGGCGTCTGTCCATGAACATGTTTTAAATCAATCTTCCCTCGTTTCCAGAATCATTAATGAAGTTTCAATATCCACATTTTTTTTTCTTCTTCATGGAATCAGGAGTGAAACTACGGTGTGGGCAGTTAATGGAAAAAGAGCTGGTGTGCTTAAAAATTCCTGCTAGTGACGTAATCCTTCGTGGCCAGTTGCGGGGAAATGAGAGAGAGGACAAGAAGAATTGGATAAGGGGTAGGGGAGGAGGAGGTTAAAGGGATAATTTCTTTTAATTCCGTCGACGTCGTCGTATCGGGGCCCCCGCAGGAGCGAAGAAGAGGTCCTCTGGTCATCCAGACGTCCATTCAACCCCTCCTCCGCCGCGCTCCAAGGAGACAAACCTCCCCCTAACACCACGCCCTTCTACCCTCTCCCTACCCCGGACGCCGCTAAACCATGTAATAGATTTCGCTGCTTCCCCAATTACTCGGACAAGCCCGGAAGAGGGAGCCTTGCTTCCCGGAGAGAGGCCTCCGTGGAAAACAAAGAAACCAATTCCGGAGCAATTCGCCCAGATTTGCGGCCAGCTGTCTCTCTCTCTCTTTCCACCTCCTCCCCTTCTCAACCGGGCGTCGTCCTCTCTCTCTTTTAACCTCTTCGCGGCGATTTCTCTTCGTCCTTTTACCACACCTTCGCCTTCCTCCTTACTTCCTCCTGTCTCTTCCTGCTCCCCTGGTAGCCCGGTGTCTCCCTGGCAGCTTCGCGTCACACGGTTGGCCCCCGCATGCGGGCTAAGTGAGTTAGTTCATGGAACACACAAACAAAAATATTCACGTGAAATTACAGATGTTTTTTTGTACATTTGTGCGTTCACGTGATAAAAAAAAACCCGTATCAACCACAAAATAGTGTGCGCAGTATAATACAGGGTTCGACTTCTCACCCGGTGCATTTTATTTATCTATGCTCTGTTTTGTTCCAGTACCTCCAATAGTTATAGTTATATTTATTTGTAAACCGTCACCCTGAATTGCTTTCCAGTTTTAACTATGCACATAATAGGTATGATAAAACAAAATGAAAGTAAAATTGTTGAATATTCAACTATCTTTTTCCATGTTTTTTTTTAATATGCTTAAATTAAACATTCAAAATGTTTCAGGTTAATATTTTAGTAATGCCATATAATTATAACTTCGAAAGAGTGTGAAATTTTGTAGTATTTACTGTTTTAACAAGATGGACAGTATTTTAATAAAATTCATTTTCAACCATCAGGTCCAAAGCCGGGGTTTTGAATTTTTTAAGTTTTTTTTTTTTACTTTTATCGGAGCCGTTTCTAATAGTTTAAAATTTCCTATCGTTTCGTGCTGCTATCTGCGCGTAATTGTGGCAAGAAAAGTTAACGATTCTGGCAGCGAATTCTAGCGGCGGGCGCAGAAATTGCGTGTGTAATCCACGACCAGAAAATATAAGTATTGTATTTATTTCTATATTTATGACGCTGTGCATTAGTTTTGAGAGTTATGCGTTAAATTTCGTGTTCGAATTTCGTATTTTAAAATTATTTGCAACATGAACAAAATTAAAAAAAAAAAACGTGGATTTGTTCGTTACCGAGGTTAGATGCATACACATCTCTAGCAAGTACTGAAACACTCGCTGTCTTTTTTTTTTTTACTTTTAGATTAACGTTCTTGAATTTAGGATGGTCTTACGTGGATACTTTTAACTGTATTCATATTTGTAAAATATATTCAACGATGCAATATCAAAGTTGCTGCAATGCCTGCGGTAGGTATCGAACACACGACCCTCGCCACGTGAGTGACTGACACTGTGTATGCTATCTCCTATCTCCTCTGTCCAGCTGTTTTATATTATAGTGATGTTTCTTATTTATTGTCTTTGGAACACAGACTGTTCTATATTTAGAGACCGGAAAATTCGCGGGTTCAGTGACCTCCGGGATAGACTCCACTACACTCTACGCACTCGGGCAAATGCCACCTGTTCATTGGCTGCTGACTTGTGAGTCGTCTCGACTGAGTGTCTGTGATTCGACACTTCTATGAGCGAGGGTCTCCGATTGGCCCTCATTGCTCCAGATTAACAGTGAACGAGTGGTAGAAGCAGCGCTAAGGTATAATTATTTGAATTGTAGCATATCACGAAAAGAATCCGCGAATTTTTCAGGTCTCTATCAATAATGAGACAATTTAATTAACTCTGTACCGCCTGTGATCGGACCGAGAACGTAATCAGATCGAATTTATCTGTCTTATATAATAGGTATTTTTAAATTGATTTTTAGAAATTTTTTCACATTTGTTTTGGCTGATTTCTACGCATGATGAGATGATGTCGACGGCTTACTGGTACTGGTAAGGTTTATAAGCCAATTTGGGGATATTTCAGAATACAGTGGGCGCGAAGGACTACACTGTAATTATTTTTTTGTAAATGAAACATAAATATTCATGTAAAATAACAGATGATTCTAAATTCGTGCATTTGCCTGAAAACAATAATTGTAGCACTACAAAATAGTGTTCGATGTAATACTGGGGTTCGTATCTTACCCGGGGAATTTATGCTTTGTGTTGTCCCAGTACCGCCAATAGTTAAAAGCCATTTTCAAACCGTTGTCTGAGTAACTTCCCAGTATCAACCGCGCACATTTAATAAGCATAGGTAGGGACCGGAAAAATTCGCGGGTTCAGTGACCTGTACGATGAACTCCACAGTTCTACGTACACTCGGTGAAATGCCACCCACTCATTGGCTGCTGTCTTGTGAGACGTTCAAGCGTAGCAGCCTGTGATTCGATAAAGATTTGGTTTGGTGTTTCTCATTGGCCCATGGTCATCCAGGTGAGTTGTGAGCCAATAGCAGAGACAGCACTGAGTTATAACGATTTGTATTTTAGCCTATCGCGAAATAAATTCGCGAATGTTTCCGGTCTCTAAGCATAGGTACAAAGTAAACGATATCTTTCTTGTAGTATAAGAAACCATTTTTTTGAGCAACCGGGTTTTATAGAAGTAAACAGATTGAAACTGAAAATGATACAAGGAAAATAATTCAGGGAGACCCCCCCCCCCCCCTTCTCGTCCTTGAATCCCCGCCCCCGAAAACGTGCGGCGTATTCGATGACGGTGACTCGTCACTTGCTCCCCTGACGACGCCCGTATCAGGAGAGACTGCCCCCAGGCTAGGTACTCCCGCAACCGCCACCTCCTGCGGTTTCATTTTCCAATCAGCGCCTGAGTCGCTCCATTACCGCGACACCGGCCTCGAGTTGCCGCAATCCCACAACAAAATTGATTTCCTTTCTCCCCCTTCCCCCCTCCGCAACCCCCTTGCGGGGGTCCGCAACATGATCGTCGCAGGACCGCCGGGGGTGCGTGTGCGTGTGTGTGTGTGTGTTTCTTCCGAGGGCTGCGCCGCCTAGTCCTGTCGGCTCGTCAGCTCCGCGCGCGGCAGTTGTTCGTCGTGTCGGGTGTCTTCCGCGGCGCTGTTTCAATTATCTGCGCCCTGGCTGGCTCCCCCCTCCACCCCTACAACACTCTCTCCCCCCCCCCCCCGCCAACCCAACGAGGGGTTAGGGGGTGCGGGCCCCGCGTACGTCTCCAGGCGCGCTACGGAAAAAATGACCAGAGAGTGGATTTTTTTTTTGACGTGACAACTTCTGATAAATCGATGAACGCAAGGCTGCACGCACGAAAAAAAGTGTCCCGTAACGCACACTGTCCCGTTACGCTGTGTCCCGTCACGCTCGTTGTACGCTCGCGCCGCATCTAGTATCTCTCTTCCACTCGATTGGAACAACCATCGATTTGACTTTTTTCGAGTCACATCAAACTTGAAACACTCCCATTCGTTTCCTACTTTTCCTATCATCGTCCTATCCGTAACAGAAGAACACAGATTGGAAGAAGTTAAATAGCAAACATGTATAAAAGTTATAGTTAAAATAATCTGTTCGTTAAAGTAATAAACATATTTGAATTAATGAGTGCAAATAAAAGTAAATTTATTAATTAAATTCTAGATTTCATTTCACTCCTTCTTTGTATCCATACAAAAAATAGTCATAATTCAATAAAAATTATTCAATTTTATTCATAAAAATATGCAATCATTTCATCAATGTTTTGTTATGACGTTGTCACGTTAAACTATCGTCCGTAAACCGACATTACAGACAACCAATTTTTTTCGTAATTACGTTTTTACGATGCACGTGCAGCATGCAAACAGAAATTAGACAAGATGAAAAATAAACGCTACATACAAGCAGTTTTTATTACGCCATGTAAGTAAAACTTCTTACGCGCGTAAATAATTACACGAACTCATTTTTTTTTGTAACTGGAACAAAATTATTCATGCAAAATAATTAATGCTTTGTGTTGTCCGAGTACCTCCAATACTTACGCAAAAATAACCACAGACATGTGTTGTACAAAGTGACGATATATTTCCTGTAGAATAACAAACTATTTCTTGTAAAAGAACATAAAATTTTCTTTCTTTGCATAAAAGTGGAAGATCTTACTACCCTGAAAAGCTCAGGTTTTTATGGTTTTGGAAAAACTCAATTTTTTATGAATGATAGGGGAGAGCAGGGTAAAGTGGCCATCATAAGATAAAACGATTCATAAATTTTATATTGTAATTAAAATTGAAATATAAAATAACCCTTCATATAATATAGTTTTCGTACAATCAAAAAAATATTAATTTCTTTATGTCTTGCAAACCATTAATTTTTTTATTAAATTTTAAAATTAATTGTACCAAATGGCCACTTTGCCCACATATGTCGGGCCATTGACTGGCCATTTTACCCGACAAAGGTAAAACATTAACATATATATATAATTATATAACAGTTATTTACAATGGTTTAATGCGAAAGTCCGCTAATTCACCAGTCATTAAAGAATTCTTAGTTTCTTTCAATTTACTGATTATTCTTAATTAGGCCTAAACTAATAATGAATAGTTTTGAAGACGAAGGTTGATCTAAAACAATGTACCTACCACACGATATCAAGTTTTCAGTAAATGCTAGGACTGACATAAAAAAAATTGCCATTAAGTTCATGAAAGGACTTTTTTTTGGTACAGAAAAATAACCTTCTATAAATATTATCTTCGAAAGATTTGTGCAATGGGAGTGCATAACTTAATGTAAACTATTGGACATACGTCATTGCTAAGCATATGCATGTCTGTAGAAGAAAACTACAAAAAAAAAACCAAAAGACTGTTGTTGATAACAGCAATTTTTTTTGCTTAGTTTGTGTTTTTTTTTTTTTGTCTTTTGGGTTTTTTGTAGTTTTCTTCTACAGACATACATGTGCTTTGTAATGGCTTATGTCCAAAAGCTTACATCAAGTCTTCTATAAATAACTATCTCCGAAAAAGATTTTCTGTCTACCTGCTCGTCGGTCGGACCTTTAAATATATATACTGTATAGAAGTCGCGAGTGGATAGGATTTACTCTACGTTTTTCAAGAGTGTAAAATGAGCAGCTTGGGAACTTCACCGCTGCAGTGCGCTGCCGTAACGCCCTGTATCGACTTAGTTGTGTACACGTTAGAATGCAGCACTGTCGCCCGCTGTCATTCCCCGCACCCCTCATCCATCATTCACTGCAGCTCAAGGTCGTTCAACGGGAGGGGGAAGGGGTGTTTGAAGAGTTCGGCACTTGTCCGCTAGGGACCACCACAAGTCGATTCCCTAGAGATGGTGGCGATTGCGGCGGTGAATTAACCAACTACCTCAAAACCATATTAGAAATTTTAACCTGGGCTGGCGACTTCTATACAGTATATATATTCAAAGGTCGGACACAGGACCCGAGCAGGTGACGACTGGGGGGGAAAGAAGGGTGGGACGGAGGGAGGGCGGGGGGAAGCTCGCTCGCCTAATCGCGCCTGACGCGCCTCATGTTTGCGGGAACAAGGCGAGGCAGACAATTTCGGCGGCCGTTCAATTATTCACACCCTGCGGCGCGCTACTCGTGGTGGGAAGCAGTCTTCAGACGTCCCTCGACCCGCCTTGCTCGCTGCTCACCCCTTTCCCCCCCTACCACCCGCTTACGCTGCAAAAAAAAATAGTTTAGTGAATAATAAATAAAATTCAGAGCTATTAAGACTCGGTCTGGCACGAAATGTTGATATTTTAGTTTTTTTTTTTTTAAAGTGAAAACTTCTATAGGAAGGTTTGGATAGGGAGTAAATTCACGTAAATCGTCATCGACATAGTCACGTGACGTCAGCTGTGAATGTGTGTGTGTATATATAAATATATATACTCAGTGATGCGCGCGCAGCCAGAACACATAACACAGGTCGACAAGTAATGCACACGACATAACCAATACATACTATGTTATTAATACGCGTCTTCAGTCCCTGTACATCAGTGCTGTGCATATGTGAATCGAATGTGTGTATGCAGTAAAACGTGAGTATAAAACATATTAATATTTTCATGTAGATATATAGTTTGAATAACAAAGAAAACGGAGTCTCTGTAGCAATACAACCTTTGAATATATATACTGTATAGAAGTCGCCAGCCCAGGTTAAAATTTCTAATACGGTTTTGAGGTAGTTGGTTAATTCACCGCCGCAATCGCCACCATCTCTAGGGCATCGACTTGTGGTGGTCCCTAGCGGAAGGTGTCGAACTCTTCAAACACCCCTTCCCCCTCCCGTTGAACGAACTTGAGCTGCAGTGAATGATAGGTGGGGGGTGCGGGGAATGACAGCGGGCGACAGTGCTGAGCTCTAACGTGTAAATAACAACTAAGACGATACAGGGCGTTACGGCAGCGCACTGCAGCGGTGAAGTTCCCAAGCTGCTCATCATACGCTTCTGAAAAACGTAGAGTAAATCCTATCCACTCGCGACTTCTATACAGTATATATATTCAAAGATACAACCTAACAATTAAGAACATCATTATTTTTTTTTAATACCTACAATCACTATGCAATGCGTATTTTATAGTAATTTAGGAGTTATTTTACTAACGTGGTAAAACAAATTTGTTGTGTGATAATATTTTTTTCGTAAAAATTGCGAAAACGTCTCTGATTTTTATCAAAAATTAATTTTGATATCCAAAAATAACTGTTTGTTTATAGTTTTAAGTTTTCACTTCTGTCGGCAGTCCTCATGACTGCTTTGAAATTTATTTATTATTTTTTATACTTCTCACGTGTATACGGCATTTGTTAGAGGTGTTTTCGTGAATTAAACGAAAATTACATGGAATGGAAATTTGTAGGGAGCGGAAAAATTCGCGAATTCAATGACCTACAGGATAGACTCAAAGATCCTCAATGCACTCGGACAAATTACATTTGCTCATTGGCTACTGACTCGTGTCAACTATTAACTAGAATGCTTTTGATTCGATACTTCTTTCGTTGAGGATTATTCATTGGCTCTGATTCCTTCAGACAACCGGTGGTCCAATTACTGAAGCAGAAAAAGGTTAAATATATTGGGATTCTAGCATATCGCGAAATGAATCCGCGAATTTTTCCGGTCTCTAGAAATTAGTAATCACGGCGCTGTTCGTCTGTGGCGGATGGCGCGAACCAAAGTCTACAGACTCAAAGATAAACTTATAGTATGAACTGTTTGAATGAACTACAACAAGATGGGCAATATTTTTTTTAATAAAAATTACTTTTTCTAAAAAATCATGTCCAAATCCGGGGTTTAGTATTTTTTTTCAAGACTTGTTCGCTTTTGTCCGATCCGTTTCGTTGTAGGTATAGTTTAAAGTTTCGCTTTGCAAATCGAATGATACGATAGTCGACGTATCTGCTCCGGCAGCGAATTCTAGTGACGGGCGCGGAAACTACGTGTGATTCGCGTCCAGAAATTTAGTTGAAAATCAATTTGCGTATAGGCTTTTTATAACGCTCAGCATTATTTTTAAGAAAACTACGTTAACTTTTGTGTCCGAATTTTGAATTATAGCCTAACTTTACTGAAGTTTGATGTTACACACCTTTGGCGGGTAGCTACTGAAAGACTCCCTCGCTTTTTTTTTTTAAATGGCTATCTTCATAATATTAACTCGTTACCTCCCTAGCATTTTCTGTTTTTTTTTTTTTTCACAAATATTTTTAATTGATATTTATGGCAAGTCTTCACAATCATCATCACTTGCACGACTTTTTTCATCCATGATATTTTTTACACTAAATTAATATCTGTTGAAAATATTTGTGGAAGAAAAAAACCAATCCAAGCAAGTTATCAAGTTGCAGTTTTTAGTACCTATGAAAATACTCGTAAAATTTAAAACAAAAAAAAAAGTGCGAGGTGGATGCAATTGATAATTGATGCATGAATAGTTCACCTAGGTCACTGACAATTTTATTGTACTGCGAACGGTATGAACTGTTGTGTGAGTTTTTTCAACGACAGATACTCTCTACACTCCTTACTTATTATCTATATCATGCACCCCACGTTTTTAGTTTTAAACTCTACAAGTATTATCATAGTTATTAAAAATTAACAATCACAAATTTTCAGGACAATCCGTATGGGGTTATAAATCTGTATAGTGCTAGGAGAAATTATTTCATAATTTTTAGTCCGTTTTAAATTGTGGTAAATTAATTGTTTTAAATAATTACTTTCTGCTTTTTAGTGTTGTGTGTGGAATTTTGCAAAGAGTTAATATTTCATTGTCATCCAGTTCTGAGCTATGTTCAAGGATTCAAATCTCTAGTTCATCAGGAAGTTAGTTTAAAATCGATTCCAAAATTTGTATCGAACAAACAGACAAGAAAGCGAGTTGATGAAAACGTGATAATAAAATGATAAGACAACATTTAATATGTATTTTTAAAGGTTCCGTCAGTCTACACAGTTTATTTTAAGGAGGTATCCGCAAACCGCATGTTTTAATTCTTCGTTCATATATTTTTTACAGTGTTACCAACCCACTCCACAGGAGCAAAACTATCTTTCCCCAGAGCAGCGCTTCGTCTGAGACCCGGAGTTTTATTTATTCATTTTTTTTCCTTCTAGTTCGAGCTTTCTCCACGCGACGAGGGAGCGCTTCGGACGCCTTCATCATGCATGCAAACAGCAGTAGCTGCAACATCCACACGTTCCCGGACTGCCCTAAACACTCCCCGCTACAGTATTAACGCTAATTCGCGACACGTGGTTCGGACAGAAATAAAATAAAAATTGCGAATGAAGCTGAAATACTTAAAAAAAAAAAAAAATTAAACTCACGAGAGTTGACGGGCGGGTTTCAAGTCAGCGAGCTGCGCTCTTGCATTCTTAATGCGAGGCAGCCCTCGACATTTATTTCTTAACGGGGCGCGTTTTCGTTTCACGATAAATATTTTAAATTTAAGTTAAACACTGGAAAACATGTGGCATTTTTCAATGGCTTGGCTTTCATGAAATTAAAATTTTCTCAGCCCATATTTTCTGCATGCTTAGCTGCCAAGTTATTATTATTATTATTATTATTATTATTATTATTATTATTATTATGTTTTTGGGGCTTAGAAATAAACTTAATCAAGTAAAACACAGGACTAAAACGAAATTTCTTCTGAATGCTTCAAGATATGATTTCAATTTCATTCATAAAAAGTATTATTTAATTTTACCTTCACGAATTTACGAATATAGCAGTAAATTTACTGAGATCCCTGGATAATTTGTAACTAAAGTTCTTCGTAAATTGATAGGGAAATTTTTTTAACAGTGTAGAATTGACTTAGATTTAGATTTTGTTTACTACTGTGTTATTGCTAAAACTGTGATATTTTTTTGGCCAATCAGAGACTCTGAACGGCTTACCACTCCATTTGAGAAGTATATTTAATAAAGGACAGAATGCGAGTGTTGACTAGATTGTACCGAATATATTTTTCTTTTTTATGTTCGCAGAATGGAGTTATACTATAAAAACATTGCTTTTATGTTCGCAGAATGGAGTTATACTTACTATAAAAACATTGCTTTGAATTTTGACAATCCCGCGTCATTGTTAATTTTATTCTGCAAATAGAATTATTTTTCATTATGTCTGTATACTACTACTAACTAAAGCAGCATTAATTTATCGAAGGCTAAAATAACTATAATTAACAAACGAATGGTGTCAGGTTTACGTCCGTTTCAGCCAGGCCGCTGTGCTAGTATTGTGTTAAGTAAGTGCTTATCGCTATAACTATCCATGTATTATTAATACAGTGTTGTTAGTTTTGAAAACTACTGTCAAGTTCATCGTGGAACATTGACACAGAACCCTACAGAAAACTTAAAGGTTTAATGACTGTGCACTCTAAAACACCCCTCCCCCCCCCCCCCCGTTTTGTAATATGCCTATACATGCAATCGAAATTATTAACCTAAACCTATATGGGAACTTTACAACACAAATTATGTGAATTTCCTATGAATGTAACTTTTTCACAAACTAAATATGGAATAGCTGAAATAGATTCATGGTAAATATCTTCTCTATTCGTATTTTATTTTTTTACCATGCCCATGTATCAGCATGGTAAGTATCAGAGAAATATCTGACAGCGCGGTTCAATTAAATTGAGTGCTAGAAACATTTGTAATGTAGACGTGAAAAAGAATGGTAACCATAATGTAAACTTAAAACTCACCAAACGAACAGTTGATAGTATAAACGTTTTTGCAAGGAAGTTTTTTTTTCAAGGAGTTGAAGGAAAACCCGATGAGAGGTAGAATACAGTAAACTGTGATGAACAACCTGAAAGAAAACGGCTGTTAAAGAGCATGAAAAAGCAGTTATATGACAGAGAAGAGTGAATGAGACAAAACCAAAACTAACCTTCCACTCCAGAAAACTGATAGTGGTAGGGGCCGGTCTATTGTCTTCCTATTGGATTTAGCATATTTTCAAATTAATAATTGCTTATGATATAACCAACATTTCTGAATGTCTGCCTGAGCATGTATGTATGTGCATGTTTTGCTGTTAGCTTAGCTACCGGTTTCAATAAAATTTCATAGTAATAAGAGATTTCTAATTTTTGTACATTCTTATTTCGTCTAAATGGTTCCGCTAAACAATTTTCCCAAACATTAATTATATTTGCGATTTAAAAAACTACTTTATGGCGTTAAAAAAAGATGTGCCCAACTATTTAATTTTTATAATATCTTATTACCATTCATTAACAAAAAACAATAAGAATTTTGTTAAATTAAAATTTTTTATAAATACCTTCAAGTAATGGGATGTTATGCACATACAGCTAAATACATCTAATTTTTTTTTAAATGACGTACTTTGGAATGTTTTTTTATCATGACATCGCAGAAAAAATGATTTGTCATGAGTTTATTAATTGTTTTTCGATTCAACAATCAAAATGTAAAAAAAAAAAAAAAAACCTAGATCCGTTAAATTTCCCTTCGGTTGGCCGGTCCCCCCACTCCGGCCGGCACTGTGTTGGGCTTTAGGGGGGAAGGGGGGGGGGCAGGAGACATGTATCGCCGCGTAAACACTCCGCTGTATGACCTCCTCCCCCCCCCCCTTCAACCCCCCCCCTCCCCTTGGCAACCCATCACACGCTCGCGAACTCATCAGCCCTTGCCATTGATTTGTTTATACATTTATTTTATCTTAATAGGATTCCGCGAGTACTTCATTACCATTTGAATAGGGGATTTTGTCATTTTCAATTAAAGTTGAATCTGCGCGGGGAGAGGGGGGTGGGAAGGGGGGCTAAGAGGAACTACGGCTGAGGGTATAACCAAGAGTGGCCGGGGAGGAGGGTTTTTTTTAGAGGGGATGGAAAGGGGGATATTTGGAAAGGGGGGGGGAGCAGAAATTCGTGTGTTCCGTCTCCCACGGCGTCACTTCGGAAAGAGGACGAAATGGTGGATGGTAGAGGGAGGTTGGGGAGAGGAAAAAAAACTGCAGAGTGTGTGTGTATGTGTGTGTGGGAGTGAAGGGACTTTCAACCCCCCCTTAACCAACCCCCCCCTCAATTTAAACCAAGAGTGCGTTTACTTTCTCCCGTCGACCTTTTTCCCTTACTTTCCCAATCCATCCTCCAAAACAACCCTTCCCCCCCCCTTTTTTTTTTTCATGGAGTTACCATGGCTGGGAGGAGCAACTCTGCAAACTGCGCGGTCTCTCTCCTTTTTTTTTGTATATATATCGTTCAACATCTGGACAAGTGCCTCCTCTTCGCGGTGCTAGAAGGGGGGGGGGGGGCAGCATACTGCCTCCGCCCCCCGGAGAATTAATTAATTAATTAATTTCGGTCCGTGCCGCTGCCGCAGCCCCGAAAGTAGCTGGTGTCGCGGCCAGGGACAGGAGAATATTTCACAGTTTCTTTGACCTTCAAGGGGATTTTTCCCCCCCTAACCTAGCTTATTCTAGGCGTATTGTGTTGGGAGAGGTTCGGGTTAGGAAGGGACCTAGGTGCGTCTCAGGCCGAAGCCTATACGCCTAGTCTTGCTGCGATCAGCCACGCTTTGTGCGGGGATTGGCCAGCCATGGCAGCGATTGAAGTCATTACTAACTCCCCTATCTTAGATCTAGACTGTAACTAGTTAAGTTGGGCCCGGGGGGAACCCTGTTATCAGTCATGCGGTTCTCAATATGGCATGCATTAAGGGGCCCGCCTCGTCAGGGGGGTGTATGTGTGTCGGCGAGGCGGGATGATAGGCGCGACGCTCGCTGGTGCTTCTAGCGCGGTGTCTCCTCTGGACTGGCGCGCAGTCTTCTCCCAGTGCACATGAGCGGTGACCGTAACATTCTAAGGTCGAGAAATGAAGATAAAGGTGTAATGCAAGTCCCTTAAGTGCTTTCAAGAATCTGTACCGGGTGTTTCAAGCCTAAAAATTACTCTAAAAACACGTCTTTTAGCAATTTTAACTCCTCTGAAAATATAGTTTAAAAACGTAATCCAAAATCAAAAGTACTTTTCGGCCCCTCGGCGAACTCTCAACTGCTTTTCGTAAGCAGACCCCACTCGGATATGTTGAGTAGTTTTGAAATCGCGTTGTTTTTCCTGAAGCTCTGCGCACCGTGTGTGTGCCCGGGTAGGCGGAGCCCTTAAGCAGGCAGGTTAAGTTATGGTCCAGCAGAAGATATGGACTGGGCTGAGAAGTGTCTACCCTGCATAGTGTTTGAACACGAGGTCCACGCTGGACTTTAACCGGAATCTTCACTTCGTGTGCCTTCGAAGGGCGCCCCGGTGGTTCGAGTCCCGAGACGAGATAACCGCACTGTTCGAGACCGACGCCGTGTAAACTACACTTTTAGAAAGTACTGTGGATTTTCGGACATTTCGAAGGAGTATTCACCTCAAGTAAACTAATTTCTCTTCGTAATTTCAGATAACTGGATCTTCGTAAAAACTACGTCCTTCTTTCGACATCTGAGTTCTGTTTTTTCCGGATAAGAACACACGCAGAGGGAATGAATAGTGTTTTCGTACAAATCTTAACAATTTTTTTTAATTTTTTTTGTTACTATACAAATATTATTCTTATTCAAAGTAATTCAACATATCATCCGTAATTTAACGAAGATACCCGTAAGTTTACGAAGATCCTTGGATAACTAGTAACCAGATTTCTCCGTAAATTAAAGAAGACCATTTGTAACAGTTTGTGCATGGACCCAAACAGAGGAACGACTATTAGAAATAAGATACATTATAAATAAGAAAAAAAAACATGGCGCGTAGCCGCCACGCGCGTTATAAGTGCAACTTCACAGATAGAAGTATAAGAATATGGACAAGTATGTGTGCGAATGAAAAAATAATATGCAAGTGCGCTGAAATTCTAACATGCCATAGAGTGCCCCAATTCCTGATCTTTGCAATATTCGTATCCCTCTGAGCGTTACACTTTCGTTATGTTCTGATGACGTCATCGCCTTGACCTATACCCTACCTGTTGTTAAGAAAATTTAGAATACATTTAGTTTTTTTTTTTATTTTTCTTTACTTTTTTTTTTTTTTTTAAGTTTCATGTCAACATAGTACAGACGAGAGACCATCTGCCAAGCTGGTCCTGTCCTGTTCTCGTAGCTGGAAGCCACCAGTAGTCACGACACCGCCCCACTCCTGTATTGTTGGATGCGGAACCATAAATATAACTTTTTTGACGTGACAACGTCTAATAAATCGATGAACGCCGGCTTCACGCACGAAAAATTGTCCCGTAACGCACATTGTCCCGTTACGCTGTGTCCCGTTACGCTCATTGTACGCTTGCGCTGCATCTATCTCTCTTCCACTCAATTGGAACAACCATCGATTTGACTTTTTCGAGGCACATTAAATTTGAAACACTCCCATTCGTTTCCTACTTTTCCTATCATCGTCCTATCCTAAACAGAATAACACATTGGAAGAAGTTCAATAGCAAACATGTATAAAAGTTATAGTTTAAATAATCTGTTAGTTAAAGTAATAAACATATTTGAATTAATGAGTGCAAATAAAAGTAAATTTATAAATTAAATTGTAGATTTCATTTCACTCCTTCTTTGTATTGTGGCCGGCAGGGCCACATTTTTACTTGTAATTTATTTTTGTTGCTGGTCTCTAGTTTTATATGGTTTTTTTATTTCACGTATTTTTACGCCTTTTTTAATTAATGTTAATTTATCTGTAAATTTTTTTAATTATATTTGTTTCTGTTAATTAGTTATACGCCGTTTGGTAGCTATCGATTATGAGTTTAAGAATATCGATTGTGTTTCACGTAAATACCACTTGGTGAGCGCCCGGCGGTAGGCTGATGACGTCAGACATTCGGCTTGCCGGGAAGAAAAAATCAGCTGGGCCGGAGGAGTTGGTGCCGAGCGACCGTCGAGGACAGAGCCATGTGACGGCGCGGACTGGTATGCCGGACGGCAACGGGCGACGAAGAGTATTGGGTTGGAGGCTCCACGATGGGTGACAGGGCAAATGGATTGCCCTGTGGTACAGAAGAAATCAAGGTAAAGAGAGGCCGCGATTTTGATTTTTACCCTCGTGGTGCTGCACTGGTTTTTGGCAAACCTAGTGAACTGTGTATTTTCCCATACTAAATTTTATTTGGACGGAACTTTTATTAGCCTGTTTGGTGAAGAGGCCCATTTGTTTCACACGTTGTTCCAGTGTGGGATTTTTTAATAAGGTCGCCCGTTTGCCTGTAGTTGTAATAAAAGTATAAGTTTGGAAGAAACGAACATTTTGCAATTTGTTTTTGAGACTTTGTCATCGGAATTTGCATACGTAAAGTTGGCATTTAGCTAATATATCAGCTTGTGCAGTATTATTAAATGTATGCGATCGGTATTGGACTACATGCGCAGCCTGATGTTGGTTGGTGCGGCCATTCTACGTTTTTATAAAATCATTGGCAAGTTAATAAAGAAGTAAGACTTTGTTTGAAGCTGATGATAAATACTTCTGTGGTAACATGGTTATGTTACGTGAAGAGTTTTTGCTACATTTCCCTTAAAAATAAGATAATTTTTTTTTGGTCATCGTTCACGCCTTTGTGAATTCGTACCTATGGCCCGGCGTGGCATTAGACTCTGGAGTTGGTGAGGAAGGTCAGGAAGCCAGCGCACGCCTAGGATATTAACTTTGTTTTTTTTTGGCAAGTCTTTAGCAACGAACATCTGAAGAAAGACTAAACCGTTGATTGAGAGTTTAAGAACTTTATTTAAATAAATTTTTTTGTACTTCAGTTTTATTATTGTAATATTTTTTTATATATTTATATATTATATTGATTGTCTTGTTTGATTTTTGGTATTAGGGCAGTCAGTATATTTTGATATTTTATAGTGGCCACGCCTCACGCCCTTATATATTTTTATACTTGTTGTTATCAGTATTTATATTTTTACGATTTTTTAAAGGTTATTGTTAGTATCGCAAATGGGGATAAGATGCTGCCATTATTAACGTCAGCTTTTGTAACTAAGCTTGTATGGTTATGTATAGTAAAAATTATTTTTGCAAATTTCTATTTTTTAATAACATACGTCCAAAGTCTTGCCTCTTGTTTGTTTAATGGTTACTCTACTATTATATCCTTTGAATTTTTTTGGCCTGACCCCTGGGCAGTGGTGTGGGGAATTTATATTGTTTAGCTTTTTATGCCTGGTTTTAATATTTATTTTTTCCCTTCGCGCCCAGAGTGAGTCGGGGACGCAACCCCTCTTCCAATTAAGGAGGAAGAAGGGTTACCAACCTGCGCCACTCTGCTTGGCAGAGACTTTGGACTTTTGCGATTTTGCTGACTTTTTTGATTTTTTTAATAATGGCAGTTTCTTGGATTTATAAACTTCCCAAAGAACAGGTTTACGCTAATTTGCAAGCAGCGGGAGTAGAGAGTGGTCTGGAGGATGACATTGATACCTTACGCAGGAAATTAAGTACCCACATTAAAGAAGGGAGGAAAAAACCTGTTGAGGAAAATGTGGAGAATTCGGAGATCAGCCAAGTAAATTCATTGAATACTGCTATGCAAAGTAAATTACTTTTCAAAGAACTGGATAGGTTGCCATCTTTATGTTCCGGTGGGCCAAGAGATTTAATAAAGTTTTGCTTGGGAGTAGATAGTTTGAAAACTAATTGTTGTTTACAAAATGAGCAAGAATTGTTAAGGTGTATTTCGACTAAATGTAGCGGGATCGCTAGAGACGTGATTACGTCAGGTATAAATAAGTCTGTTGGATGGTCGGTAGTGAAAGAGAATTTGTGGGAATATTTGTGCCCTAAGAGGGTGAAGGACGATCTAATTAAGGAATTGATTTTCCGTTTTCAACGGGAAAATGAAAGCACCTTAGAATTTATACAGGATATTAGAAATCACGTTAATGTATTTGGTCTGCAGTTAGATGATCACCGTTTTGTAGCTATTATTTTGGAAAATCTAAATCCTGCCATCAGACACGAATGCGCATTTATTGGCAGACCTAATAGTGTGGAGGAACTCAACACTTGGGCTATCCAGGTAGATAATATTTTTTACGCTAATTGTGAATTCGATAAGTGTAAAGGTAAAATGAATTTTAAAACGGTTTGTTTTAAAACGCCGGGTAGTGAAAAAATTGATAAGACTTGTTTTAAGTGTAATAAGGTAGGGCATTTTGCTAAGGATTGCTCGGTTTCGAAGGTTAATAAATTTGTTTGTGGTTTTTGTGGCAAAAATGGTCATTCAGAAAAAGTTTGCTTTAAAAAGAAGCGGGAGCAAGAACAGCACCAGGAATTATAGTGGTCTTTAGTTTTTGATTTTTTTGTTTTTAAAAGAGAAGGTTTTGTTTAATACGTTTCGGACTTGACTTTGGAGCTTGTTTGTTTGTTTTGGCATACTTAGATCCCGTTTGTTCGGTTTGTGAGTTTAGTTTGTCTTTTCCGTTACTTGTTGGAAAATCCTTCTCTTGTTTTTTTTTTTTTTGAGCGTTGAAATTTTGACTGAGGCTTTGGAGGCAAGTTTTCCTTGTTGCAGGTTTGTTTGTTTGAGTTTGGGCTGGTTTGTTGGATTAGAAGTTTTTGAGAATACTTTGTCTCCAAGTCCAAGGTTTTTTTTTGACGTTTTAGTTTTTTATGGTTGCTGTTTAAATTTTTTTTTTTGTTTTGTTCAAGGCGGAGGTTGTGGCCGGCAGGGCCACATTTTTACTTGTAATTTATTTTTGTTGCTGGTCTCTAGTTTTATATGGTTTTTTATTTCACGTATTTTTACGCCTTTTTTAATTAATGTTAATTTATCTGTAAATTTTTTTAATTATATTTGTTTCTGTTAATTAGTTATACGCCGTTTGGTAGCTATCGATTATGAGTTTAAGAATATCGATTGTGTTTCACGTAAATACCACTTGGTGAGCGCCCGGCGGTAGGCTGATGACGTCAGACATTCGGCTTGCCGGGAAGAAAAAATCAGCTGGGCCGGAGGAGTTGGTGCCGAGCGACCGTCGAGGACAGAGCCATGTGACGGCGCGGACTGGTATGCCGGACGGCAACGGGCGACGAAGAGTATTGGGTTGGAGGCTCCACGATGGGTGACAGGGCAAATGGATTGCCCTGTGGTACAGAAGAAATCAAGGTAAAGAGAGGCCGCGATTTTGATTTTTACCCTCGTGGTGCTGCACTGGTTTTTGGCAAACCTAGTGAACTGTGTATTTTCCCATACTAAATTTTATTTGGACGGAACTTTTATTAGCCTGTTTGGTGAAGAGGCCCATTTGTTTCACACGTTGTTCCAGTGTGGGATTTTTTAATAAGGTCGCCCGTTTGCCTGTAGTTGTAATAAAAGTATAAGTTTGGAAGAAACGAACATTTTGCAATTTGTTTTTGAGACTTTGTCATCGGAATTTGCATACGTAAAGTTGGCATTTAGCTAATATATCAGCTTGTGCAGTATTATTAAATGTATGCGATCGGTATTGGACTACATGCGCAGCCTGATGTTGGTTGGTGCGGCCATTCTACGTTTTTATAAAATCATTGGCAAGTTAATAAAGAAGTAAGACTTTGTTTGAAGCTGATGATAAATACTTCTGTGGTAACATGGTTATGTTACGTGAAGAGTTTTTGCTACATTTCCCTTAAAAATAAGATAATTTTTTTTTGGTCATCGTTCACGCCTTTGTGAATTCGTACCTATGGCCCGGCGTGGCATTAGACTCTGGAGTTGGTGAGGAAGGTCAGGAAGCCAGCGCACGCCTAGGATATTAACTTTGTTTTTTTTGGCAAGTCTTTAGCAACGAACATCTGAAGAAAGACTAAACCGTTGATTGAGAGTTTAAGAACTTTATTTAAATAATTTGTTTGTACTTCAGTATTATTTTTGTAGATTTTTTATATATTTGTATTGATTGTCTTGTTTGATTTTTGGTATTAGGGCAGTCAGTAAATTTTGATATTTTATAGTGGCCACGCCTCACGCCCTTATATATTTTTATACTTGTTGTTATCAGTATTTATATTTTTACGATTTTTTAAAGGTTATTGTTAGTATCGCAAATGGGGATAAGATGCTGCCATTATTAACGTCAGCTTTTGTAACTAAGCTTGTATGGTTATGTATAGTAAAAATTATTTTTGCAAATTTCTATTTTTTAATAACATACGTCCAAAGTCTTGCCTCTTGTTTGTTTAATGGTTACTCTACTATTATATCCTTTGAATTTTTTTTGGCCTGACCCCTGGGCAGTGGTGTGGGGAATTTATATTGTTTAGCTTTTTATGCCTGGTTTTAATATTTATTTTTTCCCTTCGCGCCCAGAGTGAGTCGGGGACGCAACCCCTCTTCCAATTAAGGAGGAAGAAGGGTTACAACCTGCGCCACTCTGCTAGGCAGAGACTTTGGACTTTTGCGATTTTGCTGACTTTTTTGATTTTTTTAATAATGGCAGTTTCTTGGATTTATAAACTTCCCAAAGAACAGGTTTACGCTAATTTGCAAGCAGCGGGAGTAGAGAGTGGTCTGGAGGATGACATTGATACCTTACGCAGGAAATTAAGTACCCACATTAAAGAAGTGAGGAAAAAACCTGTTGAGGAAAATGTGGAGAATTCGGAGATCAGCCAAGTAAATTCATTGAATACTGCTATGCAAAGTAAATTGCTTTTTAAGGAACTGGATAGGTTGCCATCTTTATGCTCCGGTGGGCCACAGTATCCATACAAAATAGTGATAGGTAATTCAACAAAATTTATTCAATTTTATTCATAAAAGTATCCAATCATTTCATCAATGTTTTGTTATGACGTTGTCACGTTAAACTATCGTCCGTAAACCGACTTTACAGACAACCAATTTTTTTTGTGGAAAACGAAATAATGGCTGATTCCTAATTGTGAAGAAGTTTTCTCTGCGTTCTTGCCGGTAAAAAAAAAAAAAAAAAAAATTCACAGCCGAAAGATGTTCGTGAAATTCAACCATTTTCTTCGTGTCAAGTGCACTGAAGAGACACACGCACACAGAACTGCCAGAAGAACCACACGCGTCGTTTTCAGGTGACGTCACTTCGCAGACTTACTCAGGAGAGGTCTTACAACAGCTCCCTAGCGGCGAAAACTGTCGCTACAAGTATCGTGACGCGCAACATAACGATTCCTCGTTGATTTTGTAGACCTCCCCTTCGTATGCAGCCAAAACGTCATCGATAGCCGTGTCCGTTAAAACCGTAAGATCCTGTCTGCGGTAATCTTCGCGATTGTCCACCGTGACTTTCATCGCAGAATATGTGTTCATTATCATTCCTCCAGCCCAAGACAGCGCTGGTATGGAGGCGAAATTTTTTTTTCTTTCCCCTCGACTTCTGACGCTTCAACTCCACTCCGTTTTTTTTCTTCCCCCCTTTGCTGTTTCTTCTCGATTCTTTCTCGTCGCCCGACTCCCTTTTGTTCCAATGAGCCGCATAAATTACCAACTTAATGGGATTTTTACAAAATGGAATTTAAAGAACCTTGCATGAGCCGCTCCTAGCTCCCCCCCCCCTTCCTTCCCCCACCTCCCCTTATCCTCCAGCGCTGTTGTGCTGTCTTCTCCCACCCACCGCAATAGGAGCTTCACAAACGACGCTTCTCCCTTCTCGTCTTTTTACGCTTCCTTCTTTTTTTATTTTCCTCTTTTTTTTATAATACCTTATTTGCTTCTCTCCTCCCTAGAGGCGGACTCGATCGCGCCTTCACGCCGTCCGCCATTTTGTCTTCGGCTTCCGAACAGCTGGCGGCAATGTCCTTAATTATTTCGCCTCTAATATTTCACGTTTTTAATTGAAATCGTAATATAACCTCATTTAATTGTTTATGAATGTTTTTTTTGCAACTAAACAAGACCTTTCTTAATGGTTTTTATGAACTTAAAGGTAAATATTTTGTGTAGTCCCAGCAAGTACTGTAATAATGAAATTTGGGTGTTTTACAGTTTTGAATTGACCGTCTTGAAACTCTTTATTTTTAGTAAAAACTTTCATAAAATCAATAAAAATGTGGTTTCCCCAAAACTATAGGAACCTGAGTTTTACAGGGTTTTGGTAAACCCCAATAACTGTGGATTTTTTAATGATAAACTAAAATAAAAATTGATACGAATGCTAAATTCGAATGGTTAATCCAAAAACTGGATACCGCATGTTTTCAGTACATGCTAGGACAGACACAAATATTTACCATTTCCAAGTTCATAAGAGCCATTAAATAAGGTCTTTTAGCACAAAACATTTCTTTTAAAACAATTTGATATTATTCTGTTATAATTTTTTTTAAATTAATGTGAACAATCTCGAAATATTAGAAGCAAAATCATTTCGGATGTTACTTTTTTAGTGCCCTGTTGCGCCGTCATACTTTAGCTCCCAACATCGTCCAACAAATTTGGTTTAAATAATGGTGGAGGGTAATTTCGTCATCGAAAACGCCACTAGCGAAAGCCATGGCCGTTTTACAAGTAGTTGGATGACTTGAGGGTTTCCAGCAAATATTATTCACTAGCTTCGCTGGAGCAGTCCACAGGCAGAATACTCTACACATCTCATTACTAGAGACCCGGAAAATTCGCGGGTTCATTTCGTGTTATGATAAATTCAAATAATTATACCTTAGCGCTGCTTCTACCACTGGTTCACTGTTAATCTGGAGGACTGAGGGCCAATTAGAGACCCTCACTCATTGAAGTGTCGAATCACAGGCCACCCAGTCGAGACGACTCACAAGTCAGCAGCCAATGAACAGTTGGCATTTGCCCGAGTGTGTAGAGGATATTGGAGTCCATCCTGGAGGTAATTGAACCCGCGAATTTTCCGGGTCTCTACTCATTACACATACCTAGGAGCATGCAGATTTCGCGAAAAGATTTCGAGACTAGCTGAAAGTTAAAACACTGTAGCATCGTCTGTGTTTCGTGATTGGGCGAGTTTCTCCCAGGTACACGTCGATTGTAACAACACTAATCACAGTGATTCAGTGCGGAAGTAAACGCGTCCTGAGTGGCTCTGTCAAACAAGGCAACGACTTCTCTCGCAGACGGCTGACAATCACAAGGAAGAAACCACAGGTGTGCGTATACCTTGTTGCAGTCTAATAAGTGTTCAGATATTTTCGCGAAAAATGCATGCCCCTACACATACCCCATCTCGTGGGTAGGCCACTGAGAAAACAATTTCTGTACTTTTACAAAATACTCCTTTGGAAACCAGTTGCCAAGAAATAGTTTGTAATGCTACAAGACATATAGGGCCTATCGTAACTTTGTACAACACATGGCTACGGTTATTTTTTGCATAAAAAAATAATAAATTACTCAGTATTTCTTAAGAAAATCGAAGCAATATTTAATTTTTAGTTGATGTTTCATTCAAAACATAATTATTTCAAAACAACTGAAAAGATAATCGAATATTTAATTATTTGACTCTATTTTTTAATGCTTATTAATTTTTGCGCAGTTAATACTGGAAAGCTATTCAGGGAACGGTTTACAAATAACTTCAACTACAGGAGGTACTGGGAAAACACTAAGCACAAATGCCCCGGTAAGAACCCGCACCCAGTAGGCTATTACTATGAAAACTATTTTGTAGTGATACAGATGTTTTAATGTAAATGTACGAATTTACAAATATCTGCTATTTCACATGAATATTTTTGTTCCATTTACAAAAAAATTACAGAGCACTGCCGCGCCACGAACGAAATGTAAAATAATAATAATTTAATTTCTAAAATAAAATTAGAAAGAATAAATCGTTATAACTAAGATAACCGGTAAAAATATAAAATTAAAATGACATGTTGGATTCGACAGATTTTAAGTTCCTTTAAAAGCACATTTATTTAACGAAGAATGTTTTGACAATACTAGGGAAGATATAATAATTAAGGAAAGACTGCATTAATATCAGAAAGTGGACAAAGCATTGACAGTGCACTAGCCTTTTCCAGAAGACGAAGAAAGCGTCAAATATTGATATAGCAGATGTCATGGAGTGGGAAAATGTTTTAAAGTCGAAGTAACTCCACTTACACTATTTTTGTTTTTGTACATGGAACAGAAATACTAATTTTTGTTCAATAGCATGAAAGCAACTCACGAAGAAGAATCGTCAAAATACAAATTTGAAGAAATTTAAGTAATTTGCCTGTAGATTATTTTTACAGCCTTTACTAAGAAATAAAAGGTTCATAACAGTACACATAAAGTCACAATATTGGATTTAACAATGCATGTAGGTACACTTTTAGCTTTGTCTGTAAGTAGATGTAACTTTTATTGACAGTTCTTTGTCTACTCTGTACTTTTTTGCATGCCACTAGCTTATTCCTTTGCAAAAAAAAAAGTTGCTTAAGTCTCCAAAGGAGGTTTCTCCAAAGGTTTTCTCAGAAATACCTAATACCCGTTAATTATTTTTTTATACAGTTCTGCATAAAACATGTTTAGAGATTTTCCCTCACACCCTTTTCAGAAATTTTGATATGACTCAATCAAAATAAAGGTATCCAATTTAATTAAGTTAAAAAAGTTAGATTTGGTTCGATAATTTATTTTTATCCAAACGAACCTGTAACGATTGTGTAACAACATTTTCTGATTGGGCGGAAAACGCACTAGCCTAAGATAAAACTTAAATTCATACAAAAAAACTTACTAATCGATCTGTAATGAACCCAAACTCTAATAAACGTTAACTCAGTGAATTTTCTAGCCTGATTAACGGTACGAATATTGTTTGGCTTTACTTCAGTTATGTTCACGTAGCTGAGAGAGAGACAAGTTGTGTTTTCCCTCGATGTTCCGGTTTTGCGCATGCCTGGCCATGTGAAACGTAAGAACTACCTTTTTCACCCTCTTCCCCCTTCCACAAGCCCCCTACCATCACCCCACGACCCTTGCAGTTCCACGCGAACCCATTGCGCGCGTTTATATTTCTTCCATTCCGAGCGGGGAGCTACAAAAATTTCCCTGGCAAATTAACTTCTGAAAATTTTATTCTTCCGCCGTCGTTTTCCAGCAACATCCCCCCTCCCCCCATTTCATTCCCCACTTTTGCCACTCGTCCTCCTACTCTTCTTTTTTTTTTTTTTTTTTGTAACTTCGTGCGACGCCAGCGCTAACCGCGTTAACCTGGCCGCAAAAAGGAAAACTTATTCTTTGCACGGGAAAAAACTTCCGTCGCCATTTTTTCTAATGTTCGCCGGATTGCCTTCGTGCGAGGCGGGGGCGGCACTATTTCATCCGCGCGTTGACGTAATATCTCGTAATGCCCGCCTGAGAATTCCTTCTTCTTCTTTTTTTTATTTTTATCCTTTCTTGTTATTCGGATTAACTCTCCCGTCAGAAGGGCGGGCGAAGTGGCGGCGGTAAAAAGGCGCGGTCGAGAAGGAAATAACGTCCGAGGAGTTACTGCGCGCGTGGCTGCTATAGACCGCGTTCCGGAAATCGTGTTCCAATTACAGCACAGTTCCTTCAGACAGTGGCGGTCTCTGTCTCAAACATCCACGGACTACGACTACGCAGAAGAAAAACAAATTGGTTGTCTGTAAAGTCGGTTTACGGACGGATTGTTTAACGTCATAACAAAACATTGATGGAAATGATTGCATACTTTTATTAATAAAATTGAATCATTTTTATTGAATTATCACTATTTTGTATGGATACAAAGAAGGAGTGAAATGCACTCATTAATTCAAACATGTTTATTACTTTAACGAACAGATTATTTTAACTATAACTTTTATACATTTTTGCTATTTAACTTCTTCCAATCTGTGTTATTCTGTTAAGGATAGGACGATGATAGGAAAAGTAGGAAACTAATGGGAGTGTTTCAAGTTTAATGTGCCTCGAAAAAGTCAAATCGATGGTTATTCTAATCGAGTGGAAGAGAGATAGATGCGGCGCAAGCGTAAAATGAGCGTAACGGGACAATGTGCAAAACGGGACAATGTGTCATCCTTTTTCGTGCGTGCAGCTGGCGTTCATCGATTTATTAGACGTTGTCACGTCAAAAGATTCCTTTGAAAACCAATTGCCAAGAGATAGTTTGTAATTCTACAAGAAATTAATTGTAACATGACTATGGTTATTTTTGCAAACAAGAAATACGTTTGCCACTATAATAGTTAATATTTCTTACGAGAATTGGGGAAAAGTTTCATTCAAGCATAGTTTTTTTTATACCGTGGATCGACGGCGGGGCGCGTGTGTTGCGGGATAGTTTGGCACACGGGCCTGTGCGAGCGCTGGATGCTAAGAACATTTACGTTTTCGTGTCGTCTGCGGGGGAGAAGCTCGCCCGCCAGTCAGGTCGGCTAATTGGCGTGAGGTAGTATCGTGATGTCTGAGCTGTTACTGGCTTGTTAGTGCGATGTGAGCAAGTGACCTAGTTAAACTCGGGTGTGGCGTGTAGTGTAAAGCTGTGCGAGCCGTTTTCTGTTTTGGAAAACTATTGTGTTTGTTTCGTCTTTTCGTTTAGTCGTGTTTTTGTCTCGTTTCAACTGCTGTGCTGATTTTTTTTTGTTTCCATATTTTTGTGCTGTCATAATTTGTGGGTTTTTTTTTTCATTCTAGTCTGTTTTGGAAAAAATATTGTGTTTGTTTCGTCTATGCGTTTTGACATGTTTTTGTCTCGTTTCAACTGTTGTGCTGAATTTTTTATTTTTGGTTTCAATATTTTTGTGCTGTCATCATATGTGGGGGTTTCGTCGTTCTGTTAGTCCATTTTTCTTTGTTTGTTGACCATATTCCTGTTATGGAATATAATGTGGTGTTTATATCCTGTTGACAACAGCAATTTTTTGCTTTATTTGTGTTTTTGTATTTTTGTTTTTTTGTAGTTTTCTTCTACAGACATACATGTGCTCAGCAATGGCGTATGTCCAAAAGCTTACACCGAGCAGCGTCCTTGGCGAATAATTCAACCGACGTTACGGTCGACATTGCAGAGTCTCCATCATCAGGTAAGTAACTGCTCCCTGATGATGGCGACTGCAATGTCGACCAGAAACGTCGGTGAATTATTCGCCAAGGACGCGGCTACAACCCAGAAGCCAAGCTACAATACTTCAATGTAAACAGTAGTTAATAAGCAAAACTGTGTGAAATTAATCAGGCTATAGGTTTTTTTCGAACCTGTTCTCCCACTAGTAACACTCCATAAGGCCGCTCCCTCCGCTATCCCTCAGGCGCCCAGGTGAGCGGTGACAGATGGCGAGCATCGCTCGTCAAGCACCCCACGTGACGCACGTGAAAAGACGCGTGTCGCGGTCGGGAGAGGGTGGGTTTGCAGGAAGGAGGGGGAAATGTTGCAAAAAAAAAAGCGCAGACTCTGTTTCCATGCAGGGGTCTGCGACCCAGCAGGTATTTTACCGTCGCCAATTAGCCGCGAGTTAGCCATCGGCTGGGTTGGTAATTGAGTTTCCGTGGGCGCCCGCCGCACCAGGAGGGGTTTGGCCGTCAATTGTTGGGAGGGGTGCGCGGGGTGGTCGTGAAAAGAACAGCGGAGGACGGATCTCGTGTGCGACAGGTGTGTGTCTCCCTCCCAAACCCCCTTTCACCCGTCCCAGCCACGCCTTGAAGTGGTCCAGTCATGTGGAGCAATTAGGAGCGTGATTGGGATGCTGCGAGATTACGTAGGCACACCCGTCTCGTCTCTTGGGGGTCCCCGCCTACCCGGACACACACGCGGTGCGCAGGGCCTCAGAAGAATTATGTAATTTTCACAAAAAGATTCCTTCTGAAACCAGTTCCCAAAACATACTTTGAAACACTACAATAAAGATAGCCCTTTTTCAACTTAGTACAACTACGGTTATTTTTCCATATATGAAATTTGCGCATTATTTTATATCTTAACAGATGTTTCAATCAAGCATACATTTTTCAAACCATGTAAAATATAATGGAATATTAAACAATTTTACTTTTTTTTTCGTTTTATCGTCTTTATTATGTGCGCAGGTAAGGCCCCCGCCTGCCCGGGCACACACACGGTCCGCAGAGCTTCAGGAAAAATAACGCGATTTCAAAACTACTCGAGATATCCGAGTGGGGTCTGTTTACAAAAATTAATTTAAGATTCGCTTAGGGCCGATAAGTACTTTTCATTCGGATTAATTTTTCAAACTGTATTTTTAAAAGATTTTAAATGGCTAAAAGGAGTGTTTTAAGAGTATTTTTTTAGGATATAAAACAACCGGTACAGATTTTTGAAAGCACTTAAGGCACTTGCATTACATCTTTACCTTCATTTCCATGCCATATAATATTACGGTCACCGCTCAAATTTCTGTTCCATTTACAAAAAAAATACATTGATGATATCCGAGCGGTGTCTGTTTACGAAATGCATTTAAGAATACCTATATGCTGAGTGCGGATGAGTAGTTAATCCGTATTTCGTTCTTAAAATATATTTTTATAAGCATGTAAAAGGCCAAAGTACATGTTTTCGGAATCATCTTTGGACACGAAACCTCCGGTAGAGATTCTTGGAAGCACACAAGCTACTAACGTTAGCTTCATTTCTCCGTCATATAATGTTATGGTTACCTTTCTGATCTCATAGTTGCCCTGTGCATGACGAGAAGACTGCGCGCCAGTCCACAGCTTTGCGCTTAGAGGCGATACCCTGCTAGAAGCACCAGCGAGCGTCGCACTTATCATTCCGCATCACCGACACACATACACGTTCACTAGGCGGGCACTTTAACCTATTGGTGACCACTCGTCCAATCCTGATTTCGATGACGTCACTCATTCCACTGACTTTTGTTCCTTTTTTGTTAGTTTGCAACTTATTTTTTTCTTTCAATTTTCTGTTTGCAGTGCGAAATTCAAGTTGAATTATGTAGCGCAATTAGAGCATGATTGTTCCCTAGATGATTTAAAAATTTTGTGGTCTTGTAAGCTAAATTGTTAAAAAAAAATTACACATTAAATGTTCCAAAGAAAAATGGTGGAAAAAATAGCTTGTGATATTTGTAAATATGCGGTTATTTGGATTCACTTGATTTCAGCATGAACTAACGAGAGTGATCGCAGAAGTATTAAGTCTGTGTTAGTGATGCGTGATAAGTGCGAGTGTGGCCTCTAAGCGCAAGACTGTGGCCTGGCGTGTAGTCTTGTCGTGTTCAGGGCAACAACTATTGAGATTTGAGCGGTGATCATAACACTACATTACATTTGTACCGGGTGTTTCATGCGTAGAAAATATTCTGAAGAAACGCGTTTCACTCTTCTAAAAACGAAATCAGGAATCAGAAATAAATACTCGTCAGATTGCAGCATTTTCTTAATGATTTGCGCAAACAGACACCACTCGGATATCTTGAGCAATTTTGATCGCGTGCTCTGTTTTTTTTTTGTTTGTAAATGGTGCAGAAATATTAATGTAAAATTACATGTATTTGTAAATATGTACACATTTACATGAAAACAACTGTATCACTACAAAATAACAAAAAAGTTCGCTCTAATACTGATTTGGGATTCTTACCCAGTACCTCCAACAGTTAACGGTTATTCAAAAACCGTTCCCTGAATATCTTTCCAGTAATAACTGCGCACATAATGAGCATGATAACAACGAAATAAATTTCCAATAATAGCTGTGTATCTTTCTTGTAGTATTACTGACTATTTCTTGGAAACTATTTCTCAAAGGAATTTTTTTTGGTAATGTACTGAAAAACAGTTCTCCGCACACATATGTGTGTCCAAGAAGGTTGGGGCCTTAATACTGGCAACTCGTTTACTCGATGTGGTTTTTTTCACGTGACACAGCCAAAGATAACAGGCGGGCCACGAAGCGAGGAGGTCGCGGCACCTAGGCCCTTGTTGCCCGCCACCGTCTTGGTTTAGACGCTGGGTTAAGGGGAGGGAGGGGGGAGAGACTGTAACGAGTGGTCGCCATGGCTACGGTAGGGTTGGCCCGGCTCACGGGGCGAGATCAGCTGGCTGGCTCTTGCTTGCAGGAGAGCCAACCGGCCGGCGGCAAATCGCTACAAATTGGCCGCCGCGCGCCTCCCTCCCGCAAGAGGGACAGAGAGAGACAGAGAGAGAGAGGAGCACCCTGTATATGTGTCCTGGGGGGAAACCTGCGGCGCGGAATATTTCATACGCCTTCCTCTCTCTCGCTCTGCTTCAGGAGGTGAGGACGTCCGGGGGTCGCCGCGCGTGTTTACAGTGAAACTTCCAACTCCTGAAACCCAGTGGGACGACAATGTGGTAAATCTGCAGGGCTTCTCGCGGCCATTGTCTAATAAACGATCTTGCGATTCGGCCGTCGAAGTGGTCTGCATTCAAGCAGGCATCTCTTCAGGCTCGAAAAAAACAACTTGGCTGCGTTTCAGCAGGTAAATTAAGTTCAGGTTCGATAAATCGACTTTGATAAGTTGAGATCTCAACCTTGAAGATGCGTGCTCTGCAATTCAGTTCGAAACGTAGGTAAAAAAAATTACCACTTCGACGTGGCTTGACATCGAAAGACAAGTTTTTTTTGCCAACCAAACAGTAAAGTTCAATATTTAGTGTACCATTTTTTTTTCTTTCAAGCGGCAAGGAAGACGCAAGGAGTGACACAGGAGCGATGTCTGCTCTATCGATTAAGAAAGATAGGAGTCCAGAAAAATGCAAAGGAATTGTAGGTTTTGAAAAGGCTAACAGGAAAGTCCCCGATAGCATTTATTAATCAATCAAAATTTTTTAATAAATAATTAGTTATTAGAGAAGCTACTTTGACCGACATCAAGTTAAATATGTTGGTCACCTTAGGCATTTAATATAGATCAGAATTTACCTTTACACCATATCATATGCGATCCATCATTTCGATTCCGCGGATTCCATTGATACCAACGGAACTACCGTTTCCATGAAAACGACTTCAATTCCCAGTACAACTTTTTTTTTCAATGACTGTAACATTCAATGTTGCCGGAATATATTTGAGCGTAGAGTACCTGTTAGTATGAATATAAATTTTATTGTTGAAACATAAAAATGAAAAATAACTGCAATCATTCTTTTTTTTTTAAAAAAAAATCTATATGATTGAATTTTATAAAATTTGAGAATCTAAAAATTTTTGCCACAGATGTGTAACAATGGTGTGTTAAAAATTCACTTATAATACGAAACTCGGAACGAGCCTGGTAAATATAAGCAAACTGTGTTTTCAAATACATTTCTTGGCGCGAATCACACGTAGTTTCCGAAGCCAAAGAAATAGTAGAGGCATTCCTCTTGGCTTGAACGTCAAGTGTGGGCATCAAGCTCACAATATAATACTAGAATCGTAAGATATTGATAACTTAATAAAATTAAAGTTCCGTTCTTGCCTTGTGTAAATAATACAACTAACATGCTTAGATGTGTACTTTTGTTTAATTTAGTGTTATAAAGTGTCGGTGTGGAACTGGACTAACACGCAATTAACCATTGACAATAAATTAATATTTGAAAATTTTATGTTAATATATATTAATAATATTTATAACATGGTAGCTATAATTCTTAATAAAAAATATTTATTTTTGCAAAACTCCGTTCCCCCGGAGAAACCCCCGGAATGGCCACCGCATGGGGAGCCCAAGAAAAGAAACGGGCTCCCCATTTGGAAGCCACCTGGAAGGTTTTTTTCTGTTCCACCCACCGTTTCTTTTGGTAGCCTGACTTGTTGCAAGGGATTGTATTCATAATTACCAGAGAAAATGCCACCATTTTTTCTGGGCAATCCGCCTTGGAGGAGCCGGGGCGCGAACCCGGGTCCTACAAGTCACAAGGCAGGCGCTCTACCCCAGAACCAGAGTGGTAGAGCGGATACTGGCAGTCTTCTTAACACTGACATGTTGTTAACACACTGTCACCACAGTTCGGTTTGTCATTCACACATGGTTACTTCTGGTAGTTGATTTACGAAGCGATCATGTTGGGTATGTAGGGTATTAAAAAAATACTCGCAAGTGATGTGTAACATCTCGTGTTCTCATGTTGTAAATACGCTTAAAATACTTAGATTTTTTTAAATATTACCGTGCTTAATTAGTATACCTACCTACTGAAATTGTGTTTTCAATTACATTTTTGGACGTGATTCATACGTGGTTTCCGCACCCGCCGGTAGAATTCACTGTCGGAGCAGCTACGTAGATTTTCAGACCAACATTTTATTTTTTTATTTGTTTCATACGTTGATTTTTCAAAATTTATAAGGTTTTTTTTTTCATTGGAGGCGCGGCAGTGGCGTATCACGAGCACTGCACAATTGAGCACAGTGCTTCGAAGAACAGTAAGCAGTCACCTAATAACAGGTGTCGCATTTAAAGGGCCCGCATAGTCAGGGGTGTACCTGTATTGGTGAGAAGGGAAGACAAGTGCGACGCTTGCTGGTGTTTCTAGCGCGGTATCACCTCTATGGACTTTACGTAATTTATCACAACATTATCTGGCAGTGAAATAAAGATGAAGTTGACACGCAAGTTCCTGGAGTGCTTTCTGGAATCTCTACCGGGAGTTTCATGCCTAAGAATTACTCTGAAAACATGCGCTTTTAGCCACATTAACGCCTCTAAAAATACAGTTTAAATATGGAATAAAGAAACAGAACAATTTATCCGCTCTCAAGGTATTCTTGTTTTTTTTTTGTTTTTTTCGTAAACAGACACTACTCGGATGGATATCTTGAGCGGTTTTCAAATCGCAGGGGTTTATTTACAAGCTCTGCATAACGTGTATGTGCCCTGGTAGGCGGGTCTATTAATGCGTATTGTATAGTTGCGCTTATTTAGCATCGCCAGCACATAAACATCTCGCAAACAAGCAGCGGAAAACACAAACACCCCCTTTCCCCTCCTGTTTTTCCTCCCACCCGAAACTTTTCAACACGCCCCCGGGGTGCGAGATAGCGACGACGGGGCCGCGATAATGACAATAATACCCATCTCCAATTAAGGACGCCGCCGCATTGTTCCGCGCGGCGCGAGGTAAAACTTATCAGCTAATTAATACGACACGCCGGCCGACCATTAGCCCCTCCCGCCGCGAGGCGGGGCTTCGGCGGCACAACCGCCCAACCGCCGCGCTGCCGGGCCGGGAGGCCACGCCCCTCCCCCTGGACGCAGAGCAGGCGAGGCTGCAGAAGCGCAGCGCTGCGCGATCCTGTGATCTCGGCCCAAAGAATGATCGTCACGCCAGCACGCACTGGGACTGCACGAACTTCGCTGGCGTGAACTTTAGTTCATACATTTCCAATCTGCGACAAACAGTGTCAAATAAATGTTGGGCGCATTTCTATTGACGGACTGAAATGATTTGTGACGTGGCGAGCAAATGGTTGATGCAATAGCCACAAGATAGCGGCACATATAGTCACTGCAATTTTTTTTAATTTTAGTAATGACTGAAAACACATATGCCTACTTGTATTTAAAAGTTAATACAAAACGAAGTTGACGGGAAAAAAATAGCATTTTTTTAAAAATAAAATAACTGGTTCTATTTAATATGACGAAATAAAATATTAGAACATTAAAATAAAATAACAAGCATTTCAAACATTTAAAAAATGAATATTTCGGGTGAAAAGAAATAATTATAACACTAGAATAGTTGAAATTTTTGATACGTTTATCTGCAATTTTTGTGAGTAATATCCTTAATATTTACGTGTGATGAAAGTAACCTGCATTAAATCCGTGTAAATGCCAGCCACGACTGCTCACGCAGTGTCGAACCAACAGATCATTGCTTTGAACCGTCCCTATAGTCGGGTCACATCGCAATTCTTAGTGAACCTTGCTCAGCGCTCACGGCACAATGGTGCAACGGAAAAACGTGGTCGAACGACGTTATGACTCGAGATCACGCCTGAACTCTTAACGGTACATCCTGCCATTAGAGGTTTTGGAGAGATTTTAAATCAAACAATAATAATAGTTATAGCTAGAGACCGGAAAAATTCGCGTATACATTTCACGATATGCTAGACTCCAAACAACTGTACCTTTATATTGCTTCTGCGATTGGCTTACAGTTTATCTGAAGGGCTTTGAGTCAATGAAAAACCTTCAACCAAAAAAAAAATATCGAATCGCAAGCGTCCCAGTTGACAGGTGTCACGAGTCGGTAACTAATGAGCAGGTGGCATTTGCCCGAGTGTGTAGTGGATTGTGGAGTCTATCCTATAGGCCATCGAAAGCGCGAATTTTTTCCGGTCTCGAGTTATAGCCAATGTGTGTGCCTGATGACGAGAACAAATGTCAGTCCTTAGGAAGCCTATTGTGTTGTCTGTGCCGTTGTCATTGTGTTGTCCAGAATATCTGTTAAGTTTCACTGCTGGATTCGCCTGTGCGTTTCTGTTCTGTCGTTGTCCAGATTATCTGTTCTGTACCATCCTTGGGTCCGTCCGTTTTCTCGCTGTGGGTCCAAGGTTGTTGTTTGTCTGTATTTTCTTTTCTTGTTACAACTTTCTCGTCATTGTTAGCCCATGTCTGTGCCGAGATATATTTTTTTTTCACTTAACTCCTTAAACGTGCTGTTCATGCATTCAGAAACTTTACATAGGCTGATTATAGTTTTTTTTTTCTTCTCTGTGTTTGTATATTCATCTTTCTGAATCATTCAAAGAACGCACTTAAAAGGTTATTTAACACATTTCTGACGCCTTAAACCTTGAAATTTTTAATTTTTTTTAAATTACATTAGGGCTAAACAAAAAATGTATAGCAGAAAAGCTATTTCAAAGGTCAGGTGTTATTTCACTTTTTTTTTAGTCACAGGGGTTTTTGCGAAAAAGAGCATTGGAAATCGCCCCTCGAAAAGACCTAAGTACACTGATGGAGAGTTTAACGTCTCTTCGATAAAGTGTCCTATAGCGATCTAGCGACGGAGAAGGAGCTAGTACCAACATAATTTGTTTAAGTGGGAGGGAGGGGTTTGTGTATCTTGTGAGTGGAGACCTCCGAAATTCGCTCTATTATTCGGTGACTGTCTAGATCGAAAAGATGAAAATACTTTACTGTTCATATACTGTAGTTGCAGGTTATTTGCCACGACCAGATATACATAGGTAGTCACTAGAAGCCAAATAAAATAGAAACACCTTTTTTTTTTATAGAATCACGTTGGCTCAGGATAGAGAGCAGAAGGCGAAACGTGGCAAAAAGCTTCCAAGAACACTTGAGACTGACTTATTATAAACCAGGAAATGACACTAATTTTGCATGGGAAGATGCGAGATTATGCAGGTGTGTACATCCTTCTCGCATTTCGTCCAACCCTGATCGCGAAGAAGTTACGATTATTTCAAGGATATTTTATAATTTTTTTAGTTATTTTTTCCTCAACTCGAGTGCGAATTTCGGGTTGAATTTAATAGTCCTGTGCTATGAAAATATACATAGATATATAATTTCCGTAACAAAAAAAGTTGTAAAATGAAAATACTTATTCTGGATTGTTGTCAAATGTAACTGTTGCAAGACCGGCTACGTTAGAGTTGAAAATAGTTCAGTTGACGGCAGTATTGGCTGTCGGCAGTAGGTTGAATCTATTTATAATTAGCTTGAATGCCGGCTGACCACGCTAATTGTTGATCGGTAGGACAGGATCCGAAATTAAACTCCATCAGAAAAAAAATGGGACCAGCAATTAGGTATCTTTTCTGTACTTATTAGTTACTTGCTTTGATTCCTGATTCCTTCCCAGAGTCACAATTGTTTTATTGATTTTTTTTGTTCCAGACTAGACTCAAACGGATTTTTTAGGGTACATGATTTTATTTGATTGATTTTTGCTACGTCTCTTTTGACAGCAAGGTAATTGGAGAATGTTACAAACAACTACACAGAGCAGAGACATTAGGAAAGTAATCGGCCACTACCTATAAGAAGAGACTGGGAAAATTCGCGGTTTCGATGGCCTTCAGGATAGACTGCACATTCCCCTGTACACTTGGGCAAACAACGCAAGTTCATTGGCTTCTGACTTGTAAGCCGCCTCTTCTGGCTTGTCTGTGATTCGATCCTTCTTCGGTTGAGGGCTTATAACTGGTTGAGATTCGTCCAGATGAACAGTAAGCCAATAGCAAAATCATCTAAAAGGTATGTGTGTTTGAATTCTAGCCTATCGCCGCCGAATGAGTTCGCGAATTTTTCCGGTCACTACCTATAAGAAGTGTATTCACGTAAACTGTAATTGAGGACAGCCGTTTCTGTACTCAAATACGTGTCCCCTGAGATGCAATCTGTCACCTCTGCGCCCCACTTCGCTCCATGCAGGTAACGTGATCGAGCCACATTTTAATGAGCTTGGTTGCCTGTAACAAGTTCAAAGTCTTCTCGTCCTGTGGACTGGACTATGCATAATCGGTCCACACTTCTTCTCCTTGTTCAGGTCGTCCGGGGATGTGTCAAGAGAATTACACTGCGACTGTTTTCTTGCATCTGCTTCCCAGAGTCTCGCCTGAAGATGGAAACAAGAGTCCAGACCCTGAAACGTCTCCAACTCTTGTGTCGTCTCTTCTCTCGTTCTACTTCGCTGTTCGCTTGTTTGGATTCCCATTGTTACTTCTGCTGTCCCTTCCCCCCCCCCTTACTTTTCTTATACATTTTACCAAAGTTTTTGTTTTACCATCACGATCAAAATTTGTCAAATCGTAATTTTTCTTGCACCTATTTATTGTGAATGTACCTAGATTTGGTGGTTTTGTGTTTTTCGGTTTGTTTATACCATCTTTCCTATGTATTTTTTTTACTGCTTGAGTCTTCGATGATTCCCTAAGTACCTATGTTTTGTTCTTTGTTTTTTCCTGTTTTTTGTGTTGGACAGTCGTATACGTTATTATCGTTGAATTGAGTAAGGTGATGGGAAACATGAATTTAAATTAAAATGTAGTTAAGTTTAGTGTTGTTCAACAATTTATATAGAGTGTATGTGAACGAATTGCTGCCGAGTGACTCCGCCAACGATGTTGTTTTCCCCCGCGCGATGGGCGGTTGTTCCTCCGTGCTCAGGGGGAGGCGCCCTGGCTATTGTGGCGCTGCTATCTGCTGGCGTCGGCGCCGCGAACTACCGTAATATTTTATCGCCATAACAGCCGTCATTTTGTCGCGCACCCGAGCCACCCCTCGCAGCCAGGAAAAGGGAAGGGGGGAAAAAAACAACGGCCAAACAACCCTTCCACCCTTTTTCTCCGGCCCCCTACCGGCGAACAATGCCTCGGCTAAAATGTCCCCCCACCCCCACGCACCCTTCCCCGTGCGAGAACCATCGTCATCCGCTAAACCGGGCAGCGGATACGCATCTAAACTCCCCCGCTCGCCGCCAGAGGCGCTGTTATCGGGGCCTCCCTTTCAGCCGACCCCCCCTTGCGGCGCTGATTGGCGCCATGTTTATTTATCGCCCGGGCCGAGATAAGGCGGTAAGGTACAGCCCCTCTGGGGGAAAACCCCCCCGCGCGGTCACTTGTTAACCGCCATTTGCCTTAAAAACTCTCTGCAGGATGGCCGAACGAAATTACCTCCCCCTCCTCCCTTCAACAATTTTCAACCGCGTCTCTTATTACCGCTATACTGCCGCCAGCCGACGAATAAACGCACGCGATGTTCTCGCAGTGCTGACGGAACTCCTACCGGGAAAACCTAAACGTAAGCATGGCAACACTGTATACTTATTTAGGTGAGTTATGGAAAAATTATGAGTGAATTTTTACGATGCGCGCGCACCATGCAACGAAATGTTCACATGAGTGAGTCGCGTGCAGAAATGTAGTGATTGATATTGAATATTGGTCCATATAATAAATAAACTTGTATTTTAAAAAAATCTAAAAAAAAATACAACTCTTTTATCGCTGAAAGAACTAAAAATTAACAAATTAAATTTAAGTGTTTGTCCAACAGCCAGAATGCACCACAACTATGTATAGCCTAACTAAAAACGTAGGGTGCTTGATATCATTTGTCTTAAATTTTCTATCACTAATTTTACAATAGTCATAACGTTTTTTTACATTTTACTTTATTACTTTACATTACTTTTTTCGCATTTACAAGGATAGTGATTAGTACCGTTTGCAATTTTACAAAGCTCTGCCCTGCAGTTTTACCAGTGATATACCGTTGGCAAATGAGTTTCCAAGGATTTTCCTCGTAAAAAAGTAAAAAACTTTTTTTTTCTTTCACAGTGCCAGGGTCATCCAGTGCAGAAATAAATTTGGTTTTTCCTTCACTTACTATCAGGTCGAACTCATGCATTTAAACGTTATTGGAACTGTTTGCTTCCATTATCTAATCTAGGATGCAACCTGCTCCAGGCGCCAAATAATTACACAATAATATCAAATTGTATTTAGATTTCGCTCATAAATAATCATGATTTCAATGGAGACATTTAAACTCATAGTCATTTATAATGTACACGGATGAAAAACAAATATACCTGGGACGTTCATTGCTGCTGTGGCAAGGAGAAAGGGGTAGTAGCGCAAATCTGTTGAACACGCAACAGGGTTAGGTGGAGGGGGGAGGGGGTCAATAGTTTTGCGCATGGCTTTTAACCAACACGAGTCATTTATGGATGGGGTGCTTGTAAGTATGTCGTAGGCTACACTGCCCATAGTTTTGCCTGTATGCATTCAATAAGCAGTACCTAAACTTAAAAACATATATATACAGAAGGTTTTACACACAACAAAGTTTTGCCATCAAACCCGTTTCACAGTCACGCTTCCATGGTTTAAAAAAAAATTATGCTTTAATGAAACATAAGTTAAAAATATAAATTTTTTTGTAAAAGTCCTACTTACTAGGTATAGTCTGAAGATAGGGGAGTTACTCATGTCATAAATCACAGCCATGGCTGGCCGATCCTCAGTTAAAGCAGATGATGCATGCTATCTATCCTCTTCCGGCATGGTTGAAACCCCGCATGATGTAGGCTTCGGCCTGAGACGCGCTTAGTAGGGACCGGAAAAATTCGTGGTTCCGATGACCTCTAGGATAGACTCCACGATCCACTATGTACGCGGGAAAATTACACCTGGCTCATTGGCTACTGACTCGTGACACCTGCTAAACTGGGATGCTTGTGATTCGATACTTCTTATGTTGAGGGTCATTCATTGGCTCACAGTCCTTCAGGCAAATTGTGTTCCAATCACTGAAGCGGCAATAAGTTTCACGCACTTTGATTCTAGCCTATCGCGAAACAGAACAGCTAATTTTTCCGGTCTCTAGCGCTTAGTCTTCACTGAACCATAGAGCTTATGACCCCAGCCAGAGAGCAAGTGCAAATAACCAAAGCAGTCCGCACAGGACAGCCTGCTAGCCAGCCCAGGATACGCCAAACAACCACCACGCCGTAGACAGAGCATCCACCTGCGGGCAAACATGGCGGGACGCAGCCCCAGTTCTGCCAACTGCCCCACCGACACCTTAACCCCGGAAATAAGTTAGGTTAGCGAGTCTTACAGTACATGCCAAAGTACTAAACCTCGGTAACGAACAAATCCATTACTTCTCATGTTGAAAAAAAAAAACACTCATAAATAGAGACCCGTGAATTTCGCGGATTCAATGACCTCCAGGATAGACTCCAATATCCTCTACACACTCGGGCAAATGCCAACTGTTCATTGGCTGCTGACTTGTGAGTCGTCTCGACTGGGTGGCCTGTGATTCGACATTTATATGAGTGAGGGTCTCTAATTGGCCCTCAGTCCTCCAGATTAACAGAGAGCCAATGACAGAAGCAGCACTAAGGTATAATTATTTGAATTTTAGCATAACACGAAATGAATCCGCGAAATTCAAGGGTCTCTACTCATAAACGATCCTCGGACACTAAGGTACACGTAAAATCCTTCAAAATAACGCCAAACGTGATAAATATACACGCCAATTTGTGTTTTGAAACTACATTTCCGGACGCGAATCACACGTAGTTTCCGCAACCGCCGCTAGAATTCGCTGCCGGAACGACTACGTCGACTATCGAATCGTTTGACGAGGAGACCAAATATTTCAAACTACTTAACGAAACGGCTCCGATAAAAGCGAGAAAATAAAAAAAGACTTGGGAAAAAAATACTTAAACCCCGGCAGCTCCGTGGTAACACATTTCCGTTCCATGCTGCTTCCGTTCCACTCACGAAATCAAATGCCCCGTAACCGGGAGCTGAGGTGTCCACGCGTCAAAAATCGAAGGGTGTTTGCGGACTGCTGGATTCCACTCGCAGTCGGAAGAGAACCCTGCGGAAACTGTAAATCATCGTCGTCCCAGCGACGCCATTTATGTTTAATAGCGGCGGCGGTGGTGTTATTACGACGCTGGTAATTGCCATTAATATTGAGAGTGTGATTCGGCGAGTCGCTGCGGGGAAGGGCGCTGGACTGCGAGTTCCCCCCCCCCCCTCGCCAAAGGGCCGGAGGGCTGAAGGGACAAGGGGGAGAAGGGTGTTGATGTATGGCCGGGAAGTGTCTCTCGGGATGTCGAACCCCCCCAGGGGGGTGGGGGGAAGTTTGTTCGCGCCTTATCCCGGAGATTTTCGGGCTGAAGGGGGGCTCTGGTTCCCTCATTACCAGATTGGTAATATTATAACTGCGCCAACCGGCCATTTGTCACGTGACGGCGCATTCTCCCTCCCCGGAGGGTGCTCGTGCGACAACGGCCCATGTCAAAAGACCGGAAAAAATTCGCGAATTGATTCGGCGATAGGCTAGAATTCAAATACATATAACTTTAAGATGATATTGCTATTGGCTTACTGTTCATCTGGACGAACCTCAACCAGTTATAAAACCCTCTCAACCAAAGAAGTATCGAATCACAGACGAACCAGCTGAGACGACTTACAAGTCGGCAGCCAATGAACCTGCGTTGTTTGCCCGAGTGTACAGGAGAATGTGCAGTCTATCCTGAAGGCCATCGAAACCGCGAATTTTTCCGGTCCCTACCCATGTCTCACAGCCGGTCGCACTCACGATGGACTGCAAACACGTACCTATGCGTGAATCTGCATCACAGGATGTTCAGGAACGGCTGGGCAGTTGCGGACATAACACCCCCTCCCCCTCCCCCACCCCCACCCAACACTTTTCGAAGATTTTATTTTATTTTACAAAGCCGCGTCGCCTATGGCTACACTGTTAAAAATGTTCACTTTAAATTTACGAAGAACGCCGGATGCTAAATTATCCAGGGATATTCGTAAAATTTACAGTTTAACTTTGAAAATTTACGTTACAATTTTCAACATGAATCAACAATAACAATCGTATTATTTTAACGAAACAATTAAAATCTTATCGATTTTACTTAAAAAAAATCCTCTTTTTTCTCCACGCTTGTTTTTACCCGGCTCACGACAAAACACTGTACTCGAAGTTGGAAGCAGGCGTAGTGACTACGAAGATTTAGTTATCTGAGATTACGAAGGACACTTCGTTTATTTCAGGTTAGCTCTTCGTTTAAAAATCCTGTAATTTACTGTAGTTTCTAACGGTGTAGTACTCCTTTAGGCCCACATGTCAGAGTGTTAGAGTTAATAGTAATGTAATTTCGAACACACATTTTAATATTTTAAATCATCTTATTTTCTCTCATTTCCCCTTCACCGCGAAAATTCCTCTATCCTACATTGCTGCTGGGTGGAAAATCAGTGGCAGATGAGGACAAAGCCATTTTTTTTAAAGGAACAAATGTCTAGAAATTTAACCACATACAGTACCGGTCAAAAGTTTAAGACCACTGTGTAAAATAATAAAATAGCACATAGAACCTAAAGTTTTGCCGAGAAATATATTAATTTTTTTTTAAATATTCTTTTACATATAAGTAAAGAATACCTACAGCTGCGACGATAGGCTATGTTTAGTTTAGGTTTTATTAATTTTTAAAGATTTTCTTGTAACTACAAAATTACCACATTTTGCGACATCCTATATTGTTAAAGTTACATCTACGTGGAATTTTTTGTTTTCATAGAAAAGTGTGTTAGTCAGTTTGGTTGAATAAAAAAAATCCGAAAAAATATCCAAAGAAAAACCGTGCACATTTATTGAAAAAGAATATTAAAAAAGAGCACTCTTTTACGTACTAACTTCATAACTTAACTATCAAGTAAGCTACAGAAGCCTGCTTTTTTTCTGCGTGTAGTTCATCTTGATTTTTTAAAATCATGTAAAAGAGTGCTCTTTTTTTAATATTTTTTTCAATAAATGTGGCCGGTTTTTCTTTGGATTTTTTTTAGGATTTTTTTTATCCAACCAAACTGACAACCACACTATTCTATGAAAACAAAAAATTCCACGTAGATGTAACTTTAACAGTATAGAACACAACAATTTTTGTATGTCGCAAAATGTGGTAATTTTGTAGTTACAAGAAAATCTTTAAAAATTAATAACACCTAAACTAAACATAGCCTATCGTCGCAGCTGTAGGTGTTCTTTACTTATATGTAAAATAATATTTCAAAAAAATTTAATATATTTCTCGGCAAAACTTTAGTATCTATGTGCTATTTTATTATTTTACACAGCGGTCTTAAACTTTTTACCGGTACTGTAAGGTTACAGTTTTGAATTTCGCGCGCGTATGGTAAAAAAAACTCCAAGGGCCCGGTGTCCCGTGTGGTGCTGTCACTAGCACGCATGTTTCACTCATTGGCTGACTTCTGCTCGGTGACAGTTACAGTTCTCATGAATCCGGAGTCCAGTCCTTTGTGGTACGAAACTCCCGGTTCTAGGCAGTCGCTGGTAAAAATACAGTATGTCCATAAAAAAAATTGGTTGTCTGTAAAGTCGGTTTAAGGACGATAGTTTAACGTGATAACGTCATAACAATACATTGATGAAATGATTGCATACTTTTAGGAATAAAATTGAATCATTTTTATTGAATTATCACTATTTTGTATGGATAAGTACAAAGAAGGAGTGAAATGAGATCTACAATTTGATTGATAAATTTACTTTTATTTGCACTCATTAATTCAAATACGTTTATTACTTTAACGAACAGATTATTTTAACTATAACTTTTATACATGTTTGCTATTTAACTTCTTCCAATCTGTGTTATTCTGTTAAGGATAGGACGATGACAGGAAAAGTAGGAAACGAATGGGAGTGTTTCAAGTTTAATGTGCCTCGAAAAAGTCAAATCGATGGTTGTTCCAATCGAGTGGAAGAGAGATAGATGCGGCGCAAGCGTACAATCAGCGTAACGGGACAATTCGCGTTACAGGACACTTTTTCGTGCGTGCAGCCGGCTTTCATCGATTTATTAGACTTCACGTCAAAATTTCCATTTAAAAATTATAATAGTATCAACTGTAAGCGTTGTAGAGTGTTGGTTAAAAATCACAATCAATGAGTAACTCAAAACAGTTTTTGAAAAGCGTATGCGCGAGTATACTGCTTTGTTGTTTTCTTCCTTGCAGCGGCTCCTACGCAAAATGGCGACTCCTAGGATCAAAGGGTTTTATGATCTGGAGTTTGCTAAGAGTGAAACTTTAAACTTTATTTGGTAATTAAACGGAGCCACTGTCCATTGGAATCTCTTTGTACGAGAGTTGTTGAACGTCGAAGTCCCTGACCATTGCATTGGTCGTAATGGTCGAGACGATAGAGCTCTTTTTCGCTGGCCTCCACGTTCACCTGACATATCGACATGCAATTGTTTTTTCCTTTGAGGATTGATAAAAACTCGTGTTTATGTTCCGCCGCTACATAATAATTTGCCAGAGTTGAAACACAGAACTGAAGAAGCTATTGCTTCCATTACTTTGGACGCTTTAACCAAAGTGTGGAAAGAATTGGACTTTATATTGGATGTGTGCCGTATAACTAAAGGTGCGTATATTGAAATTTTTAAAAGAAAAACTTTTACCTTCAATTTGATGTATGATTTGTTTTAAATAGTTTAAATTAAACTCTTATAATACTTATATTAATGAAACTGGAACATACTTTTATGGACATTCTGTATTATGTGTACAAAAAAACCGCTTAGTTCTCTGTAATTATCAATTGCACGACTTTTAACTCCCGAGATATTACAGTACTTGTATATCTGTTGAAAATATTTGTGGCACAACAAATGCAAGATAGGTATTAGATAAAATTTTTAGAAATAGCTCTTTAAAAAGTAATAACGAGAAAAAAAAACGACAAAATCAACACGGCGTGTGAGATATAGCCTTAAGTTGAGTTTATAAACTACACAAGAAGTACAAGACGCAAAATAAATTTCATTTTTAGAGTACAGTTTTATAAACTACGCAAGGCGCAATAGCGCAATTGTTCAACTTCCAATTTTCTTGCTTTTTGGCTTGCGAGCTTCGATTAATTACCACATTTGAAGAGAAGTGTTCCAAAACTTTGAAATACTCAGACGTTATTTTGTGTAGAATCTCACGATATTATTTTTTTACATCGTGTTTACGCTTGTTAAAACTTTTACGCAGTGATAGAAAACAACTTTTTTAAATCAAATTATTGAAAACATTATTTTGTTTTCGAAATAAATAATGAAGAAGTCTGGGGTAAAAAAAAATAGGTTTTCTACTGTTTGACATTTTCAGGTTATAGGGTTGGAGACGTATTTTATTGATTTGGTTGCGTGTTGCGTCGTAGCGTTTCTTGCGTATAGTTTACGAACGTGGCCTTAAGGGTGTTATGCACGCTTAAAAATTACCTGTCGACGACGTAATACCTACCGGCACAAGCGCGTGTGTGGTGTCTGGGCTTCTAGACAGGGGCGCAACAACTAAATTTCCAAAGGGGGGGCAATATACCTTTTTATAAAGAATCATCGATCCCCCTAATTGAAGCGGTGGTCCGGGGGTACTCCCCCGGGAAAAATTGTATTACAAGGTGGAAAATGGTGCTATTTAAGCAGTTTTATTATCTAAAAATTGATTACACAGCACTTTCTTTGCCCCGTTTGCCCCCACTTCAAGTTTTCAGAGGGGGGGGGGGGCAAAATACCCTTTCCCCCCCTGTTGTTGCGCCCCTGCTTCTAGACCTCTACACCGTCCCTTCCTTTTTTTTTTTTTTTGGCTCCACTTGTGAAGGAGTTTGCGTGAGGCCTTTATTAGTGGCGCTAATGGGCTGGTGCGCGCGGCAGATGTGTCGGGCGCCGGGACAAGGGGGGCGCTTGTGAGGCGTCGGGCGTTTGTCGGCGCCCGCGGCCTTTGGCGGTGTGAGCCCCCCGGCCTTTGTGTCGGGGGGGTGGGGGGGGAGGTCACACCTCGCTGGCACCCCGCTTCCTCCGGCGGGAAGACAGCACATCCCCTCCAGCCGCGCGTCACACAGCGGATCCGGTGTGCCTCGCGTCCACTCACTCTGCCCCGGCCCAACTCTTCTCCTGGTCCATATCCTCTTTTGTCCCGTGCCGAACCTGCACTCTCAAGGCCCCCGCCCACCCGGGCACACATACGGTGTGCAGAGCTTCAGGGAAAACAACGCGATTTCAAAACTGCTCTAGATATCCGAGTGGGGCCTGCTTACGAATAGCATTTAAGAGTTCGCTCAGGACCGAAAAGTACTTTTAATTTCGGATTAAGTTTTTAAACTGTATTTTTAGAAGCGTTAAAATGCCTAAAACGCGTGTTTTCAGAGTAATTTTTAGGCATTAAAAAAATCAGTACAGATTTTTGAAAGCACTTAAGGGACTTGCATAACACCTTTATCTTCATTTCTCCGTCATATAATGTTACGGTCACCGCTCAAATTTCACAGTTATCCTGTGACGACGAGACGAATGCGCGCCAGTTCAGAGACTTGCGCTTAGAGGCTATACCGCGCTATAAATACCAGCGAGCGTCGCGCTTATCATCCCGCCTCACTAACACACATACACCCCTGACGAGGCGGGCCCCTTAACATGTCATGTTGCACCCCGAATGACTGAGCCTAGGGTTTTCCCTGGGGCCACCTTAACTATGTAGTTGTCACTTGATGTAAGTTTTTGGACATACGCCATTGCTAAGAACTTTTTCTGTTGAAGAAAAACTATAAAAAAAAAAAAAACCAAAATAGAAAAAAAAACACAAAATTAAGAAAAAAAATTGCTGTTGTCAACAAGAATATAAACACCTTGTTGACAACAACAATTATTTTCTTAATTTTGTGTTTTTTTGTCTTTTTTGGTATTTTTTTATTATTTTTTTTAGTTTTTCTTCAACAGAAAAAGTTCTTAGCAATGGCGTATGTCCAAAAACTTAGATCAAGTCATTAACTCCCATTGCACAAATCTTTCAAAGATAATATGTAGTTGTCGTCTAGGGTTAAGCTACGGGAGTTTATCCATGGCATCAATCGCTGCCACGGCTGGCCAAATCCCCGAACAAAACACACACGAGGCGTGCTAATCTACCCTGCGTGGCTGAATCCCTGCATGATCAGCCGTATTGGTAGGGGCCCGGAAAAATACGCGGTTTCGATGGTCTTCAACATAAACCACACATTCCCCTGTACACTTGGGTAAATGACGCAAGTTCATTGGCTGCCGACTTGTAAGTCGTCTCATCTGGTTTATCTGTGATTCGATAATTCTTTGGTAGAGGGTGTATAATTGGTTTGAGATTCGTCCAGATGAACAGTAAGCCAATATCAAAATCATAATAAAGGTAAATGAGGTATTTCAATTTTAACCGATCGTCGAATAAATCCGCTAATTTTTCCGGCTTCTACGCATTGGCTTTGGCCTGAGACGCACTTGGAGTCCCAATCCTGTTTACTTGGAATAAGTTCGGTTAGAGGAAAAAAATCTGACCCCAAACACCCCACCCACTTTTCAAAACATATCCCGCACATAACACTGTAATATACTTTCCGCATCGCGCACAAAAAGAAAAAAAATCTGTACTTTTACAAACGATTCCTCTGGTAACAATTTGCCAAAAGATAGCTTGTAGTACTACAAGAAAGATATTGTAACTTTGTACAACACATGGCTATGATTATTTTCACACTTACGAAATACGTAATTTCTCATGTTTATTGGCACTTAATTTTATATTTTTATTGATGTTTCATTCAAGCATAATAATTTTCAAACCATGGAAAAGATAAATCGAATATTCAACAATTTGTCTTCATTCTGTTGCCCCATGCTTTTTATGTGTGCAGTTAAATACCAGAAAGCTATTCAGGGAACAGTTTACAAACAACTTCATTTACTGTGGGTACACTTCCTTTCACAGTCGAGAGAGCCAAACCTCCGATCGTGCATCTTAGGTTTTTTTTTTGTTCATTGTAAATAAATATGGCGGTGTTGATAAAATGATACTAATGGTCAATTAGGTTAGGTTAGCTACATTATAAATACTTTAAAACACTGTAGACGGTTGATTTGGTTAGGATAGCTACATTAAAGATACGGAAAAAAAAAAACCATGAACTTCGGGGAACTTCGGGTTTTGGCTCTCTCGTCTGTGAAAAAAAAAGGCTTCCCCGACAGGGAACCCAGCATTACTGCGAACACTATTTTGTTCCGTTTACCGCTCCCCGCGAGGAAGAAAAAACAACATGGCGGCGACCGTCCGCTAGGTCAAAACCCGTGAAGTCACACGTCTGAAGTTTTTGACTGCGCAAAGGGCCCCGGAGGGAAAAGAGAGAGAGAGAGAGAGAGAGAGAATGTTTGAAGTTCCGGGCGAAGCTCACGGAGTTGTTTATAGTCGCTGCTCGTTTAGATTATAGTCACCACTCTTCTCGCAAGTGGCCATCACAGACCCCCCTAACCCCCACCCACCACCAACCCGGGGCGCTTCCTCTCTGCTGGATTTATGCGAAAAGGATTAAACAGAGATTCCCCCGGCGGCAGATGGCCGGCCGCGCCGAGTTCACACGCCGCCCGCCAGAGCGCAGCGCAGCTGCTCCCGGTGACGTCACAACGCGCCGACTAAACAAATTCCCATCGGGGCGCCTGGCTCCTTCAACTGTTTTACTTATTGTGGGTAATGGGTTCGAAGGGGGGCGCGGAATAAAAATCAGAGCGCTGAATTAAATGGATCGAACCGGAAAGCAGGGTAGGTTTGTTGTGGGTGTGGAGAGAGGGGGGGGGGGGGGAAATGAGATAGAGTGTGATGGTTTCGCGGGGGGAAGGGGGGGGGGGGTTGTGAAGCTTGAGCTGTGTCATGTGCACTGTTGAAAATTATCTCCTTAATAATTTGCGGAGAACGCCTGTTTACAGATTATCCAGGGATCTTTGTAAATGTACGGGTATCTTCGTTAAATTAAGGGTGTTATGTTTACTTACATTGAACTTGAATCTCCAAGAATAATCTTGGTATACCCTAGTAGCAAAACATTAAAAAAAAACTTGTCACTGCTCCTACAAAAACACTCTTATTTCTACTACGCGTGTTCTTGCCCCATAAACAGAACTCGGAAGTGAAATAAAGCGTAGTTATTTTTTTTTACGAAGACCGAATCGTCAGAAATTACGAATAGCTCTTCGTCGAAACGCCTGCACATCTATTGTCATTTCTAAGAGTGCTCAAAGTGTGAAGGCATTTCTTAAAAGTTATTATTTGAGGCGAATGCAACTTTGAAGACGTGATGCAAGTCTGAAAATTAGAGTTTAACGAAAATAGGATATTTTTTGTAACAATGTAAAACATAAACGGAACTTAGTATATCAAAGTAGCGCCATTATAAACAGTTTATAATTTTACAGTTATTTATTAATACTAGGCAATTTTTTTCGAATGTTCTATACCGGGTGAGTCGACTACTTAGAGACGATGTTGGTCACACTCGTAAACCAAGTCGAATAACATAAAATTGACTTCGTGCAGAAAATAATGACTACTTAAACCACTTTTTAAATTTTCTTTTTAAAAAATTCTATACATCTCATAAATGTGAGACTAAATTAAGAAGAATGGTATGAAAAAAATTCAATGTCGAGGCACATGGCAAATGTATACAACTGGAATGGCGAGAAACGAGGATCAGAGAACAAGAACAGCTCGTGTCGATTTGTCAAAACAATATCACAGCACAGACGAACACAGTGGTCTGAATACGATGAGACAGTTGTAACAATAACAGTAAATACAGACAACACAGAGACAAATAAAGGAACCTTAGCAATGATTACAAATAGATCATCTGGTAAACGCAACGTCAGTACAGCGAACCCAGAGATGAAATTAAACAGATATTATTTCAAAGTAACGACCTCACACATGAAAACAGCAAGCTTCCTAGGACAAAACAGAACTTTACAGTTTATTAATTATGTATAAATAATATATATTATTAATCGATATGGTCATGCATCATTTTCGCAAACCAGTTCCAAAGAACTAGTTTGTTACATTACAAGAAATATATTGTCAATTCTAACAACACATTGCGCCGCACGAACCAGACTCTGCAGGAAGACGGTGAAAGCCAATATGGCGGACGTCACCACGTCGCCTAGTACGTATCATACACGAAGGATTCGCGTTAAAAACTTACGGCCGTGTCCCAAAACACCCTCCATGTTTTTAACTCTTTTAAAAGGGCCATCAAAACAAAACCCACAGTTATAATATCTAAATATTTCTTCGCAAGTCGCATTTCTTTCATAAACCAAGAAAATAACTAAGCGCAAAACATGAAAACGAATACGGCCAGGTGATAAATTATATATTAGGATGAAGTATTGAAAGGTTTCTGTTTTATTATATATATAAACCTGTTTTCGAGCCTCGAGTGTTGCATAACCACATGACGTGAATTTTTTAAAAAGAAGAGAATAATTTTGTAGCCTCCCGGTCATATATCAGTGACTCGGTTTCTTATACTTCAAAGTACTTTGCGCCAAAGTCGATGACTGGTGTGTTTCACGCTTTTCGATAGGTTTAGTGAAACAAAGAGTTTAATATTGTGTTTGCATTCATAATGATATTATTTTCCCGTGAAAATTATAAGAATTAAATTAAGCTGCCTGTAAGATTTTGTGTAATTTTGGATCTAAAATACACTGGTTAAAATAATTAGGGGATCAGACAAAAATAATTGTGTTGGGGGGGGGGGGGGTCAGACAAGGTGTGTTTACAGCATCAATATGAGCTATAAGCAGCATCTATTGACACCACGTTGTAACATGAGGCAGAATGCAACGCCACTGCAACGTGCCTTGCGAACAGAAAAAGGACTCAGTGTGTCATCTCGAACTGTCTTATCAGTTCTATTCTCCGATTAGTCGCGATTCAGCGTAGAACGTGATGTGATCGACTTGTTATCATCTGGAGGGAACGTGGGACTCGAATCAACCCGGCAAGAAGCTGATTGATTTCTACGTCATTTGAATTGTTCTTCCATCAGTGGGGAAGATTGATTTAGATCATTATTATTTTGGACACGCTCCGTTTCCAGTTTACAATGTATGTCATAGAGAAAATCCGAATAAGAGACAACGAAGATAGATGACTTGATGTAAGCTTTTGGACATACGCCATTGCCTAAGCACATGTATGTCTGTAGAAGAAAACTTAAAAAAAAAAAAAAAAAACAGAAATGGTAAAAGCACAAATTAAGCAAAATATTGCTGTTGTCAACAGGATATAAACACCGCATAATATTCCATAACGGTAATATGGTCAACAAACAAAGAAAAAACAAAGAAAAATGGACTAAGAGAACGAAAAAAAAAAACACAAATGATGACAGCACAAAATTATTGAACCCAAAAAAATTCAGAAAGATGAATACACAAGCCCACAGAAAACAAGCTGAACTCAGATGATGCCAGATGTTAAATGCAAAAGACAGAACAGAAAATCCCGTGGAAGGAATTAGAACAATATCACAAGACCGACAACAAAACGACGCAAATGAGAACCTCAACGATGTATACCCCCTGTTTTAAAGCGTCCCCTATCTGTTCGTGCCTGATGAACGAGAACAGATTTCAGTTCCCTAAACTTCGCAACTGTTTTGTCTTTTCAGAAGCCTCTTGCGCTCGACTGTGCTGTCGTCGTTGTGTTGCCAGAATACTTGTTAGTTTCATCGTTGGGTCCTCGTGTTTGCCACTGCGTTGTCGGTGTTAGTGTCCAGATTACCTGATTATTATCATCGTTTAAGTCCTCTGTCGATCGCTGTGTTGTCCAAGGTTTGTATTTGTATTGATTTACTGTTTTATTACAACTGACTCGTCGATGTCACCTACTGTGTTAGTCTGTGCTGTAATATTGTTCGGAATAATTTCTTTGCGTGGAATTTTCTGTGCTGTATATATATATATTTAACATGATAATCAGCTGATTTTTTTTTTGCTTTCTGCGTATTTTGCCTGTTATTCGGATATTCTCTATGCCATACAGTGTGAACAAGCAATGGCGGAAGTTCAGAATAATGAATAAAACAAACTTTATTTTTGACGCGACAACGTCTAATAAATCGATGAACGCCGGCTGCACGCACGAAAAAGTGTCTCGTAACACACATTGTCCCGTTACACTGTGTCCCGTTACGCTCATTGTACGCTTGCGCCGCATCTATCTCTCTTCCACTCGATTGGAACAACCATCGATTTGACTTTTTCGATTAAACTTGAAACACTCCCATTCGTTTCCTACTTTTCCTATCATCGTCCTATCCTTAACAGAATAACACAGATTGGAAGAAGTTAAATAGGAAACATGTATAAAAGTTATAGTTAAAACAATCTCTTCGTTAAAGTAATAAACATATTTGAATTAATGAGTGCAAATAAAAGTAAATTTATCAATTAAATTGTAGATTTCATTTCACTCCTTTTTTGTATCCATATAAATAGTGATAATTCAATCAAATGTATTCAATTTTATTCATAAAAGTATGCAATCATTTCATCAATGTTTTGTTATGACGTTGTCACGTTAAACTATCGTTCGTAAACCGACTTTACAGACATCCAATATTTTTTCTTGGATACCCTAGCTTTTTTTCCCCTGATGCCTTACTTATTTTGACCAGCAGTTTTGTTCACTTCCAATGCTGCAGTTAATTAAACAGGGAAGATTAGTTGTTGGCAAGTCTTAAGGCACTGCCCAGGGAAGCGAGGTATCTGCACGCTGGTACCTTGCCGAACTGTGCTTCACGTGACCACCGCGCCGCGGCGCTACAGTCGCGCGAGATTGCCTCGTGCGTCTTGAAACACTGCAGCGTCGACTGTGCTTCGTGTCTTGCACTCGTCCGCTGTCGGCGCACGAACCGCAGAATTTCTGCGCGGAAGAAAACGCGTGCTGAATGTACCGGGCCAAATAAGGCAAAAGCTTCTCTCGCAGACGGCCGCCAATCACGAGGAATAAACCGATTACAGTCTTTATTTCACGGGGGGTAAAATGCTCCTAGGAATTACTGGTTTAAGAAATAAATGAATGACATTTATGAATCAGTGAAATTCATGGGTGTAGATCTCGTGAGAAAAGGGGGTTGGGGGGGGGGGGGGCAGATGGGGCCTGCCAGCACTTACAAAATCTTCACTGTGAAACAGGTTTGATGTCAAAAATCTAAGTATATCCTGAGGAAAAACGTTCTGTACTTATATTTTAAAGTTTTTTTCTTTTTATCGCATGCATGTAGACCATGTAGACAACATTTAAGCACCGCATCCAGAGTTGTGTCGGTTAAAACCACGTGCAATACTCTCGCCCCCCCCCCCCCACTCCCACGTCTGGAAATTTCCGATAGCCTCCCTTTGCGATTCCATGTAGATTTTCGCACCTGGTGAAATTCATTCGACCAAAAAAAAAAAAAAAAAAACTTTTGGAATTCACGGATTCAAGAGCAGCACTTGCACTCAAATGAGGCTGATTTGAAGACGCTTCCACTTGATAGTTCTGTCATCGTGACCTCGCTGTAGACGTTTTAAACTGCCGGGACGAATAGACGTGGTCGGAGATCCCGCCGGGCACTGTCACCTGGCGGGTCAATCGAAGGCCCTGGAAGAGCCAGGGTTTGTCGGTGAGGGGGGGGGGGTCGAAAGCAAAGGGAGGTGGGCTGTCTATCCTCTGCAACTCCCACTAGGTCTCCCTTGAGTTCCCCCCCCCCCCCTCGTTTGCCCCGGTGCCATCGCCCCAATCACACTGTGCACACAGGCGGCCGGCCCTCCGGTTACCGGACAAATATTGACACGACAACCCTCTCGAAGCCCGGTGGAGCTGCGCTCGGGCCACAAAATTAAGTGGAATTGAAATGGACGCCAAGGCAAGCAAAACGCCGCGGCCCCCCTGCAGTCCCCGCTGCCCTCTCACCCCCCTTTAGAGGCGCCCCCTAGGAGCTAGAGAGCGCGCGGTACGCGGGAGTGCGGCGCGCTGCCTCTCTTCCAGGGGCACCCCCCCGCGCAAGAGCGGGCCAAGAGACCGCGCTGCAACCTAACCTCACATTCACCGTGTTCTCGTGTTGCAAAAAACACACGATGCGAAACTCGAGACACGAAATTGAACGTTGAATTCTTTTAAATAATGCCGATCGTCATAAACAGGTAGAAATTGCTGCCGGAGCAGCTACGTCGACCGTCGAACCATTCGATTTGCAGAGCGAAATTTTTAACAATATTTTAAAACTGTTCCGCCCTGATTTTCGACAATGAATATTATTAAAATACTGCCATCTTCACTAAACAGTTTATACCATTAAAGTTTTTTTTTGGATTTCTGAACTTTGGTTAGCGCATTCCCCGCCACAGATGGCAGCGTCGTGGTTACGAATTTCCATTCCGTGCAACTTCCGCCACATTCGCGAAATTACTCCTATCAAATGCCGTATACTGAAAGATAAGATGTCACATATCAAAATAACACTGACTTTTCAACTTTTAAACAGTGGGGTCACTGTTTTTTGACGCAAACATGTCTTATAAATCTGGATGCCAATTTGAAAAGTGGAGTGTAACTTTTGAAACTGTTTTAAAATATAAACCGGACCTTGTATTGTTCAAGTTAGGTTGAGTGTTTACGCATGCGCCATCATAAACAGTTTTTCTTTGCATATTTACAGGCCACTACGAGTAACAGGCAGCCATCTCGATCGTTCGATTACGGTTGTCTCATCGACACTTTATCAGCAGATAGGCTACTGGACACAAGCGATAACCTATTTTTAATCAAATTCAATTCAATTTTTTGCGCAAAAATGAGTGAACAACTTAAACAAAGTTAGAAAATGTTTTTAAAAAAAGTTTGCTATATAACAACTGTGAGATGAAATTACGAAGAATGCTGCAAGAAATTTGCGATACCGGTGCATATGCCGAATTTATACAATCGGAATTGCAATAAACTACGATTATAAGAAAGATCAGCAAAGGATCAAACCTTGTAGGGAGAGGAAAAATTTAAGATGGCGAACGTCGCAAGGCCTAGTTCGAGTCCAGACATCATCGATAGTGTTCAGTCGCGACGTAGTAGGTATATACTGAGACTGTAACAGAACCAACGTTGATATTGAAGTTATAAACTGTTGAATGTAAAACTGTTTTTTTTTTTGACGTAAAAACGTCTAATAAATCGATGAACGCCGGCTGGACGCACGAAAAAGTGTCCCGTTTGCATATTGCTCCGTTACGCTGTGTCCCGTTACGCGCATTGTACGCTTGCGCCGCATCTATCTCTCTTCCACTCGAATGTTTATAAAGTGAAGTGAAAAGTTAATGTGGTTTTCATTGCTTATTACAACAAAAATTTCGGCAGTAAAGGTTAATTATTCTTGCATTTTAAAAATCTGATTACTAGTATAATTTCAAGTATTTATTCTTTTATTACTAAAATAAAAATGATTCAATTTTATTCATAAAGTATGCAATCATTTCATCAATGTTTTGTTATGACGTTGTCACGTTAAACTATCGTCCGTAAACCGACTTTACAGACAACAAATTTTTGTATTTGCTTCCCATTTATTTGACATATTCAACTTGCGGTGGTGTTCCGACACAGCTAACCCCAGATTTTATCACCTCAGGTTGTCTTTGTTTTTGCGCAGTCTTCCAGTTGGGCTTCGGCCTTATGCACAGGTCGCACTTTCTTTCTGTTCGATCTCAATGATGGTCCTTATGACCAGCCTCGTCTTTGGTTCTCGTAGTTCCACAATGGGTCAACACGTTGTCAGAGTAGTTGGTTGTGCATCCTCAAATACCGTTTTGCAGGCTAGTAAGCTAACCTATTGTTTTGCGAAAGATCGCTGCGTCTATCTGTAACCGTCGCAGAATTTATGGAGACGACTGAGAAGCCTAAATCTGGTTAGCCAGGGGTGCCCACAAGGGGGGGTAACGACGCAGACTGCGTCATTAAAATTTCAGGGGGGGGGGGTGGTTAAAAGACGAGAAAAATGTATATATTATTTACATAATTATAGCTTCTAATGTGAAAATACGTTTCTGGTGCTTTGATAATTGAAAGGGATCTTGTAAATCAAATTGGCAACCCCGAACTTTCCTCAACAAAAGCAGTTGGGCATCTGTCGGTTCAGGATGGAAATATTACCTGATATGAACAAAATTTTTATTAGAAAATCAGTTTTAATTAATGCAAAATGTGATAAAATATAATACTAAAAAAGTATAATATTATAAAATAATTGAGTAAATAATTGAGAAAATGGCATAAAAAATTTCGGGGGGGGGGGGGGTGAAACATAGTGTTTGGGGGGGGGGGGGGCAGGCACCTCTGGGTTAGCTGTGACGGAATTGAAGCTAGGTCCTTCTGGAATGCAAGTCTAGTGTCCTATCACAAGACACTGGAAAAATTTCCCGTATTCAATTACATCCAGGATATACTCTGGTAAACGACAAATGTTATTAGTTGCTTGCAGTTGGGTAGGCTATGATTCAATGATTCTTTGATTGAGGATTCCTGGTTGGCCTAGAGTCGCCCACATATGACTGTGAGTCAACAGCTGAAACAGCTGAAAGTTGTGTGTGTTTGAATTTTAGCCTAGCGCGAATTGTATCTGCGATTTTCTTTTCCAGTCTCTACCTAGCATTGCTTAATCTCACTGTATTTGATTTAAGCGAATAAATGTGCTTATTCGGTTCATTGGGGCGAGATAATAAATTCTTCCGAAGCTTTGAAAACCTTAAACTTTACAACTGACGTCACATTCATGCCGAAAACTTAAATTATTTTTGCTGGAATTATTATAAATGTATTGGATTCGATCTTATCTTGGCTAGGTAAGAATCTAAATGCCAAAGCCTTTAGGCGTTATCATGCAGCGAGAGGGTCGAATGCATCGTGAGCTTATATTGGAAATCGGCCAGCCATGGCCAACTTCTCTATTTTATATCTAGATTAAAACTATGTTAACTTGAACATAGGTATTTTTTTTATACTCGTGGTTCAGTTTCACGCATTTGCTCTTACCAATTACGGAAGGGCTTTTCTTGTAAGATAGTTTCTTGAATTTATTGTTGGGTCAAAAACATTTCATAACTAGATGATTACTAAACTTTATTTTCGAGTTGTAAAAGTTTATTTAAGTGACTTTTATGATGAATCTTTGTGTGTATAATATTAAGTAAATATCCGTTGAGAAAATTTGAGTAGAATTCACGAAATGCAAGAAAGCTATCGTGATATATTTATTTACAGGACAAGCCTCCAAATGTAATAGTTATTACGACAAAATGAACTAATCAGCATGGAGTGTGAGTCAGGAACCTGGAGTTTATCGCACTAAAAAAAAGCACGTATAGATGCGTCAACGTTGACGGAGAAACAAGGCAGACTTTTTACGATTTTTTGACGTGACATCGTCTAATAAATCGATGAACGCCGGCTGCACGCACCTAAAGTGTCCCGTTACACACATTGTCCCGTTACACTGTGTCCCGTTACGCTCATTGTACGCTTGCGCCGCATCTATCTCTCTTCCACTCGATTGGAACAACCATCGATTTGACTTTTTCGAGGCACATTAAACTTGAAACACTCCCATTCGTTTCCTACTTTCCCTATCATCGTCCTATCCTTAACAGAATAACACAGATTGGAAGAAGTTAAATAGCAAACATGTATAAAAGTTATAGTTAAAATAATCTCTTCGTTAAAGTAATGAACATATTTGAATTAATGAGTGCAAATAAAAGTAAATATTTCAATTAAATTGTAGATTTCATTTCACTCGTTCTTTGTATCCATACAAAATAGTGATAATTCAATAAAAATGATTCAATTTTATTCATAAAAGTATGCAATCATTTCATCAATGTTTTGTTATGACGTTGACACGTTAAACTATCGTCCGTAAACCGACTTTACAGACAGCCAATGGTTTTTTCAGGCGGTGTGGTGAAGAATTTAAAAAAAATAAAAGGCTGTTGTGCCGTTTTTGCTCGCGCCGCTCTCGTCCGCCCGGGCCCAGCCGGTGCGGTATTTACCCGAGTATTAATAATTACTAAAACAATTAGTTACACATTAGAGTGAATTAGAGGGAAGACCGTCAGCTCTGCTGCCATTGGTCGGCGCGCGTAGCCAGTTACCTCCCCTCTCCCCCCTCCAAACCTTGTTGGACTTTTCCCCCTCCCCCTCCCAATCCCTCCTGAAACGCTCACCGCACCAGCTACCGCCCCCTATACAACCGCGGGGGTGTCTACCCTTCCTGTCGGCAGACAGTCAGTGTTTCGACAGGTGACTGTTCGTCCTCCCACCCTCCCTACACCCCCCCTGCTGCAGAGCTCGCAAGGGTAGCTCGCGTAATTAAAACTAACAACCGACGAGCGGGCGTAGACTCGCCTCGCTGGCCAGCTCGCCGTGGAAAGGAGAGAGAGAGAGAAAAAAAAATAGGGGTTGGTTTGTTGGTTGGTTGGTTGGTTGGTTGGTTGGTTGGTGGGGACGAACTTGTAACAGCAGCTCTGGGTACCTGTGCACGCTTTCCGGACGAGCGTAAAAAATATATATGCAGGAATTCAAACGGGTAGCAACTACGCTGTTGGAAAATACAGCACATTTACGGAATTTTTTTTTGACGTGATAACGTCTTATAAATCGATGAACGCCGCTGGCTGCACGCACGAAAAAAATTGTCACGTTCCGCCTGAGCCGAGCGTGCAAGAACAGGCCAGACCACCGTGCGAGATAATCTTCTATAATCTTCAAACAGGTTAAGACGGGCTTTTTAACTAATTGTTCGTGATTATATTTAAAACAAATTATTTAAATTAAATTTGCAAAAAAACTGTAAATAATATTTTAAAATTAAAAAGTATGCAATTTTTTCATCAATGTTTTCTTATTACGTTATCACGTAAAATTATCGTCCGTGAACCGACTTTACAGACAACCCTTTTTTTTTTTTTTAAACTAAGAAATTACCTGACGTATAGAAGTGCTCTTTTCGTAAGTTCAGACAGCTGAATCTTCGTAAAAGCTACGCCGTATTCCAACTTCTTAGTTTTGTGCTCAGCTGTAAACAATGTAAACAGGCAGGTGTAAGGAAGAAGGGCGTTCTTGCTGTTGACTTGACCAGTTTTTGAATGTTGTTTTTGTAGTATACCGAGATTATTCTTGTGGATTCGGGGTCAACTCAAGTGAAAATATTTACCCGTCAATTTACGATTTGTAAGTTAAAGCAGTCCCTGGATCTCGTTGAATTTAGATGAATGTAATTTAATGTAATACAAAAATACGTCACGACTCTGAAATTAATCCGTATAATATGCTGAAAAATAAATTTTCATAGTTGTTGAGATAATATTTTCGTTTTATATTGTAAATTGACTTTTGGTCTTGACGTGCGAAATTTGGGTTTGAGAAATGGATTCCTCAATCCGACATAACTAAACTAAAACCAAAAGTGCGAGGAAAATGGTCACTATGCGACACTTGCTTGATTTGTAATTTTTGACAGTAACATTGGATATTTTTTGACGAATTTGATGTCAAGATTTACAAAGCTATATGTAATTAATTCATTATTATTTAGCCTATGGTACTGCTTGTATAAATGTAATAAACAGTATTTTAAATTTGTGTTTGTTATTTATTAAAAAAAATAATCCTTAAGTGCGCTTCAGATATGTTTTCTGAACGGAACGTACCGTTAGATCGCATCACTTTCCAGCTAAGGAACAGGGGTGTGTTGGTTTCAGACGTATGTTAGTTTAGGTGCTTTTCTTCTAATGTTGACGTTATTAAAACATTTAGGTTTTATTTTTCAAAGTAACAATAATAATTGTCTTATCAATGGAGGTTTTTTTATTTCCGAGATTCCTTGATCCTCTGCCCAAGAAGGTGGGAAAAAAGGGGGTGGGGGAGGGTTGCTTGTTATTAATGTTTAGTTGATAGTAGTCGAGTAGTCTAGTAGCATTCTATGCTGCAGATGTACACGGTATGAAACTGAGGCTGTGTTCTCTAACTGGCACATTTTATTGGCATATTTGCCAATTTTTTTATTGTCTTTAAAAATTTAAAAACGTACTTAGTTAAAAAAATATATTTTCAAATTACGACCATGGTAAGGGTTCCGACTCGGTGCTCATGAATATGAGTCACGCGGGGATCGAACCCGCGACCCTCGCCTCATGAGTGTCCAGCCTCAGCTATCTCGCGCCCTGAGATACTAGGTTATTCGGAAACTCATGGGGGGGGGGGAATACAATAAGCCAGGCCACCACGCGTTGGAAGCGAAACTTCACATATCGACAATCCATCGAAACAGTAAAGTACATTTACTGGAGTTTCACAATAATTGTAACAAACATGTCGTGAAACAGCTTTACAGTTGTCTGTCTCTTCTACTTGTTTTTTTGTTGTTCCTCTCCCACCTGCTCTTCACAATCGAGCGCCCCACTCCTGACCGTTTACACCTTTCGTTACTCACTAATGACTCTTCCCCTCGGCTTACTTTACCAGCTGTAAATAACTTTCAATTTACAATGAGTATATAAATAATTGTATAGGCCTATATGACCTTTTTTTTAATGGAACAATATATATTTATGTAATATTACATATATTTGTAAATTTTTACATTTACATAAAAAACAATTGTATCACTAAAAAATAGTGTTCGCAATTATACTGGGTTCGGATTCTTACCCGGGCATTTATGCTTTGTGTTGTACCAGCACCTCCAATAGTAAAAGGTACTAGGTATTTTAAACCGTTCCCTGAATAGCTTTCCAGTATTAACTACGCACGTTGATAAGCATACTGAAACAAAATTAAGTCGAACAGTTGAATAATAAAATATATTTTCCATGGTTTGAATAAATTTATGCTTGAATGAAACATCAATTAAAATATCAAATTATACGTCAATATTCGAAAAAAAAACTCATTATTATTTTGTAAAACTTATATCATATAGGCACAAATAACCATAGCCATGTGTTGTAGAAAATCACAATATCTTTATTGTAGTATTACAAAATATTTATTGGCAATGGTTTTCAAAGGATCCTTTTTTTTTTTTTGACGTGATAACGTCTTATAAATCGATGAACGCCGGCTGCACGCACGAAAAAGAGACACGTTCCACCTGATTCCGAGAGTGCAAGAACCGGCCAAACCACCGTGCGAGAAAATCTTCTATAATATCAAAACAGGTTAAGACGGGCCTTTTTTTTAACTAATTGTTCGTGATTACATTTAAACAAATTATTTAAAATTAAATTTTGCAAAAAAACTGTAAATAATATTTGAAAATTAAAAAAAAAAGTATGCAATTTTTCATCAATGTTTTCTTGTGACGTTATCACGTAAAATTATCGTCCGTAAACCGACTTTACAGACAAGCACCCCCCCCCCCCTTATTTTTTTAAGCGAGAAAATGTTCTTCTGTGCGCTTGAAGGTGTTGCAGAGAAAGTTTCGCTCGTTCGCCGCGACCCAGCTGGCCTCGTCGACACCACACTGTCGCTTGAGCCACTCTGCTGCCACGCGCCTGCCATTGTTTAATTGCAGGACTAATTAGCATTGCTCTTATCGGAGCAGTGGTAATCACGCGTGGTCCCCGGCTGCGGGATACGCGCCGCGGTCGCTGTTTGGGTTCGATCAACAGATTAATGACGTCCGGCGCTGAGATTTTTTTTTTTTTTTTTCCCCAACTAATGAAATTCGATAGCGCTCGCTCTCCACAGAACCGCCATGCGAATATCAATCTAAATGCGATAGTAACGAGATCAAACTGTCAACGTATAGACCACCGCCCACCCGGGCACACACGCACGGTGTTCAGAGCTTCAGAAACAACCACTCGATTTGAAAAACTGCTTCATATATCCGAGGGGCGTCTGTTTACGAAATCGTTCCGTTCCTGGATTTAGCTTTTTTAAACTGTAATATAAAAAAAAAAAGGTGAAAAATGTCTAAAACGCGTGTTTTCAGAGTAAATGTTTAGGCATGAAAGACCCGGTACATATTCTTGAAAGTACTCAAGGGACTTTGCAATATACATTTATCTTCATTTCGTCTCCAGTTGATGTGAAAACTCCTTCACATATCCTAGTGGTGTCTGTCTAACGAAAAGCGTTTGAGAGTAGTTCCGTTTCTGGATTAAGCTTTTAAACTGTAATATCAAAAAAAGGCGAAAAATGGCTAAAAACGCGTATTTTCAGAGTAAATTTTTAGGCATGAGAGACCCGGTACATTTTTCTTTTTGAAAGCTCTCAAGGGACTTGCAACATATATATTTATCTTCATTTATTCTCCATTTCTTCTCCGTACAATGTTATATGGTTACCGCTCAAATCTCAGGGTTGTCCTATGCATGATGAGACGACTGCGAGGTGAAACACTTAAGTATTGTCTCTGTGTTTCGCGATTGGTCGAGATTCTCCCAGGTACGTGTCCACTGTCAGCAAACCAATCATGTTAATTCAGCGCGGAAGCAAACGCGTCCTGAACGGCTAGGTCGAATAAGGCGACGTCTTCTCTTGCAGGCAGCATACTTTATTGTATTCTAACATACGTTCTTTTTTTATATATAGAAATTGACTGTATCTACAAATAAATAGCTGGAGCATCTGAAAGATAAAATATTATTTTTTATTCCAGCCTATCATGAAATGAATCCACGGAATTTTCCGGTCTCTGAAGTAGCTTGGCTTCTGGGTTGTAGCCGTGTCCTTGGCAAATAATTCACCGACGTTTCGGTCTATATTGCAGTCGCCATCATCAGGGAGCAGTTACCTACTCGGTTGCTGAGCAACGTCAGAAGGTTGATGGTGATGCGATCCGAAAGGCGGTTGACGTGTTTTTTTTTTTTTTTACTTTTTAATTGTAGCGCTAGTAGTAGGTAGCTCCTCCCTGATGATGGTGACTGCAATGTCGACCGAAACGTCGGTTGAATTATTCGCCCAGGACACGGCTACAACCCAGAAGCCAAGCTACTTCAGACAATATGGCCGTGAAAGCCTGCGAACATTGTTTTCCGGGTATGTTGTGTACTGACGACTAACCAGCAGTGTATTATGCCGGGACAACAATAAGCTGTGTCATATACTCATAGCTAGGGACTGGAAAAATTCGCGCTTTGGATGACCTCCAGGATAGACTCCACCATCCCCTACACACTCGGGCAAATGCCACCTGCTCATTGGCTACTGACTCGTGTCACTTGTCAACTGGGACGCTTGCGATTCGATGCTTTTTTGGTTGAAGGTTGGCTCAAAGTCCTTCAGATAAACTGTGAGCCAATCAGAGAAGCATTTTTAAAGGTAATGTTGTTTGGATTCTATCATATCGTGAAGTGAATCTGCGAATTTTTCCGGTCTCTGCTCATAGCTAACCGTCATAGCAACGCACGGAACTGTTATACTAGATCATAATGCTGGTAATGAAGTTCGATTGTAGTCGTCACGGAAATTAATTTTTATAAGTCGTTTTCTCCTCTCGTTCATTCCGAATGCAAGCGCCGGCGGTTTTTTTTTTTTCCAACAAGACGGATTGGTGCGTTTGAAAGTGAGGTCGTCGGAGTTGGCCGCAGATCGCGCGGGGGAGGGGGAGATGATTGGTGGGGGGGGGGAATGGTAAAGGGGGAGGGGAGCGTGGCCGACACGTGCGCCCCTGGTGGCGTGCGAGGCGAACTAATCACGCGGCCGGCCGCACACGAAGAGAGCGGCTCTTCAGCCTTCACCCTCCCCCCCCCTTAACGTTCAGCAACCCCCTTCCACACCCCTCCCCTCTTCACGCAGCTGAGGTACGTACGATAACTCGCTTCCTCTTATCGTGACTGTGAGCGTTATCTGTCCATAGAGACCGGAAAAATACGCGGTTTCGAGGCCCTTCAGGATGGACTGCACATTCCCCTCTACACTCGGGCAAATAACGCAAGTTCATTTGCTGCCGACTTGTGAGTCGTCTCAGCTGGTTCGTCTGTGATTCGATCCTTCTTTGGTTGAGGGTTTATAACTGGTTGAGATTCGTCCAGATGAACAGTAAGACAATAGTAAAATAATCTTAAAGTTATATGTTTTTGAATTCTAGCCTATCGCCGAATGAATCCACGAATTTTTCCGGTCTCTAGCTACTATCCTAATAATTTCCAAACTTCATGATGGTATATCGACAGTTTTAGATTTAATTATTATTTTGTACATACGCCGTTGCTACGAGGAATATTCTCAAAGTACGGTCCGTTTGGTCATTAAAAAAAATTAATTACCGAGGAGAAGATGTTTTTATTGGTAGTTTTAGTTGACTAAATAGCTACTTCACATTTTTCGCATAATCGCCATTCAGTTCCAATGGAAATTCAACAAGTTAACAACCGTAATTTTGTAATGTTTGCAGTAATTTTGGACCCAAGTTTCATGAAATGAACCAAAATTGCGCTTTTTTGTTGGACCCAAAACACGTTATCCATCATTTTTCGAGTACAAAATTTTTTATTTCATTCAATCATATATATTTAAAAAAAAAAAAACACGGAAAATAAAATCGAATTTTCCATAATTATACTTTATTTCGTTTTATTATTTTTATTAATGCGCGCAATTAATACTGGGAAGCTATAAGGATTGGCCGGGTAATAATCTGAACGCAGTATTACTGAGAACACTATTTTGTAGCGATACAGCTTTTTCCATGTAAATGTACAAATATCTGTGATTTTACACGAATATTTCTTCTACATTTACGATAAAGAATTACAGTGTAGTTGCAGGACGTAAGGGAAGTGCGAAAAAAAAAATGGTTTGGGAAGGGGGGGAAGGAAGGGGGCTGGGAAGTCGCAGTCTCGTGTCGCACATGGAACGCGATTATGCTGACGAGGGGTCGCCTGGAAGTGTTGCGGGGGTGGGGGGGACCCAAGCCCCGCTCCAGCAATCCGCGTCATTCACCAGCGAGTCGGTCACGGCTGGGGCGCCGACGGGGTGTTTGCTGGGGGACTCCAACCCACACCCACGGCCCTTTGTGCGCAGCCCGCGAGCCATAGAGCAACGATCACGTAGAACAGCGCATCCGCCGCGAGCCATACATAGAGCGACGATCACTTAGAACAGAGTATCCACGGCGAGCCACAGAGCAACGATCACGTAGAACAGCGAATCCGCCGCGAGCCATAGAGCAACGATCACGTAGAAACAGCGGATCCGCCGCGAGCCATAGAGCGACGATCACGTAGAACAGCGCATCCGCCGTGAGCCATACATAGAGCGACGATAACTTAGAACAGAGTATCCACGGCGAGCCACAGAGCAACGATCACGTAGAACAGCGAATCCGCCGCGAGCCATAGAGCAACGATCACGTAGAAACAGCGGATCCGCCGCGAGTCACAGAGCAACGATCACGTAGAACAGCGGATCCGCCGCGAGCCATAGAGCAACGATCACGTAGAACAGCGGATCCGCCGCGAGCCATAGAGCAACGATCACGTAGAACAGCGGATCCGCCGCGAGCCATAGAGCAACGATCACGTAGAACAGCGGATCCTCCGCGAGCCACAGAGCAACGATCACGTAGAACAGCGAATCCGCCGCGAGCCATAGAGCAACGATCACGTAGAAACAGCGGATCCGCCGCGAGCCACAGAAAAACGATCACGTATAACAGCGGATCCGCCACGAGCCATACATAGAGCAACGATCACGTAGAACAGTGAATCCGCCGCGAGCCACAGAGCAACGATCACGTAGAACAGCGAATCCGCCGCGAGCCATACATAGAGCAACGATCACGTAGAACAGCGGATCGGATCCGCCCCGTCACGTTCATCCACCAGTGGGGATACGATTATACATGCGAATTGCGGTAAGACCGAAATAACGCAGAAAAGCATGTCAATAAATCGATTTCAACGCCGAAATTTAATTTAATACCCCATATACCACCGAACTGCAAGATACAGCATGGAACTAAGCAGCATATAGCAAAAAACTTAATTTCACTCACGAAACAATAATAATCTTTAATGTTTGAAATTTCTGGCCAAAATTTGTACCAAAGTGTAAGGACCAGAAAAATTATATATATATATATATATATATATATATATATATATACCTATATATATTCGTGATTCCCTTGTTGAAACCTCTTTAAACTAAAAATACTCGCAAATTTGTTTTTTATTTTTATGAAAATATCTTTTTTAAGACAAATTTATTACAAATTATTTTATTTTTAAAATGCAGCATATAAAAACTACAATTTTTTGGCGAATTATTATTACAATAAATAATTAATAAAAATAATAACAATAACATCGAAATATAGATATGAATGGAATCGAACTAAAAATAAAATCAAAAAATATTGTTTAAAATTTTTGTGATAATTTTTAATGCTGAGTAGACATGATTGCGTCTACGTGTTCGTTGTTCTATGGTCTTCCCCCCTCCTCAGCTACCGCACCGACATCGGAGGGAATTACTTCCGATCAATTGCGCGCGCGCGACATCCCGCCGATGAGTTACGCCACTGATGGACTGCAATGACGGATTGATCGTCCGTGCTAAACACCCCCCCCCCCCTACTGGTCGTCCAGCGAGGTGACGCCGTCGTCAGTGGCTCGTAGAACAAGCGGATTTGTTTCGACGAAACCCCAGGAACGCCGGCGGCCGTGCACGATGTGTAAGGACACGTATTCTTCGCGAAATAATCTGGTCAGTCATTAGTAGGGACCGGAAAAAATTCGCGTGTTCAATGACCTCTAGGATATACTCTATTACACTCTACACACTCGGGCAAATGCCACCTGTTCATTGGCTGCTGACTTGTGAGTCGTCTCGACTGTGTGGCCTGTGATTCGACGCTTCTGAGAGCGAGGGTCTCTAACTGGCCCTCATTACTCCAGATTAACAGTGAACCAGTGGTAGAAGCAGCGCTAAGGTATAATTATTTGAATTGTAGCATATCACGAAATTAATCCGCGAATTTTGCAAGTCTCTAGTCATTAGTAGAGACCGGAAAAAATTCGCGGTTTCGATGGTCTTCAGGATAGACTATACATTCCCCTGTACAATCGGGCTAATAAAGCAAGTTGCCGACTTGTGAGTAGTCTCAGCTGTTTTTATCTGTGATTTGATCCTTCTTTGGTTGAGGGTTTATAACTGGTAAGAGATTCGTCAAGATGAACAGTAAGCCAATGGTAAAATCATTTAAAGGGTATATGTGTTTGGATTCTCGCCAATCGCTGAATGAATCTGTAAATTTTTCCGGTCTATAGTCATTAGTAGGGACTGGAAGAATACGCGGGTTCAGCGACCTTGAGGATAGGCTCCAGAATCTTCTGCGTGCTCGGGAAAATGCGACTCCTTCATCGGCTGCTGACTTGTGAGCTATCTTAGCTGAGATCCCCGCGACTGGATAGTTCTTTGGTCGAGGGTTTCTAATTGGCCCACAGCCCTTTGCACTGAACTCTGGACCAATCGCAGAAGCAGGCCAGAAGTAGTAGTATTTGAGTTCTTAGCCTGTCGCGGGAGGAAACCGCGAATTGTCCCGGTCTGTACTCATTAGAGTGCAGTAAGGTTTGCCCGCACTAACGATTGTTCCATTGTAATTGGTGGCCGTCTGCAAGAGAAGCCATTCCCCTATTTGGCAGGGACAGTCAAGACGCGTTTGCCTCTGCACTGTACTATTCTGATTGGTGTGCTGAGAGTATATGTTAGCCTGAAATAAACCTAGCCGATCACGAAACCCAGACAATGCTATAGAGTTTTAACAAACACAGCTGGTTTGGAAATTTTTACGCTAAAACAACATATTCCCAATGATTAGGGACTGGAAGAATTCGTGGTTTCGATGACCTCTAGGATAGACTCCACGATCCACTATGTACGCGGGAAAATTACACCTGCTCATTGGCTACTGACTCGTGACACCTGCTAACTGGGATGCTTGTGATTCTATACTTGTTACGTTGAGGGGCATTCATTGGCTCACAGTCCTTTCAGGCAAACTGTGTTCCATTCACTGAAGCGGAAATAAGTTACACGCACTTGGATTCTCGAAATGAAACCGCTAATTTTTCCGGTCTCTACCAATGATGTGTGATTATAAAATAAGGTGTATAATTTTATTACGGTCAAAGGAATAATATTACATCAGATTTTAACTAATGTCCTTCGAAATACCAGGGTTGTGCCAAGCATTTCTGTAAAGGCCCTCAGCTGCTACGCTGTGGCCCAAATAAGTTAGAGTCCTGGTAACCTTCAGTTAACTTTGAAATGTAGAGATAGCGCAATGTTCACCAAACTGTAGAGACACAACTGTTTTTTTTAAGCAGTTTCCCAGTGAAATATCTAATCGTTTGCAGTAGTTTTAACAGTTCACCTAGATATTTTTTTTTTCCCTGCTTCTATCGGGATGTGCTCATATTATTCAGTTTGATGGTTGATGGAGGATATCGCTCGGGGAACTTGCAAACCGTCGACTGCGACCAACCGGAAGAAAAAGAACAATTGCGACGCTACTCCGTCGTTTGCATTATTCGTCGCTGGCGAGGAAGGAAGGGGAGAGGGGTGTGGGGTAGCTGTTACGGAGGGGGGAAGAGGGAAACACCGGGACGAACTTGGGGGGAAAAAGGGGAAGCAGGGGACGAATAGGAACGAAGGAGGAGGATGAAGATAGAGAGAGAGAGCGAGGTGCGCCCGGAGTTTGAAGTGATTTTCCAGCCGGCTGGAGACGAATGAGCGACTTGATGGATCTATAACTTTCCCGTATTAACTCTTCCCGAACGCTAAACTGGAGGCGGGCTCCCCAGACGAGGGGAGTGACAAAGAGAGAGAGAGAGAGATGGTAAAAAAGAGATAACCACGAAACAATCCCCAGACACACTGAGCGACACAGCTCTCTCTCTATCTCTCTGTCTCTCTCTGTCTGTCTCTTCCCCTTGCGCAGCTCCGTCACGCAACCCGCAACACAGCTATAAAGGCTTGTTGCCTGACTACAGGCGCTCATGAAGACCGGGCTCGTCCGAAAACGTTTAACTCCGTTCCATGAGCCACTACATGAGCCTTCCTATGAGCGTCCGAATCAGATAACCTTGGGGGCTCTGTGCATAAATATCGGACGTAAAACACTTGCTGCTGAACAAAAAAATTACCGTACCAAATTACGGTACCAAACAAAAGTTTAGGGCAATTACTAAATTCGTACATCACGTTCTTGTCCTTACACAGTTGGTGCAATATTTTGTCATACCTTTTTGACACTGTTGTTTTCATGAAAACATTTTTTAAAAAATATTAATTATTGATAAATTTTTTTTAGTTTACAAGCAATGAAATTTTACATGTTTTAGAAAAGTAGAATTTTGGTGCATTTTACTATATGGAAAAATGTGTAGACACAACAAACTTTCTGGTACCTCAAAACTATATATTGTTTTAATTGCCTCTTGATATTTACTTTAAATAAAATTTAAAAGAAAGGAAGGAATCAATTGTATACATTTTTCTAGACAATTCTGAGATAAAATGTTAGGAAAAATTAGCCTTAATTTTGCCAAAATTGAAAAAGTACATATCTACTATCCAATAAAACTATTTATACTTTCCAGTAAGATGGGTTTATCAGTGTTCGTTACTTTATTTCCCAATCAAGAAAGTGCATCAAATCTAACTAGCTGGTTAAAATCATATAAATAATAGGTATTTTACAATGTGGGCGAATTTTAAATCTGATTTTACTGAAAAAATTATTTTTAAATCCCTTTCATAATTTTTTATTTCTTTGTATGTATTTTTCTTTTCAAGTTCATATCTAATTGTAACCAAAAATATATCCAATAATGGGATACCAGCAAATTTATTGTGTCTACATGTTTTTTTTTCCACTAATGATATGCACCAAAATTCTACTTTCCTAAAACATGTAAAATTTCATAACATATAAATTAATAAACGGTTGTAAATAATTTAAATTTATTAAAACATGTGTCGATACTGTAACCCTTCTTCCTCCTTAATTGGAAGAGGGGTTGCGTCCCCGACTCACTCTGGGCGCGAAGGGAAAAAATAAATATTAAAACCAGGCATAAAAAGCTAAACAATATAAATTCCCCACACCACTGCCCAGGGGTCAGGCCAAAAAATTTAAAGGATATAATAGCAGAGTAACCATTAAACAAACAAGAGGCAAGACTTTGGACGTATGTTATTAAAAAATAGAAATTTGCAAAAATAATTTTTACTATACATAACCATACAAGCTTAGTTACAAAAGCTGACGTTAATAATGGCAGCATCTTATCCCCATTTGCGATACTAACAATAACCTTTAAAAAATCGTAAAAATATAAATACTGATAACAACAAGTATAAAAATATATAAGTGCGTGAGGCGTGGCCACTATAAAATATCAAAATTTACTGACTGCCCTAATACCAAAAATCAAACAAGACAATCAATATAAATATATAAAAAATTCTACAATAATAAAACTGAAGTACAAAAAATTTATTTAAATAAAGTTCTTGAACTCTCAATCAACGGTTTAGTCTTTCTTCAGATGTTCGTTGCTAAAGACTTGCCAAAAAAACAAAGTTAATATCCTAGGCGTGCGCTGGCTTCCTGACCTTCCTCACCAACTCCAGAGTCTAATGCCACGCCGGGCCATAGGTACGAATTCACAAAGGCGTGAACGATGATCAAAAAAAAATTATCTTATTTTTAAGGGAAATGTAGCAAAAACTCTTCACGTAACATAACCATGTTACCACAGAAGTATTTATCATCAGCTTCAAATAAAGTCTTACTTCTTTATTAACTTGCCTATGATTTTATAAAAACGTAGAATGGCCGCACCCACCAACATCAGGCTGCGCATGTAGTCCAATACCGATCGCATACATTTAATAATACTGCACAAGCTGATATATTAGCTAAATGCCAACTTTACGTATGCAAATTCCGATGACAAAGTCTGAAAAACAAATTGCAAAATGTTCGTTTCTTCCAAACTTATACTTTTATAGCAACTACAGGCAAACGGGCGACCTTTTTTAAGAAAATCCCACACTGGAACAACGTGTGAAAACAAATGGGCCTCTTCACCAAACTGGCTAATAAAAGTTCCGTCCAAATAAAATTTAGTATGGGAAAATACACAGTTCACTAGGTTTGCCAAAAACCAGTGCAGCACCACGAGGGTAAAAATCAAAATCGCGGCCTCTCTTTACCTTGATTTCTTCTGTACCACAGGGCAATCCATTTGCCCTGTCACCCATCGTGGAGCCTCCATCCCAATACTCTTCGTCGCCCGTTGCCGTCCGGCATACCAGTCCGCGCCGTCACATGGCTCTGTCCTCGACGGTCGCTCGCCACGAACTCTCCCCGGCCCAGCTGATTTTTTCTTCCCGGCAAGCCGAATGTCTGACGTCATCAGCCAACCGCCGGGCGCTCGCCAAGTGGTATTTACGTGAAACACAATCGATGTTCTTAAACTCATAATCGATAGCTACCAAACGGCGTATAACTAATTAACAGAAACAAATATAATTAAAAAAATTTACAGATAAATTAACATTAATTAAAAAAGGCGTAAAAAATACGTGAAATAAAAAACCATATAAAACTAGAGACCAGCAACAAAAATAAATTACAAGTAAAAATGTGGCCCTGCCGGCCACAACCTCCGCCTTGAACAAAAAAAAATTTAAACAGCAACCTTAAAAAACTAAAACGTCAAAAAAAAACCTTGGACTTGGAGACAAAGTATTCTCAAAAACTTCTAATCCAACAAACCAGCCCAAACTCAAACAAACAAACCTGCAACAAGGAAAACTTGCCTCCAAAGCCTCAGTCAAAATTTCAACGCTCAAAAAAAAAAAAAAAAACAAGAGAAGGATTTTCCAACAAGTAACGGAAAAGACAAACTAAACTCACAAACCGAACAAACGGGATCTAAGTATGCCAAAACAAAACAAACAAGCTCCAAAGTCAAGACCGAAACGTATTTGACAAAACCTTCTCTCTCAAAATTATCAATAACTAAAGGTTGCAAAAAAAAGCAAAGAACTATAAAAACTATAACCTCACAGGAAAAAAATCAAAACCATCACTGGAAATCTAAAAGACCACTAAAATTCCTGGTGCTGATCCTGCTCCCGCAGCTTTTTAAAGCAAAATTTTTCTGAATGACCATTTTTGCCACAAAAACCACAAACAAATTTATTTACCTCCGAAACCGAGCAATCCTTAGCAAAATGCCCTACCTTATTACACTTAAAACAAGTCTTATTACTTTTTTTATTACCCGGCGTTTTAAAACAAACCGGTTTAAAATTGATTTTGCCTTTACACTTATCGAATTCACATTTAGCGTAAAAAATATTATCTACCTGGATAGCCCAAGTGTTGAGTTCCTCCACACTATTAGGTCTGCCAATAAATGCGCATTCGTGTCTGATGGCAGGATTTAGATTTTCCAAAATAATAGCTACAAAACGGTGATCATCTAACTGCAGACCAAATACATTAACGTGATTTCTAATATCCTGTATAAATTCTAAGGTGCTTTCATTTTCCCGTTGAAAACGGAAAATCAATTCCTTAATTAGATCGTCCTTCACCCTCTTAGGGCACAAATATTCCCACAAATTCTCTTTCACTACCGACCATCCAACAGACTTATTTATACCTGACGTAATCACGTCTCTAGCGATCCCGCTACATTTAGTCGAAATACACCTTAACAATTCTTGCTCATTTTGTAAACAACAATTAGTTTTCAAACTATCTACTCCCAAGCAAAACTTTATTAAATCTCTTGGCCCACCGGAACATAAAGATGGCAACCTATCCAGTTCTTTGAAAAGTAATTTACTTTGCATAGCAGTATTCAATGAATTTACTTGGCTGATCTCCGAATTCTCCACATTTTCCTCAACAGGTTTTTTCCTCCCTTCTTTAATGTGGGTACTTAATTTCCTGCGTAAGGTATCAATGTCATCCTCCAGACCACTCTCTACTCCCGCTGCTTGCAAATTAGCGTAAACCTGTTCTTTGGGAAGTTTATAAATCCAAGAAACTGACATTATTAAAAAAATCAAAAAAGTCAGCAAAATCGCAAAAGTCCAAAGTCTCTGCCTAGCAGAGTGGCGCAGGTTGTAACCCTTCTTCCTCCTTAATTGGAAGAGGGGTTGCGTCCCCGACTCACTCTGGGCGCGAAGGGAAAAAATAAATATTAAAACCAGGCATAAAAAGCTAAACAATATAAATTCCCCACACCACTGCCCAGGGGTCAGGCCAAAAAATTTAAAGGATATAATAGCAGAGTAACCATTAAACAAACAAGAGGCAAGACTTTGGACGTATGTTATTAAAAAATAGAAATTTGCAAAAATAATTTTTACTATACATAACCATACAAGCTTAGTTACAAAAGCTGACGTTAATAATGGCAGCATCTTATCCCCATTTGCGATACTAACAATAACCTTTAAAAAATCGTAAAAATATAAATACTGATAACAACAAGTATAAAAATATATAAGGGCGTGAGGCGTGGCCACTATAAAATATCAAAATTTACTGACTGCCCTAATACCAAAAATCAAACAAGACAATCAATATAAATATATAAAAAATTCTACAATAATAAAACTGAAGTACAAAAAATTTATTTAAATAAAGTTCTTAAACTCTCAATCAACGGTTTAGTCTTTCTTCAGATGTTCGTTGCTAAAGACTTGCCAAAAAAACAAAGTTAATATCCTAGGCGTGCGCTGGCTTCCTGACCTTCCTCACCAACTCCAGAGTCTAATGCCACGCCGGGCCATAGGTACGAATTCACAAAGGCGTGAACGATGATCAAAAAAAATTATCTTATTTTTAAGGGAAATGTAGCAAAAACTCTTCACGTAACATAACCATGTTACCACAGAAGTATTTATCATCAGCTTCAAATAAAGTCTTACTTCTTTATTAACTTGCCTATGATTTTATAAAAACGTAGAATGGCCGCACCCACCAACATCAGGCTGCGCACGTAGTCCAATACCGATCGCATACATTTAATAATACTGCACAAGCTGATATATTAGCTAAATGCCAACTTTACGTATGCAAATTCCGATGACAAAGTCTGAAAAACAAATTGCAAAATGTTCGTTTCTTCCAAACTTATACTTTTATAGCAACTACAGGCAAACGGGCGACCTTTTTTAAGAAAATCCCACACTGGAACAACGTGTGAAAACAAATGGGCCTCTTCACCAAACTGGCTAATAAAAGTTCCGTCCAAATAAAATTTAGTATGGGAAAATACACAGTTCACTAGGTTTGCCAAAAACCAGTGCAGCACCACGAGGGTAAAAATCAAAATCGCGGCCTCTCTTTACCTTGATTTCTTCTGTACCACAGGGCAATCCATTTGCCCTGTCACCCATCGTGGAGCCTCCATCCCAATACTCTTCGTCGCCCGTTGCCGTCCGGCATACCAGTCCGCGCCGTCACATGGCTCTGTCCTCGACGGTCGCTCGCCACGAACTCTCCCCGGCCCAGCTGATTTTTTCTTCCCGGCAAGCCGAATGTCTGACGTCATCAGCCAACCGCCGGGCGCTCACCAAGTGGTATTTACGTGAAACACAATCGATGTTCTTAAACTCATAATCGATAGCTACCAAACGGCGTATAACTAATTAACAGAAACAAATATAATTAAAAAAATTTACAGATAAATTAACATTAATTAAAAAAGGCGTAAAAAATACGTGAAATAAAAAACCATATAAAACTAGAGACCAGCAACAAAAATAAATTACAAGTAAAAATGTGGCCCTGCCGGCCACAATACAAAAAAACTATGAAAATATTTTGTGACCAAAAATTTTACCAAATGTTTTAAAACAGGAACGTTTTGTACTTATATCGTAATGGTCCTAAACTTTTGACTGGTAGGCCTACTGTAGATGGGTCGGGGAATTTTCACTCGTCAAAAATTAACATTTCGGGTTAAGAACTGGTTGCAGTGTTTTCTGCCCACAGCCACACCGCGGAAGGTAACAGTGGACCATCACAGACTGGTTTTGCATAGTCTTCCCCGTGTCGCTGGTTTGGGGGGTCCAAACCAAACCCCAAGAGTTAGCTATTCAACGCAAACATTCAATGATATTGGCAAATATTCAAGTTATTTAAGAGTTAATTGGGATCGCGATTGTATGAAGTTGCTTGGCTTATGGGTTCTAGCTGCGTCGAGGGCGAAGATTTGACCGAAATTTCGGCTGAACCGACAGTCGCCATCTTCAATGCAGCAGTTAAGATTTGAGGTTCTCGAGAATTCTCCTGCCTTTTAAAACACTCCTCTCTCAGGTGAGCCATGAATATATTTTTTTTCAGTTTAATTTCGCTGCTAATAAAGTATAATTTAGTCCGTACTGCGTCAAATTTAATAAATTAATATTTTATCAGTTTAGCCATAATGTGGCCCATTGCCAATGGCAAGAACTTTTATTAGTCTTATTTTTTACCTTAATACATCTGAATTATTTACGTATTATATAGCCTAGTTTTATTATAAGGTAGTTTTCAGAAATCTTAAATTTTATTTAGGCGACTCAGAACTCAAGCCACATAAATGTAATTTTATGCATGTGCAGGTCTCTACTCATTAGTGTTTGCGAGTATGTACGTCTAGGATTATGCTTTTTAAATCACGTAAGGCATGTTTGAACCACATAGTCAACCATAGGGGCGACGAAGCGTAACCCGCGCGTGCAAGTTCCGCCCTTTGCGAACCCCCAGCTCGTCGGAGAAGTTGGTCGTCTTCGCGTCAGCGGACTGCGACCAAGTTTGACCTGGTCGTTGCTTGGTTGGGGGCAAGGGTGATGAAGGGGAAAGGGGGGGGGTCGAGTTGTCGCAAGAGGTCAACCCTTCCCCCCCCCCCCACCACTCGGCTCGGGGCGCCAACCACCCCCCACCCCCTTCTCCCCAGGCCGCTGTTTCTCCAACTAATTACGATGTTAATTAGGCTGAGCCGCTAGTTAATATGTATGGCCGGCGATTGTGCCGCTAATTGGGGGCCGTGGCGCATGTTAATGGCCGCCACCTAGAGAACACTTCTCCCCCCCTTCCTCCTTGTCTCCCAACAACCTCCCCCCTCGTCAAACTTCCACCACCCCCCACCTTCCCGGGCGCACCTTCATCTCTCACTTCCGTCTTGACTCCGCAGCGCGACCCTAGAGACGCCAGCTCCCCCCCCCCCCCAACCCCCCCACTAGCTGCCGGCGATGACGAGGGTGTGACGAGCTCGCTCGAAGTCTCGTCTGCCGTCGAGGGAACTGGCTGGCTCGAGACCTGGGAACACGTGTTGCCAGAAGAAGAAGAAGTCAATCTAGCTTTACCCGGGTCGACTTAGCGTTATCCGAGAGTTTGTAAGGGTAAAGTTCGAATAATAACTGAAATCATGTTGGATTCAGCGTTTAAACCGTGAACACCTGGGTGTACCCAAGTACGTACGACTGGGTAATGTTAGAGAAACCAAATGATTGATAACTTCAGTTTCATTGACACCTTAAACTAACTTAACCTAACCTAAAGTAGCTTGGCTTCTGGGTTTAAGCCGCTAAAATATATATGAAGATATTCCTCTATTCTTTGCTGCTTGAAGCCATATTAGTTAGTAAAAATTCTTTGCTGGCTTGATAAAAAAAATTACCCGTCTCGAGATAGGATAAAACAAAGTCGCTATCCACGTCTGTCTGTTTGTACGCTTATTTTTTTATAACTACAAAACGGATTTCGATCCGATTTTCACCATCATTTAGATAATTTCGTCCGGAAGGTTTCTGTGTACAATAGTTCATGGTAATTTAAAGATAGTAGATAAATCTCAATGTTATGTAATCAAGTCGTAAACAGACACTTTTCGGGAGCATACATGGCTTCGGTGACTTATACATGGCTGATACATAGGACAATGCACTTTTCGCGAAATGATCCGATCGCTCACTAGACTGCGATAAGGCATGTCCGCGCTAGCAATTGTTCCCTTGTGATTGGCGGCCGTCTGCAAGGGAAGCCATTGCCCTGTTTGGCCGGGGCCATTCACGACGCGTTTGCTTCCGCACTGGATGTCTGTGATTGGTGTGCTGACAGTATACATTTACCTGAAATAAACCCAGCCAACCACGAAACACAATGCTACCGTGTTTTAACTCGCAGCTGGTCTGGAAACCTTGAAGCGAAGAGTACATGGTCCTACGGTGATACTATAAATTAATTCACTCCAAAACTGTAAGTCTTAAAAAGGCCTACAGAAAAATCCGCGATAGCTAGAGATAAGGAAATTTTGCGAGTTATTATAGTTGCAAGTTAAAATGCAAACCTTCGCACTCTCGCACCATGTTCATGATTGGCTCGTAGTTACTTGGACACGCCTCTCTATAACCGTGAGCCATTTATGTCCAGCTAGGAGAGAAGTAAGTGTATCAGGTAGTACCGATTAACAAGAATAAAAATTGTTCTCACTAAATCATCCAATGGGACAGTAAACATGGTTTCGAGCAAACCTATGACTTTGAATTTTACTACATCATTAATAATACCCACATTATGTTTCTTATGGGCTATTGGGGTTCACCTTTCGTGGGCTGCCTTCACTACTATCTTACTTCTTAATGGCTGTGGTGTTGTTTTTTGTCATGTTGGGGATGTTACAGGGTATTTTGATTGCAGCATTATTAAGAAATAATTTAGAAATACTGTAATGAGCTGGTTAAGTGAAAACATTTCAGAATATTAATTTATGAAAGCCTGGAAATCATTTTTATGCTGGACCTTAAACATATTAATAGCGAGGTCAATGCAGACGGCAAAACACAACGCCACAGTAGAGCGACAATGTGAAGGGAATTAGTCATGACCTACAGTACGGAACCATGCTACCAATTATGTATAAAAAAATCGGCGGGGCTGTATCGAGACCCACGGCCGTTAGTTTCACGTGAAACTTCTATGTAAGCGAGTCGCTTTTAGTGTAATGGTTTAAAATGAAAACAAGAAAAACAAGAAATTGACTACGAACTAAAAGTTTTAATTCAAAACAGACACTAAATGGTAGCTTACAATTCATTTAAATTAATATTCGACGAAAAATTTATGTTTAACATTGACCTGTGATATGATAAATGAGATACAGAAGGCATAATATAAAAATTAATGTTTTTTTGGTGAACGTACAATCTGTATTGCCCAATGTTGTCAGTTCACCAAACACAATCACACGAATCGCCGCGCTATCACATCTGAGTCGTGAGCTACACTGAACTGCAATTTTTTTCCGAACCTAAATTAAAACTAAGTGTATTTGGTAGGTTTAGGTAAGGAAGACTTAAGTGCGTCTCAGGCCGAAGCCTATATAGTTAGGAAAATGTTAAAGCAAGATGATACAGACCTTTTCATCAGATTTTTTCTGGTACCCATATGTTTCGCTGTGATTTTTAAGACGTTTCACGTCAAAATGATATGACAATTACCAGTCGGGATTTGAACCTATGTTCACTGGAATACGAATATAGTGTCTTACAACTCGGTCGATAAACTTCGAAAGTGTATCTTTTCTCAACTTCAGATTGCCTTGTAGTGATTCCTTATGTTACAGGCGTGAGTGTACGATTATTGCATAACAATACAAATACATATTTCAGACTATAGTACTCCATGTAGGCTATCATCACATGTCTTGCAAAATATTGAAATCTAATATAAGTACAACTATCAGAAATTACGGTCTCCAAAATTTGAATTCACGTCTTTTGAGTATATCGGGTACTAGTGCCTTTAACTACATGTGATTTTGTTTAAACATTTACCATGGGTGTAGAAATTATTTGCGGAAGGGGAGGGCAGAAGCCAGTCCCTCCTCCGGAAACTCTTTTACAAGGATAATGCTTGAAAATACATTTTTAGGTTAGTTGACGATCCCTTAAGTACTTTTTGAAATTACTGCCATTGTAATTTTTGTAAAATAAAATTCTTTGTATAAATAAATCTGACAACCCTACTTCTCCCCCCCCCCCTTTTTTTTTACTACGCTCTTGACACTTATTGTTACAGAAACAGGTTACACTTTTGAGTAAGCTTCTCTGCACTAATACCTGTGCCTTGTTAAAAGAAGTGTAAACAAAAATACAAATAAAACAAACAAAACACAAATATGTTTAAAGAAAGTCAGTATCTATGTGAATATAAAAAAATTCAGTGTAGTTCATTAAATAAAATTTCCACTGACAAACAACATTGTAAATAATAGGTAAATTAATTCAAGATGCAGTTTCGGACATACGCAATTACTCATTAAACTGTATGTCATGACAAACCTCAGTCTGTTTGTGCCTTAAGAAGGTAATAGATCTCTTTCCAGAAAAGCCGCAACTGTTCTCTTAGGAATCATATACTGTGTTAGTCTGCGCTATCATCGTTCTGGTTTTCAAAATATCAGTTTTTTCGCTCAATTATTGCTTACGGTGTTCGTTTGTGCTGTCATCATTGTTTATTCACATCGCTGGGTTGTATAGCCGTTTTTTTTTTTTTTTTTTTTTCAATTCTTATCTATTCAGTTTCATCGTTGAGTTATTCTGTTTGCCGTTGTGCACCGTAAATTTTCTTTGTAAATGGAACAGAAATATTCATGTAAACTTACATATATGTTAATTTGTACATTTACATGAAAATAACTGTATCACTACAAAATAGTGTTACCATTTATGCTTTGTGTTGCCCCAGTAGCTCCAATATTCAAAGTTATTTGCAAACAGTTGTTTGAATAGCTTTCCAGTATTAGCTGCGCATATTAAGCACGGTAAAACAAAAGAAAGCCAAAAGTAATATAAAAAAGTTATCTTTTCTGTGGCTTTAAAACCAAATAAATAAAATTTTTATTCAAAACTTCATGCTTGTAAGCACACACATATTTTAACTAAACACACTCTTTTAATATCTAACATTTATTTCAAAATAACTTTACCATCGACAGTGCAAGCTCTTACATATTTTTTTACTAGTTTATATTTCAATATAATTATTTTACAGCGGGACTGTAGGTTTGTTTGCAAGAAATCAACTAAAAAATTGCCAGACAAGTTATAAAAATTATATTTCACTGTTATGAAATTACATAATTCATGCTGAACGAACAACGTAAGAACACATAAATTTGTTCGTTACCGAGGTTAGATGTTACTGCACGTACTGCATGTGTTAATGACACACGAAACTACAGTAAACTCGTGTAATAACATCATGACAGTGTTAAGAAGACTGCAAGTATCCGCTCTACCACTCTGGTTCTGGGGTAGAGCGCCTGCCTTGTGACTTGTAGGACCCGGGTTCGCGCCCCGGCTCCTCCAAGGCGGATTGCCCAGATGAAATGGTGGCATTTTCTCTGGTAGGAATACAATCCCTTGTAACAAGTCAGGCTACCAAAGAAACGGTGGGTGGAACAGAAAAAAACCTTCCAGGTGGCTTCCAAATGGGGAGCCCGTTTCTTTTCCTGGGCTCCCCATGCGGTGGCCATTCCGGGGGTTTCTCCGGGGGAACGGAGTTTTGCAATTTTTTTTTTTTTTTTTTTTTTTAAGTGTTGTAGCATTTTAGTTTTTAGTAACTGTAGCATTATCATTCCACCATGTCAGTCTGCTAGCAGCCACAGTGAGGGAAGGATTGGTCGCCATTTATATATATATTATTTTGCTTTTGAACATAAAATATTTGAATTAAGTGTGTATTAGTCAGTGAGTCGTTGTCTACCGATGATGTGTGTTCAACCATTTATCGGTATATATTTTCTTGAAGTATTATTGACAGTTAAATTTTAGTCAGAAAACTTTGTTTTGTAGTATTTTATAAGATTTCGAAGAAAAAAATATTTATAGGCACATGAATTTTATTCCTAAAAAATATTTTTTTTCTGAAAAACCACATAGTTTTCAATCAGGAATATCGTCTTTAACACATGCTTTTTTTTAATGTGTGTGTGTACCAGTATAAATACAGATGTAAATAAAATATTCTATTTAACTCAACATAGCCTTTGATACTTTCCAACACAATCTTATTATTAAAAAAATTATCTATTTTAGGCCTCATCAAGCAATGCGTGGTATATATGTTTTAATTATCTTACAAATAGACGCTTTTCAGTCAAATTTTAAAATGAAATTTCATGGTATTAGGTGTTCCGCAAAGTAGTAGTTTATCTCAAACTAATCTTCGTAATATTTTATCCATGTTTGACAGAAGAAGCTCTTTCCGTAGAGGCCCGAAAATTTCGCCCATTATTTTGGTGTCAGGCTAAATTCACAGTGCAATGGATAATCTACGCACTTTTACATTCCTATTGGCTGATTTCTCACTCCAGCTGACTGGCCCACAGTTGTAGAGGGGAGTGGTGGAACTATTGAGAACTTGTCATCAAAGCAATCTTACTTGTGAACAAACGAATCCGCGAAATTTCTGGTCATTGTATTTCCGCAACTGAATCAGATACGAGGAACCACATATACTGCAACTATAAGTACAAAACGATCGGTATTCACCCATAAATAACCAAGCAGCGTAAAAAAAAATTCTTCCGGACATAACTATTAGAGGCATTGCATGCTATCAGATGGGTCATGTTTTTTTTTTTTTTTTTTGCGAAAATATTTTCATACCAGCTGTATGTTAAAACTTTGTAGCATTACTTATCTGGATTTCGTGTTTGGCTGGCTTTATTTCAGGTGCATTTCTACTGTCATCGCACCAATCACATCCATGCAATCCTGAATGGCCTGGCCAAATAAAGGCAATAATGGCTTCTCTTTCAGACGGCCGCCAATCAGAAGGAAACAATCGCTAGCGCGGGCATACTTTACCAGCCATTTCTTAGTAACGACCGTCTAACAAGTAACTTGTTAATGTTCATTGATAGGGGCATGCATATTTCGCGAAAAGATTCCGAGAGCATTTGAAATTTTAAACACTGTAGCTTCATCTGTGTTTCGTGATTGGGTAGTTTCTTTCCGATCTATGTCGATCGTTTCATAACCAATCACAGTAATTCAGTGTGCAAGCGAACGCGTCCTGAGTGGCCCGGTCAAATATGGCAACGACTTCTCTCGCAGACAGCCGCCAATCACATGTAAGAAACCGCTGATGCGGGTACACCTTTTTGCAGTCTATCAGGCGATCAGTTTTTTTTTCTCGCAAAAAATACATGTCCCTATTCATTGATGTGTAGCTTGTGAATTTCGTGTACTTAGTCCCGAAAAAAATTCTCCCAGTGTGTTGGAGAAGTCGACAGTCCACTAGAGTGTAATTTTTCTTATATTATTATTATTGTTGCAAGCCCACGCGCGTGTCTAGAGTTGCCCTTCCAGAGAAGCGAGGCTCCTTTCTCTTGCACGGAGAGGCTGTCGTCGATAGACCCGTCATTAGCTCTCTCGGCGAGGTTTCATAATTACTTCCCCCCCCCCCACTCCCCACTCCGTTCCTCTCGACGAAGATATTTTTAACCAATTAGTTCTGCCGCATTTCGCGTAAATAATTTATGCAGCGCCCTCCGTCGTCGTCGCAGCGGGGAGGCGGAAGAGAACCGGGGAGGTCGGGAGGAAGGAGAGAGAGAGAGAGGGCGAGAGGAGGAAGAGGAGAGAAGGAGGGAGGATAATTACGAGGAGCCGGCATCTCGCGGGCTTGTAATCACTCGCGATGCGCAATTGTCGCCGCGGTTTTCCGCGCGGGCCGCGCGGGGAAACGTCAACAAACTTGGCCTGGCTGGTGAAGACCGAGGTATCCGAGGAGAGTTGGTGAAGAGCGGGGACGCGGGGTAAACAACCGCCGAACAGCCGCGAACAGACCCGGAGTCGAACGGGGTAAGAAGCGGCTAAGTCAGGCCCGTAGCGTGTGTCATCTCTTTCCAACGCACGACATCTGCTGTCTCAATGTGCGCTGTTTGCCAGATACATCCTAAGAGCACAATCGTAATTTAAAAAAAAATGTTATAATATACTCAAAGAATTCTAAATTTTGAATGGAAATTTTCAAATAATAATGTTGGAAAGAAGTAATATGTGGGGGAATTTATTTTTCCGACATGATCGCTCAAAAAACTACTACAAGGTATGCCTGCGCTTGTAATTGGCGTCTGCAAGAGAAGCTATTGCCCTTATTTGGCCGGGCCAATCAGGACGCGCTTGCTTCCGTGCTGGACGGCTGTGATTGGTGTGTTGACAGTTGACATGCATCTGAAATAAGCACAGATAATGCTACATAGCTTTAACACACAGCTGGTCTGGAAATGTTTTCGTAAAAAATACAAATCCCTAATAATAATCCATCGCAAACTTTTTTTTTTAATTTCAAGATAGTTTACAAAAAAAAAACACTGTAACTTGTTAGTACCATTTTCATTGGAAGAAATACCATTTTAACTTGGCTCAGCTACATATATTAAAATGAATCACTTTTTTCTGTAATGAAACCACTGCGTTATATTTGCAGTAATGTTATGAAATGAATCCGCGGATTCGTTCCGATCTCTAATGGTAAAATACTACATTCAAAGGTTGTTTATCAAATATCGCGTTAGTGACACGGGTGCTTTATACGTCTCGGAACAAAGTCCAAGTGCACACTGTAATTTTTTTTATTTTTGTAAATGGAACAGAATTATTTATGTAAAATTACAGATATTTATTAAATTGTACATTAACATGAAAACAACTATATGTATCACAACAAAATTGTGTTATCCGAGTACTTCCAATGGTTAGTTATTTGTAACCTCTTCCCTGGACAGCTTTTCAGTATCAACTGCTCACATAATAATATAAGCATTATACAACAAAATAAAGTCAAATTGTAGAATATTCGATAATCTTCAACTGATGAAACATCAATTAATATTTTTTTTTAAATATGCGCCAATTTTCGAACGAAATACTCACTATTATCTCTAAAAACGTATTTCATATATGAAAAGAATAACCATAGCCACGTGTTATACAAAGTTACAAAATATTTCTTGGCAACTTTTTTTGACGTGATAAAGTCTTATAAATCGATGAACGCCGTCTGCACGCACGAAAAAGCATGACTCATTGTCACGTTCCACCTGAGCCGGGCGTGCAAGAACCGGCCAACCACCGTGCGAGAAAATCTTCTAAAAATATCAAACAGGTTAAGGCGGGCTTTTTAAAAGCAGCAATTTAAAATATTTAATATGACGTTATCACGTAAAATTATCGTCCGTAAACCGACTTTACAGACAAACACCCCCCCTTTTTTTTTGTTTGTTTCCCTTCTGTACACAGCTGGTAGTTGAGGGCTTCTCGTTCCAAAGAGGCGGTGATGGTAGGGCAAGGAAGGGGGAGGGGAGGGGAGGGGGGTTGTGCCTAGAGAGCGTTGCCAAGGGAGCGGCTTCCGGAAACAAGATTAAAATGATCGGGCGAAGGCGACCCCCACTTTTCCTCTCCGTCGCACGCCACTGCGGTGCGCAGGTCCCCCCGCGCGCGACAAATTGCCGACACACGAGTCCCCCCTCCAACCCCTTCCCCCACCCAGGAGGGGGGAGAGGAGGGTTTTTATATCGTTATTAGCGTGATTGAGACAGCAGGCAAGCGGCGAGCGAACCCCCTCCCCCTCCACAACCCTCACACCCCCGCTACTTCTCTTGTTCCTGGGCTTCCAGGGGAGCAGTGAGTGACCACACACACACACAAAACAGCGCGTTCTCTTAGGGAAACGTTAATTTATCTCGTACTCATACTCGTCACATCACTGATGAAGGAAAAAAACATTTATTGCCTGCAGAATACATTATACACATGCAAACATACATATACTCATATATGTATGTATAGGAAGACACTGTTAAGACTTAAGAGGTTTTTTATGTGCTTAGAAATTTGACTTAAGTTATCAGCAAAGTAATTTCATTAAAAAGATAAAATTTCGGCTATGTTCAAGCCCAGAGATAAATTTTTTAAACTATTTTGCAGTACAGGAAAATTTATTAAGTGGGATTTTCTTCAGATATACATATATGTAAATATGTATGTATATATGCACATATGTGTACCATCACACACGCACGCACACAAATATTGTTGCAACGATAGGAGTTATCAATATAAAAAAAATTCTACGCATTTACAAAGGATTCTTTTGGAAACCGTTCGCCAAGAAATAGTTTTAAATACTACAAGAAAGATATTGTAACTTCGTACAACATATGCCTATGATTATTTTTGCATATACGAAATATGGTTTTTAGAGATAATTTCTTACAAAAATTGGTGCGATTTTTTTAAATTGATCTTTCATTCAAACATAATTTTTAAACAATGTAAAAGATAATCGAATATTCAATAATTGGACTTTATTTATCTTATCATGCTTATTATGTGCGTAGTTAATATTAGAAAGCTATCGAAAATGGTTTACAAATACTAAGTATTGGAGGTACTGGGACAACACAAAGCATAAATATCCGGGTAAAAATTCGAATCAATTGTTAATCCGTTACATTAGTTTTTATGTAAACGTACAAATGAACAAATATCTGTAGTTTGATATAAATGTTTCTGTTCCATTTACAAAAAAAAAATTCAGAGTAACTGTTACCCTGAAGATGGCGACTGCAAAGTAGACCAAACGTCGCTGAAATCTTCTCTTTCGACGCGGCTACAACCCAAAAGCCCAGCAACTCCAGACTCTTGAATACATAGCGCTGCTGCTTTGCTTGATGTGAAATGTCATTGCAACGATTTCTCTCCAATATAGATGGAATTGCTATGTAGTGGCGACGACTGCATTTCGTACTAAGAGGGATAACAGCAATCAAACACATTATTAAATGTAATGCTAAATACAAATGTTACTGCTTTTAACGATTCCGTGAGCAGAATTTCTTATCCTCCCTTAGCGAACTCTTAAATATTTTCTTAAACAGATTTCTCTAAGATATCATTAGCAGTTTTTAAATTGCGTGGTTTTTTTTCTGAAGCTTCGCACACCGTACGTGTGCCCGGGTAGGGAAGAGGCCTTAAATAACAGTAATGACGATAAAGCGAGGAGATAACCAATTTAGCGTGTGATACCGAACTGAGGCCCCGCCATCTTGGTATTCATCCAGGTTTTTGCTATAATTATGTTTAACTATTCAACCCAATTTTTTTTTGGAATGTCAAGGCATAAATAATATCTCCCAGATATTCTATACCTTTTTTCAACCATATATAGTACTTACTAACATGCTCTGATCTGTAAGTGAAGTGAGGAAATAACTTATTATTTCACGCTGTCGAATATAAATATCGTGATAATAACAGCAGTTCACAAGTGTTGACTTCAACAGGTTGCAAGTTTTTGATTTGTTGGTAGCGTTGACCGTGTTTCCAGTCCTGTAAGGTTTTCAATGTTTTCATTGTTTCTATTGTTGACAATGTTAGCTGTGTTGCCAGTGTCTTGTCAGTGTTTCGAATGTTGTCATTGATGCCAGTGTTTACAGTGTTCCAGTGTTGCCATTGTGTATATTGTTGACATTTTTGGTTGTGTTTTCAGAGTTCTCAGTCTTGCCAGTGTTACCAGTATTTCCATTGTTTCCTTTGTTGTCATTGTTAGCTGTGTTGCCAGTGTCTTGTCAGTGTTTTGAGTGTTGCCATTATTGTCAGTGTTGGCAGAAATGGCAGTGTTGGCAACTTTTCCAGTGTTCTAGTGTTGACAATGTTGATATTGTTGGCAATTATGGAATTTTTCGCAGTCTTTCCAGTGTTTTAGTGTTGCCATTGTTGTCATTTTTCTATTGTTATCAGTGTTTTTTGTATTGTCAGTGTTGGCAGTCTTGCCAGTGTTCTAATGTTTCCATTGTTGCCATTTGTCTATTGTTATCAGTGTTGACAGTCTTGCCAGTGTTCTAGTGTTGACATTGTTGATAGTGTTGAAAGTCTTTCCAGTTTTTTAGTTATGCCATTGTTGCCATTTTTCTATTGTTATCAGTGTTGTTGTGTTGGCAGTCTTGCCAGTGTTCTAGTGTTGACATTGTTGATAGTGTTGGCAGTCTTGCCAGTTTTTGAGTGTTGCCATTGTTGCCATTTTTCTATTGTTATCAGTGTTGGCTGTGTTGTCGGCGTTGGCAGCCTTGCCAGTCTTGCCCTTTGTTTCCAGTGCTGCCATTGTTTCTATAATTGCCAGTGTTGCCATGTCGAAACCAAAATAATTACCACGGAAGCTTTACTGCAAGTGGTATCATATTATATCCGACAGCAAGATGGCGAGGTCTAATCCTCCTCAGATGGTCTCGCGGCAGCCAACATGCACGTGTCGGCTCGTGCGAGCGACGAACGAGGCTGACTCGACTGTGAATGGCTCTGGCGGGGGTGAGGGACCATTACCATACGAATGCGACCGTGCGCACGCGCCCCCCCCCCCCCCCCAGGCAGGCAAAACAAGCCGGGGCCCCTCCCGTGTTTACGTTGGCGGCCGTGTCCTGCGGGCCTTGCGGCGGTCTGTTGTTTCGTCCCCCGCCCGCCCGCGCGGCGCTGCGATCGTGCGACGCCCAGACGACTGGCTTTCCTCCACTCCTCTCCCTTCTCCATGGAAAGCTAAACTGAACCACGGGGCTAAAGACGTTACAGAACGCGATTCTCATCGTCTGTACGTTCCAGGACTGACAAACATTTGCCTTTCGGGAGTTTACGCTGGCCCTGATTTACAAACGGAAAAATTGAGGTACCGGGAAAATAAGTTTTTTTTTTTTTAACGTACGACAATGATTTGATTTTCAAAAATACACGTCAAGGGTAAATGTTAGCTTATACTAAATATTTCAGTGCGCTTAAAAATATTAGTGCTTAAACCTAACAATTTAAAAATAGTTTCAAAGCTCGTTTAGCAAGCAACTGTATACTATAACTCATGTTTTATAATAGCTGTTATAAAATTGCAACAAAAATAAATATTTAATTAATATAATACAAAAGATAAACAGCCCATATCTTTGAAAAATCTTAGAATGTAGTTTCATAATTTGCGTATTTAAAACTGAAAATAAATAAAATTGAATTTGTACAATTTTATGATTATTTTGAGAGGAACTGTAAAAGGAAGCGGGGCGGTGAAAGATTATTCGCCCAGAGCGCTAGCTGCCTGGAATCTGGGCCTGGACATCACACAACCCAGTCCTGAACCTATGGAAGAATAACTTCCTACCCAGCTTCAAACAAATTTTTTAAAACTTTAATATCAAATTTTTAATAAACTTTATTTTTTTTATATTATTTTAAAACATGTTTTGCTAGCTGGTAATGTTCATTACCAATGAGTAAACCAATCCCCTTTTTAATGACGTATTTTTTTTTTACAATTTAATAGACTTATTGATTAAAGAATAGTCATTGTTTTTGGCGCTATCCATTTTGCTTTAACTCGCGGACAATATTTCACTTTTGTGTTCAGCCCGGGAAACGCCGGGTATTGCAGCTTGGATGTGTGTGTGTGTGTGTGTGTATGTGTGTTGGAGTTCAGACACTGAAAACGTCTAAAACGTAAAAATATAAGAATGGCCTATAACGGGACATACACTCTTAAGAATGCCTGGGGGTGGATGAGTAGTTCTGTTCCCGTATTTTTTTAACAGTATTTTTTTTAGAAGATTAAAAATGTATTTAAAAAAAATTGGTTGTCTGTAAAGTCGGTTTACGGACGATAGTTTGTGACAACGTCATAACAAAACTTTGATGAAATGATTGCATACTTTATAAAAAAAATTTAATCATTTTTTTATTTTAATAATAAAAGAATAAATGCTTGAAATTATACTAGTAATCAGATTTTTAAAATGTAAGAATAATTAACCATTATTGCCGAAAATGTTGTTGCAATAAGCAATGAAAACCACATTAACTTTTCACTTCACTTTATAAACAGTCGAGTGGAAGAGAGATAGATGCGGCGCAAGCGTACAATGAGCGTAACGGGACACAGCGTAACGGAACAATGTGCGCAACGGGACACTTTTTCGTGCGTGCAGGCGGCGTTCATCGATTTATCAGACACTGTCACGTCGAAAATCGCGTGTAATGTTTAGGAATGAAACGCCCTGTGCGGATTCTTGAAAGCACCCAAGGGACTAGCATCACTCCTTTGTCTTAATTTCCACGTGCTGTAATGTTGTGGTAGCGCTGAGATCTCGCAGTAGCTGCGCTCGGAACAAGCGACAAGAGGCCCCGCGCGGCGCGGACTAAGCTGCTTGCCGTCTGGGGGCGTCAGGGGGGAGGGGATCTGTGGGCGTTAGGGGGGGGGGTTGCTTAGGGGGGAGGGGAGGAAGCCACGTCAGCGGTGCCGCGGCGTCAGTAAACAAGCGAGGCTCTGTCTCTGCATCTCTGCGCTCGGAGCCGTCGCTGAGCTGACGTCGTCGCACCGTAACAGACATTTACGTTAAAACAACCGCATCACCACTCAGCAGTGCTCGCAGCAATGCTGGGGTTCGCATCCCTGCCCGGACTTCAATGCTTCGTGTTGTCTCAGTGCCTCCAGTGTTAACTGCGCGCATGATGAGCAGGCTGCAACAAAATAAAGTCAAGTTGTTGAGTATTAGATTATCTTTACATGGTTGAAAAATATTTTTGCTTGAAGGAAACATCAATTAAAATATAAAATTGTGCGTAAGAAATTCGTTTCGTAAGAAATACTCATTATTATCTCGAAATACATATTTCTTGTATGCAAAAAAATAATCAATTATACAAACGTGCTGTCCAACGTTACACTATTTCTTTGCAACTGGTTTACAAAGGAATCTTTTTTTTTTTGTAAAAGTACTGTGAGCGTCATCTGGTTCACCAGAGGCGGTTACGAACTAAGACAAGAAATGCAACACTTCGCTGGCCCCTTGAAGGGTCCTTCAGCGCGAGGAAACAGGACGCTCTGGGGTTAAAACAGGCGGGAAGGAGTTCGCCATGGAGGAAGGCGAGGCCAGGAGCAGCAGCAGCGAGGAAACAGGACGCTCTGGGGTTAAAACAGGCGGGAAGGAGTTCGCCATGGAGGAAGGCGAGGCCAGGAGCAGCAGCAGCGAGGAAACAGGACGCTCTGGGGTTAAAACAGGCGGGAAGGAGGTCGCCATGGAGGAAGGCGAGGCCAGGAGCAGCAGCAGCGAGGAACAAGGCGGACAGAGGACCACTTCCCGCGAGGAGGAGATAGGAGGGCATTATCGCCCTCCGGCGCTTATCTCCCGGCAGGACCGGCGGGCTTCGGTCTAAACGAGAAGACCGATAAAAAAAAAGGAGGAAGCTCAGGGTGTGAATGAGAGAGAGAGAGATAGGTTGGAGCGGAGTATCTGTAGGGCGCGGGACCAGATAGGGTCCAACGACGGCGGGCGGAAAGGAAATGATTATGCTTTTGAGTTCTAAATGGACGCGCGGATTAGGAGCCCGCCAGGCAGAAATAGCAATTTCGTCGGCCATTGATGCTCAATCGGCGCACCCTCCCCCCCTTTCCCCTTCTTCACCCTCTTCGAGAGGGCTTTGACGCTCGGAGCGCCGCAGCGACACTGGTAAATGACGGGGAGGGAAAATGAAACGATTAAGCCCCCCGTGAGAGCTGGAAGTGGGAGGGGAGAGGGGGAAGCGAGTGGAAAATAAATAAAATCAATGATTGCGCGAATGGGATAAGAGGCATGGCGACTGGAGCTGTAGGAGCGTGGAACGCATTACTGTTCGTCGACTACACCGGGAACAGTATCACCAGATAGTGATAAGAACTGACTGCCACTCCGAAACATTTCAATAGACCTCGAGGACCTATGAACAGATTACTGGAAAATCTATAATTTTTTTTTTTTGGCAAAGGAAATGAAGAGAATGTAAACCCAGTTATTTTTTTTTGTAAATATTACCACACAGAATCTTATATGTTCAAAAATATTAAGGTTATAATGTCTGTAACTGAATAAGCGTTTTATGAATGGAATAAGAATTATTTACGTAAAGGAGGGAAAAAGAAAAACTGAAGATGAGATAAGCGAGATGTGTATGTACATGAAGTGTGGCATTTAAAAGTACTGACAACCAGAAACGAAGACATTTGACAAATATTACCTGGAGGTGCAGTCTAAGGTAAGATTGAAAAGATTTTTTTAAGAGGTAAAATATTTGCATATGGATGCATGAGAAGATGCGATAATTTATAATAGAGATTGAAAAAGCATTAGGATTTGCTAGCCACTGCCAAGAATAACAATAAGTACGTAATAATAAAACGAATGACGGGAGACAGAGTAATAGCAATAGAAACTACGACTATTGATGTCAAATGACTAAAGACATTTTATCATCCCAATCTTTCAAAGCTTACGATGTAGTTTTGTAAAAACCACCTTCTGTTTTGATAAATATATCCATTCGCAGGAATTGACTATATGTGTTCGTTGCAGAGGATTCAATTATTTAGGGAACATTCGTTATTAATTACTGGTTTAAATTTTTCCATCGAATTACAACAAAATTTTACGTTTGCGACAAAAATAAACTTTAAAACTAGTAGTGATTATGTAATTGATAGAGACCTGCAAAATATGCGAATTCATTCGGTGATAGGCTAGAATTCAAACACAAATACCTCTTAGATAATTTTGCTATTGGCTTACTGTTCATCTGGACGAATCTCAACCAGTTATAAAACCTCAACCAAAGAAGGATCGAATCACAGACAAACCAGCCGAGACGACTTACAAGTAGGCAGTCAATGAACTTCCGTTATTTGCCCGAGTGTACAGGGGTATGTGCAGTCTATCCTGAAGGCCATTGAAACCGCGAATTTGCAGGTCTCTAGTAATTGATAATGGTATCTGAGCTGTCGTCTCTTATGATTAATTCTGCAACGATCTCAGTGCGTGGTTGTAGCTCAACGTGGATTGTAGTATAGTAATGTCGGTTCTGGCACAAGATTTATGTACATTTATGTAACCCCCCTTCCTGCACTCAGTACCATAACCGACATAATTACCATAACGTGAATGAATTAACTTTTTCTACTTGAACATTCTTCGTCAGAAACTTTTTTTTTGAGTTTTTATATATTCTTCGTTTGCACCAGTTCAGCAAAAAATGTTAACGTCTGTAACAACGGCACGTTATTCAGTACGTGCTTGGTACGTCCCCCAATGTTCACGAAAGTGAAGAATATACACGAGTTAATGGCGCCACAACAGTACAGGTCATGCGCATCGAAAGGAAATGAATATATATATATATATATATATATATATATATATATATATTATTTCTGTTACGGACGCATGGCACAACAACCGATGAGAGTGGAGTAGGAGCCATTTTATCAAGACTAGAGAACTGTTTATATTTATCAATCATATTGTGTCAATAAATTGTCGAGTTATTACAATGCTCAGGTGTGATTCCTGCTTTAAAAATTGATTAATGCTATTACTTAGAAGGCATAATAAAAACCAGAATGGTCAACTAAAAAGTGTGTATAGCACTTATTAATTATTTGTTGAAAAAACCTGTGTCCACCTAACTGCTGGTCAGATGTCACGGGATAATTATTATTTGGTGGTTAATATAGTCTAATACTAACACTGCCAACAGTTGTCGGATACATAGCGAAATTTCATAGGCTGGAATTAACAGTAAGGTTACTTCGCGTGCATGGCCTGCTATGCGAACCTGTCGATTGATTTTTTTTTTCTAACCTAACTAAAAACTAAGTGTGTTGGGGAGGGTTCCAAGTTATGGAGGGAGACTAAGTGCGTCTCAGGCCGAAGCCCACACGCTCTAATCATGCTGGGTGTTAGCCATGCAGGAGAGGGTAGCATGCATCATGTGCTAGGAGGGGGATTGGCCAGCCATGGCAGCGATTGGCGCCATGACTAACTCCCCTCACTGACTAAACTAGATAAGTTGGGCCCAGGTGAAAACCTGCTTAGACACAAGGAAAACCCTGGGCTCTAACATGCGGGATGAAAAAATTTCATCCATTAATATCAAGCAGAATGCTTACGGGAAATGAGAAGGTTGGATCTGGAAGAAGAGTTGGACAGAGTAGAAAAGAGGCCTTGTTCCTGTGGGGAAGCCTAAGACGTCCATCAAGTTCTGTCCCTGCCCGAACATGCCCAAATATTCACCTTCGGCCAACATCGGGTTTATTTATATATATATTTATATTTCTCTGTTTATTTTAATGTAGCTATACTAACCTAACTAACCGTCCATAGTGTTTTTAAAGTGTTTTAATGTAGCTAACCTAACCACCCACTTTCAATATTTGAATTCATTTTTCCTGCGCAAAAATAAAACAAATCCCGAAGTTGGCCGAAGGTGAATGTTCGGGCGTGTTCGGGCAGGGACAGAACTTGATGGACATCTTAAGGTCTCCCGTTCCTGTGCGCCGTGTTGCCGGGGCAGAGGCTGAGCAGGCAACCCGCGCGGCAGGTGTGCACTGCGGCGAGGCGCGCCCTCCAGGCGCACAGTCAGGCCGTCCCCTCGGGGTAGCGTCGCCCGCCCAGTGACTGACGAGCCGAGACCCCGCTGTGGCGGCCTGAGTAATTACTTAGTTAGCCACGTCTTGAGACAATTAAGTAACGCTCCCGGCAATAAACTTTGGCCGCGCCTCGGGGATAGGAAGGGGGGGGGGGGGAGGCGCCTTCCGGGGTTGTTTCTTGGGGAAACTAAGCAACAAGACGAGAGCTCTGGGAAGTGGAAGAGAGAGAGAGAAAGTGGAGAAGGGGGCAGGGGAAGAAACGACTCTCAGGCGTAACTTGACATCGCCACTTTGTGAGCTGCGAAACACACAGACACGCTCGTTTGAATTACGACTTCAGTTACAGCGAAAGGGAAGAATAACTAGACATCCCTCATGCTTAGTAATTGCTTGATTCTTGTTTCGATATAAGCTCAGTTTAACTTTTCAAAATTTCTAATAATTTTGAAAACTACTTAACCACCATTGCATTTAGTTATAAAAAGATAAACGTAATGTTCGGATTGTTATTTTTTTGTATAGTTTGTGTAGGCCTACAATAACGTATTTAAAGTTATTATGGAGTGATGGAGTCCTGCGCTGTATATTTTTGGGTAAATGTAACAGATGTATTCAATTCAAATTACAGGTATTTGTAAATTTACATGAAAACAACTGTATCATTACAAAATAGTGTTTGCAGTAATACTGGGCTTGGATTCTTACCCGGGAAGTTTTGCTCCAATTGTTAAATCGTTATCTGAATAGCTTTCCAGTGTTAACTGCACATTTAAAACTGCACAAATAAAACAAAATAATGCTCAACTATTTAATATTGAAAAATCTTTTCCGTGGTTTCAAAAAATTATCCTTGAATGAATCATCAATGAAATTATAAGAAAGTGTGCCAATTTTCGTAAGAAACTTAGTATTATCTCGAAAAACGTATTCTCTATATCTATTCCTCTATCTATATCAATGATATATCTTTATCTCTATATCTATCTCTACGTATATATTTCTATATTTATATATCTCTCTCTATCACTTTCTATCTCCAGATCTCTATCTCTCTCTTTCTTTCGACTTGCGTGCCACCATTATTACTTGGACAATAGAAAATAGTAACTGTCATAAAATACATACTGGTAAGTGCTACTATGGATACAACTCATGAATACTACTTGCGTGTCACCTTAAATTCTACTTTAAAATTAATTTTATCGAAATCTCATCTAGACAGCTACCTTCCTCGTGTTTCGAAGGTCAAATGTGCAAACTGTCATCGCAAACGGATGAATGGTTTAAGAACGCATGCAAACGAACAAAAAATAAACATTTATTTTTATACGTAAAGATTACGAACGCGGCATTGTCTGTTAGGTAATTTATTTTCAAATTAAAAGTTGGAGTCCAAAAGATACATTAAAACAAAACAAAAATGTATAAGTTCTAACGCGTGTTCATAAGTACAAGCACTATTTTTATTTAATTAACTAGCTAATGCCCTGTATGCGTAGCTAAGCCTCTTTTATATTTTTTTGTAATGTGATTGAAGTAGGTACATATATTCAAAGAATATATATCCCTCTATAAATATCACTATATTTCTATATATATATATAAAATGTTCATAAATACCTATCGTTATATCTATATCCCTCCAAATATATAAATTAATCTACATCCATATCTCTCCGTATCACGCTATCTTTATATCTCTATGTATCTATGTTTCTATTTATATCTTAAATCATCTACCTATCTATATCTCTCTACATCTCTGTATATATTTTTATATATCCCTTGCTGTATCTCTATATATCCCTCTATATATCTGTATATTTCCCTCTATCAATATTTCTGTACTTTTCTTTACCCATCTCTATCTACCTATATCTATGTGTCTTTATCTTCATATCTATATATTTATCTTTTTCAAAACCGAGGACTAACACACAAACATTTATTTATATATATTTTTTCTTATTAAATTTGTGTATGTTTTTAACTGTCACAAGTGTGACATAGGTATATAAAAAACGCGCCTGTTCAAAAGCAACGTTGTGTCAAAATTGTCAAAGCAATCGTCCAAGAACTTTCTGATATTAAGATTTTGAACGAACTAACAAACATTTACATTTTTTGTGTATCATCGTTTGTCGCGCAGGTGAAAAACCGCGTGCTCGCATTGCGCGGTGTTCTGCTGTCGCCGGCGGAGTCGCGCGGGTTGCAGCCTAGCCGAGGGGACGCGAGCCGTCGATCCTGATAGGCGCGCCTAATTGGCCCGGCGTCCGGCGACAAATCACGCGTCCTGATTCAGTGATTCAGACGTCCCGAGGTCGATATCCCCTCTCCATCTCATCCTCCCTGCATCGGTAATCTCCACTAACTCCCCCCCCCCTCCCTTCCTCCTTTCCCTTCAACCAAAACCACCCTTTCACCGGCAAAGGTCCATCCCTCAAACGGCAATAAAGCGATTTCGCCTATGAAATCTAACCGTCTTGGTTTTAAGTGCAGCTATTCAATTTCAGGCTTCCTTGCGCTTTGCGTGTTTCCCCTCCCCCTCCTTTCGACCGTTCCTCCTATTCTACTTCCTCCAGCTGTCCGCCTCTCCGCCAACTCCCCCCTCCACGCCGTTTCCTCATTACGTGGGCCATTAAGCCGCGTAAGAAACAAATGACTACAAATGGAGGGGAAAAGAGGGAGGGACAGAAGGTGGCGGTCCAATCTTTCCCCTCCAACTCCCGGTCAGAGCCACCTTCGAGCCACTGTCGCAAGGGTGGTGGGGGTGGGAAAAGGAGGAGGGAAATGAGCCTTACACTCCCCTCCGACATTTTTTTTGCCTTGGCGTTATCTGGCGACCGGCAGCGCGCCACTCGGCCGGAAAATGAAACTCTCCCTTCCGCTCTCTCGGGCGCGCGAGAGATCGCTCCGTCATTTCCGGGCTAATGGCGTCCATTACTGTCGCTCCGGGACGGGACGCTGCCCTCTAGAGGGGGAGGGGGGGCTCCCGGAGCTTTCCGGTGTCGCCCGGACCGAGGTCTCTCTGTCTCCCTCGCTCTGCACCTGCGGTCTCTCTGTCTCCCTCGCTCTGCACCTGTGGTCTCTCTGTCTCCCTCGCTCTGCACCTGTGGTCTCTCTGTCTCCCTCGCTCTGCACCTGCGGTCTCTCTGTCTCCCTCGCTCTGCACCTGCGGTCTCTCTGTCTCCCTCGCTCTGCACCTGCGGTCTCTCTGTCTCCCTCGCTCTGCACCTGCGGTCTCTCTGTCTCCCTCGCTCTGCACCTGCGGTCTCTCTGTCTCCCTCGCTCTGCACCTGCGGTCTCTCTGTCTCCCTCGCTCTGCACCTGCGGTCTCTCTGTCTCCCTCGCTCTGCACCTGCGGTCTCTCTGTCTCCCTCGCTCTGCACCTGCGGTCTCTCTGTCTCCCTCGCTCTGCACCTGCGGTCTCTCTGTCTCCCTCGCTCTGCACCTGCGATCTCTCTGTCTCCCTCGCTCTGCACCTGCGGTCTCTCTGTCTCCCTCGCTCTGCACCTGCGGTCTCTCTGTCTCCCTCGCTCTGCACCTGCGGTCTCTCTGTCTCCCTCGCTCTGCACCTGCGGTCTCTCTGTCTCCCTCGCTCTGCACCTGCGGTCTCTCTGTCTCCCTCGCTCTGCACCTGCGGTCTCTCTGTCTCCCTCGCTCTGCACCTGCGGTCTCTCTGTCTCCCTCGCTCTGCACCTGCGGTCTCTCTGTCTCCCTCGCTCTGCACCTGCGGTCTCTCTGTCTCCCTCGCTCTGCACCTGCGGTCTCTCTGTCTCCCTCGCTCTGCACCTGCGATCTCTCTGTCTCCCTCGCTCTGCACCTGCGGTCTCTCTGTCTCCCTCGCTCTGCACCTGCGGTCTCTCTGTCTCCCTCGCTCTGCACCTGCGGTCTCTCTGTCTCCCTCGCTCTGCACCTGCGGTCTCTCTGTCTCCCTCGCTCTGCACCTGCGGTCTCTCTGTCTCCCTCGCTCTGCACCTGCGGTCTCTCTGTCTCCCTCGCTCTGCACCTGCGGTCTCTCTGTCTCCCTCGCTCTGCACCTGCGGTCTCTCTGTCTCCCTCGCTCTGCACCTGCGGTCTCTCTGTCTCCCTCGCTCTGCACCTGCGGTCTCTCTGTCTCCCTCGCTCTGCACCTGCGGTCTCTCTGTCTCCCTCGCTCTGCACCTGCGGTCTCTCTGTCTCCCTCGCTCTGCACCTGCGGTCTCTCTGTCTCCCTCGCTCTGCACCTGCGGTCTCTCTGTCTCCCTCGCTCTGCACCTGCGGTCTCTCTGTCTCCCTCGCTCTGCACCTGCGGTCTCTCTGTCTCCCTCGCTCTGCACCTGCGGTCTCTCTGTCTCCCTCGCTCTGCACCTGCGGTCTCTCTGTCTCCCTCGCTCTGCACCTGCGGTCTCTCTGTCTCCCTCGCTCTGCACCTGCGGTCTCTCTGTCTCCCTCGCTCTGCACCGGCGGTCTCTCTGTCTCCCTCGCTCTGCACCGGCGGTCTCTCTGTCTCCCTCGCTCTGCACCTGCGGTCTCTCTGTCTCCCTCGCTCTGCACCTGCGGTCTCTCTGTCTCCCTCGCTCTGCACCTGCGGTCTCTCTGTCTCCCTCGCTCTGCACCTGCGGTCTCTCTGTCTCCCTCGCTCTGCACCTGCGGTCTCTCTGTCTCCCTCGCTCTGCACCTGCGATCTCTCTGTCTCCCTCGCTCTGCACCTGCGGTCTCTCTGTCTCCCTCGCTCTGCACCTGCGGTCTCTCTGTCTCCCTCGCTCTGCACCTGCGGTCTCTCTGTCTCCCTCGCTCTGCACCTGCGGTCTCTCTGTCTCCCTCGCTCTGCACCTGCGGTCTCTCTGTCTCCCTCGCTCTGCACCTGCGGTCTCTCTGTCTCCCTCGCTCTGCACCTGCGGTCTCTCTGTCTCCCTCGCTCTGCACCTGCGGTCTCTCTGTCTCCCTCGCTCTGCACCTGCGGTCTCTCTGTCTCCCTCGCTCTGCACCTGCGGTCTCTCTGTCTCCCTCGCTCTGCACCTGCGGTCTCTCTGTCTCCCTCGCTCTGCACCTGCGGTCTCTCTGTCTCCCTCGCTCTGCACCTGCGGTCTCTCTGTCTCCCTCGCTCTGCACCTGCGGTCTCTCTGTCTCCCTCGCTCTGCACCTGCGGTCTCTCTGTCTCCCTCGCTCTGCACCTGCGGTCTCTCTGTCTCCCTCGCTCTGCACCTGCGGTCTCTCTGTCTCCCTCGCTCTGCACCTGCGGTCTCTCTGTCTCCCTCGCTCTGCACCTGCGGTCTCTCTGTCTCCCTCGCTCTGCACCTGCGGTCTCTCTGTCTCCCTCGCTCTGCACCTGCGGTCTCTCTGTCTCCCTCGCTCTGCACCTGCGGTCTCTCTGTCTCCCTCGCTCTGCACCTGCGGTCTCTCTGTCTCCCTCGCTCTGCACCTGCGGTCACTCTGTCTCCCTCGCTCTGCACCTGCGGTCTCTCTGTCTCCCTCGCTCTGCACCTGCGGTCTCTCTGTCTCCCTCGCTCTGCACCTGCGGTCTCTCTGTCTCCCTCGCTCTGCACCTGCGGTCTCTCTGTCTCCCTCGCTCTGCACCTGCGGTCTCTCTGTCTCCCTCGCTCTGCACCTGCGGTCTCTCTGTCTCCCTCGCTCTGCACCTGCGGTCTCTCTGTCTCCCTCGCTCTGCACCTGCGGTCTCTCTGTCTCCCTCGCTCTGCACCTGCGGTCTCTCTGTCTCCCTCGCTCTGCACCTGCGGTCTCTCTCCGGTCTCGCTCTGCGTCCAACTCGCCGAGCTACGATCAGAATAAGGCGACTATTAGATGCTCCACAGATAATTCACATTTTGTGGCATGTTCATGGTACAAATATTTGCCTTGCACTTTTACAAGTGATACCTCTGGCAACTGATCTTCTTATTCCTTTACTTGTAAAATTACAAAAAAAAATTACATTGTATTGTGAAACAGTACAGATAAACTTTGCTGGTTTTCACATACAGCTAATTTCTAATGTCGTGAAATATAAGTATGAATTAGTGTATATAAGTAAATATGTACCGTGATGTATTACCTACTTTACAGCATAGTAGCATAAACTGGTGTTCTGTAACTGATAGCCTGTACATAGCGTAAAATATAGATTTTTTTAAAAAATTACAAAATTCGTTGCATGAATGTGTGTGGAAACATGTTTATATTGTGGTAAATTATTGTGCTTAAAAATTCTTTCTTGGAAACAGCACAAACGATATTGATAATAAAAATCGGTCCAACTATATTTTATAAATATAAATGATTATTTTCTTGCCCATTTTTTCTTCATTCAACAATACAGAAAATTGATAACTTCTCACAATCAAAATATAAAAGTATTTAAGTAAACCAAGCATGAAACATTAATTTTTCGCGATTCCTATCTCAACCTGTTAAAAACAGCAGTTATATTTCAGAGGAAGTAACATTGAGTTAGTAATTGCCAGGAGACAGCATGCTGTGACGTGGTTGGAGTCGCTTTTATTTTTACCTCACCATCGCCATATTGTCCTGCCCAAAAAATTACGGAATTTGTGCTTGAACAGGTCTAATGATGGTTAGTAAATATGAATTATAATCTCGCCGTTAAACACCGTCACTTCCATAGAACGCAGTCTAAAACTGCAGTCTGCAGACTGGAAACACTGCACTTCAAGCAATGTTTAGGACGTCCAACCAAGATGGCGCGACAGTAAGCTGATATAAAATGGGTTTTATCCGGTTACCATGTAACCATGCAGTCCCCTGGGTACTAATCAGCAATAACAGGTGTGCGCTTGGAGTTGGCAGTTCTGCCAATAGACGATTCGCAACTTTTGTGTCGACGAGGGATGTCACTTCCTGCGGGTTGGCAAGATTGTGTGCCCGTCCAAACACTCTTAGGAATTAAAAACAAAGAATGAACCTCAAATAAACAAAGAGTACTTCGTAATTTTAAATAACTGGATCTTTTGTAGAAACGACACCGTATACCGACGTTAGAATTATTTCTAGTACAATTATAATCAGGGTAAACAGGCACCTGGAAAGATAAGATTTTTTTTTCACTGTAGGCTTAGCAAGTTTTTTGAATGTTTGGTTAATTTACAAAGATTATCATGGGACAAACATACGTTTGGTTTGCTAAATAAATTAAACAGTGTGTGTTATATGTTTAAAGTACTTTCTCATATAACTACCAAACAATGCCTATGGTCTGCCTACTTTGGCTATGTTTATTCTTTAATCAGCTATGGAATTATGTATTGGGGGAGTAATAGACATCATCTACAATCAGTTTTTATTATACAAAAAAAATTAATCAGAATTATACTCCACATGAAACGTTTGTACAGTTGTCGTGATATTTATAAATCCTTAGGTCTTCTTACTGTGCCCTGTATTTATATTTACAAAGTATTATTGTTTATTCATAAAAACAAATTAATTTTTTTAAAAAATACTAATATTCGTGAGCATTTCACGCGTATTAATGCAGATTTTCATCTGCAAAGGGTTAACAAGAAAAAAACTTTACAGTCAGTTAGAAATGTTGGTATTAGATTATTCAATAAATTACCATCAGTTCTAAAAAATATGGACCAATATAATTTATTTAAAAAGGAATTATTTCTTTATTTATCACATAAGGCTTTTTATAATATAGATGATTATGAACAGGTGGTAGCTTCGTAATTTTTTTTATGTATGACTTTTCTTTTATATCTAATTTCTTTTATATATAATATATAATAGGTGCTTATTCATGGAAGAGCAGCTGTTATCTTTTATTATTTTAATTTTGTAATGCTTTTAATACTGTTCTTGTACCTGTTTATATGTTTGTATTTATGTTTAATTGTAATTTTTCTTTTGACATATTCTATACCATTGTATGGTCTATTGAATGAAATAAAAAATCAAATCAAATCGATTCCAGTTCAATAGTGTAATAGTATGTCCGGAAACTGGCTTCTGGCTGTGGATTGTGATTATCGGTCCGCCATCTTGGATTGTGACGTCACGGCAGCCATCTTGGATGAGTGTGACCTTGAATTTTACCGTGACCTTGACGTTTGACCTTCAAAATTTGCTCATAATTCCTCAAAATTCACCAAAATTTAATTTGTTTTGTAAATTATGCCTAACTACTTGTAAATTTACGAAGATTCCTGAATGATTTGCAGCCAGCATTCTTCGTAAATTCTTAACAGTGAAGAATTTCACTCGCGACCGCCCACGGGTATGTTTTCACAGGGTATGTTCCTTATCAGCGCCGGAGAGGGGGGAAAAAAAGGAGGCTTAGCTAGAAGCCATTCAGGTGGGGATTTTAGCGGGTGGTCGATCGAGGTGTAGGAGAAGGGAGGATAAGAGGGGGTTTGATGCAAAGCAAACACGGCTGATGACGAGCGTGTACGGGGGAAAAAAACGCCGGAAGTCTTTATTCCCGCCTCTTCGACGGCGCGGAAGGAAATAAAAAAAATAATGGGAAGGGGGAAAAGAGGCGGGTTCTAACAGAAGGCTCAATGAAGAGCAATTAGATAGGAATCGCTTATCAATTTGGCCCGGCGTTTGGTCCAGGGAGATCTCTCCCCTCTTTATTTCCCCACGAGATCCCCCCTCTTTTTTTTTTTGGACTTATGTGCAAACAATCCCTTAAAAATATATATGTGTGCGTGTATAAAAGAACGCCAATTTTCCTCCCTCGACCACGGTAAACAAAAACTGGAAGAGGGAACGAATTAAAAAAAAAGTAGGAAGATGGATATAGAGGGACGGTGGAAAAAAAAAAAATACTTCGGTGAAGGGATATGATGGTATACGGACGGGCTGAAAAGGGGAAGGGGGGGTGGTTTGTAAAAATTATCATCCATAGACGTGTATTTCCCGGTGCCATCGAATCTCCATAACACAACAGCGGCGCAAACAAAACACGGTCTGGGCACCGAGAGAGGCCTCCCCCTCCCACCCCCCCCCCCCCCACCGGGACGGACGTATTATCAGCAGCTTGACTGCTAAGGCAATAGGTTTGTCATTTATCTTCGCCGGAACAGACCTCCGGGCAGACACAATGGCGAGGAATACAAACCCCCCTTCCTTCACCCCTAGCTTCACCCCCTCTGGACCCGGGTGGGCGATCGGTTCTGCATTAGCGCCCCAGCTGGCGGGCGTAATAGGAAAAGATGCGGAGGGGGGTAGTTTTCTCTTCCCGCACCCCTCACCCCCCTACCCGGGCCTTTTCCACAGCCGACGGCTCGACGCAGAGCGTGTCTCGTGTTTGCCGTCCAAACATTGCGTCCGGGGTGATTGCGGGGTTGGTTCTTACCCCCTCCTCCTTCCTCCACCCACCCCTTTATCACCCCCCGACCGCTGAACATCAACCCCCCTGTGTCTCGTCAATCTACTGTCGGCTCAGGAACCAGCGGCGGAGAGCTGGGAAATCTGCGACCTACAACCACAGCGTGAACCCAGGCCGTCTCCTACTCCGCCTGAAGTACTTGTGCGTGCGTATCCCCATAGTGGTGACGTCACTGGGAGGGAAGTGTGCGCGCACGCAAGTAACTTATATGCACCTACCTTTGAATATATATACTGTATAGAAGTCGCGAGTGGATAGGATTTACTCTACGTTTTTCAAAAGCGTATGATGAGCAGCTTGGGAACTTCACCGCTGCAGTGCGGCTGCCGTAACGCCCTGTATCGGTCTCAGTTGTTATTTACACGTTAGAGCGCAGCTCTGTCGCCCGCTGTCATTCCCCGCACCTTCCACCAATCATTCACTGCAGCTCAAGTTCGTTCAACGGGAGGGGGAAGGGGTGTTTGAAGAGTTCGACACTTGTCCGCCAGGGACCACCACAAGTCGATGCCCTAGAGATGGTGGCGATTGCGGCGGTGAATTAACCAACTACCTCAAAACCGTATTAGAAATTTTAACATGGGCTGGCGACTTCTATACAGTATATATATTCAAAGCACCTACACGCGTTAGAAGTTTAGTTTTTTTTTATCTAAGACACTGTACAGTTTTGAAATTTACGGTAAAAAAACCTATTAAATAAATACTCAGTATTCAATAATAATGTAAACATGTGTACAAAATATATTATTTAATTTAGTAAAAATATTCCAGATAAATTTTAATGAACAATTGATATAAATAAAAGTGCGGAATGTTTAAAATTATTTATTTAATAATTTATAATGCAAATAAATTATACATACGGGAACATTACCTCATTTTTATAAAAAAACACATGAAAATTCACTTGAAAAAAAAAATTATAAACAAAATTTACATCACTAAAATTCACAAAAAATAAACTTTTTAATAATATGGACCAGTAATCAATATCAAACACTAAAATTCTGAACACGTTTTTCCGCACCAGCCGCTAGAATTCGCTACCGGAGCAGCTACGTCGACTATCGAATCATTCGATTTGCAGAGCGAAATGTTAAACTGTACCTATAATGAAATTTCTCCGATAAGCACTAAATATACTTGAAAAATATACTGAACATAGGCTTGGCCTTCATTTTTGACAAGGAATTTTATTAAAATACTGCCAAACTTGTTAAAATTGATTTATATATATATATACACACACAGGGAAAGAAAGGCCATGATAAAACTGTCTGATGATATTTTAAGTGTTGCATTAGAGGAGAAGTTATTGCGATTTATAAGTCTGTGAGTTGTGTGTATGATATAAGAATTATAAGTTTGTTTGATCTGTATGTACTTACGTCACGTGGTCGCACGCAGGTATAAGCCCGCCGCCTAGTCAGGAGCGTATCTGGGCCGGCGAGGCGGGATAAGATCACTATTCTGGACACAAGCCGTTGCTACAATGGCGGACGTCGAAAATAATGGTTCAGTTTGAAGGTTCGTAGGTTTGGTGACATCATAAATGGAAAAAGCTCTGAAGGGTGTGTAAATATTTAACCTCTGGTCGCACCGAATATTTTAAGACTATTAGTGTACTTAAAAGCATATTGTTTTATCGTTAAACTTCAGTTAGAAATTACACTCCTTTCAACCCAGATAATAGTAACATATTAGCAATCAATTAGGGCTGTAGGTACACAGCTGTCCTTTCAACCATTATTCATTAGTCAGAGAAAAGCAGTCAATGTATCAGCGGATGTATCTGCAGGAATTCGCAGATCCGAGTGGAACAATTTCAGCAGATATCCATTCAAGTCCGAATCGGTTTCATCCGTGCATTGCAAGTTTAGAGTGTGAGAAAGGGGGAAAAGAGTTTTTTTTTTTTTAAATTCCTCAGTTGCGCTAGGAGAAAGACGTTCTCGCCCGCGGCTTCGCTCCATCTTCCGCGCGACCTCTTTGCATAATCCCCCGGCGCAGGCGGCGACCTTTCTAAACGCGCTGCAAGGAGAAGGGAAATTTTATTTTTTTATTCTCCCCCCTCCTCACCACTGCAGTCGCGTTCTGGGAGCGAGGGGAAAAAAAATTCCCAATCTCCTCCTCGGCCGGGAGATGTTGGCGGCAGTGCCGCGCGCCGCCGTCGCCTCTTAAAATGCCATTTGCTCCGGAGAGTGGGCGAGGGGGTGGTGTTATACCGGGGGGCGGGGGGAGAGGGGACAGCTTTCTGCTGCTGAGTGCTGCTTTGTGCGACTCCGGATAAAGCGCGTCTGCGACAAGACCGTGGGTATGGTAAGGGGGGATGGGGGTTGCAGGGGCCGAAGAGAGGAATACGCGATCCTTGGGGTGAGGGGGGTTGAGGTTGGTCGCTAGTCTCGCGAATTATGCGTCCCGCTGCGCCCAGATCGTTGGAAACAGGGGGGGGGGGGAGGACAGGGGATTGACGTCATGACAACAGACCACGTCTGTCGTCTGCAAGGAACATTCCGCGGGTCGCACGGCGAGAATGTTCGGAACGAGGCTGGAGAGAAGAAATAGCCCAGGAGCATGATGGATTCCGTGGGAATCTCTTTATTGCCTGCTGCACAACCTTGCAGTACCGGGCGTTTTCCTTCAAATGGCGCTGTTTTGGTTTTTTTATGGCTGCCATCTTGGATTTTAATTTCGTCATGCGCAGCAGAAGATGTTCCATGCACCTTTTTTTAGCGTGTGAACTCAATTCAAGGAGTTATTCTTAATGTAATGAATTAAATGTCACATATGGTGCCATTGCAGAACGGGTCTAAAACATCTTGCCGAAACATGCGCGACCAGGAGAGAAAAAAGGGAATTTGGCAGCAGCCATTGAACTCACGAGATTTACTTGACTATGAAGTCCAACCTGTCACCAGAAAATAACGCTAATTTAGCATGTGTCTAATTATTGGTCTTGCTTCACTGGTATGATGATGATAATATGCCTCTCGTAGAAAACCAAAACAGATAAATGAAAACAAATGCAAATATGTATGTTCCATAAACATGTACACTGTGAGCATATTAACACAGAAAACTAACTCTGATTGAATTCCAAAGAAAGAAAGAAATCAGTTAAATAAAAACTGAATGAAATGAACGAGAAATTTCACGGACGAAAAAACAAGGACGAAATAATCGACGACAGACCGACAGCTCTGGAAGACACAACGAAGGCAGCACAAATGAACACACAAGTTTAGGCTAACCTGATTACTTTCCTTCGTTGGATTAAACTTTGAAGGAGTCACAAGTGAAGTAGCCTACCGGTTTCAATGAACACGTGTTAATTGAATGAGTCGATGACTAATTCCAATTCTTAATATTATTAATTCTACTTATTTTGCCTTACCTTCCCGCGTCTAAACTATCTTTTCCTTAGTAACAGCCAAGAGTGTTGACTCCTCACTCTGACGTGATAACTCGTGCGTTTTATTTATATCATATCATCAATAACCAGATATTGTGTTTACTTATCGAAGAATAAAGAAAGATTATACAAAGCGCTGTTGCCGTAGCAACCCCATTAATTTCGCTCAAGTGCGAAAATTATAACTCTGCGTTTATTGCACGATGAAAAAAAAATATATAAATTCCCTAAGAGGAAAAGAATGGAAGTTAAAAAATATTCCCCTTCCTTCCTTCGTTAATAAAATAATTAGCTAGCCGATTACTTCTATGTAACTTTGATGAGGTTTCAAGAAGGACTTAATTAACTCGATTTCAAACCTACGTTTTTTTTACTCCTTTCGTTTCGCTCCCATACATTTCCCTTCAAACTGCAGTTTTTTTAATTCGCTTTTCTTTTCGGGATGGGGGGAAGGCGGATGGGGAATGGGGTTGGGAAAAAATTTTCCCTTCGGCCGCAACACGATTTGGAGAAAGAAACGTGACAAATCTCTTTTTAAGAAATACACATTTTTCTCTCGCTCTCGTATACGAGCAGTGAACTCCTTTTTCAAGTAATCCTGTAAAAGTTTCAAAATATTTAAAAATAAGTTCATAATTAATTCTTTAATCAAAGCTATTTACTAACAAAGCATTATAGATTGTTGTGAAATATTCACAATTTTATTACTTACATGTTTACGTGTTTATCATTAATTAGGAGACAATATTGCAATTAGTAACATATTCAACAGCAATTTTTTTTGTAAAATATGTACTTTTCTTTTTTAAGTTTTAATATTTTTGGACTAATAATTTTCAAACAGAATAATAATTTTTTCTTTGTAAAATACGCAAACTTTTTCTATACGTACTACATAAAAATAGAAATTAAAGATTCCTAAATTAGTTCAAGCAATAGCTAGTGGGCTGAGCTTTTACGCAAGAGGACTTCTTGAAACAACACGACTCGTCGACAAGCATGCAACTGGCGCAGTTCAGTCGAACACCCTCGCGTGGCTGATTCTCACGAACGACTTGCTCCGACATGTTCTGAGACCATTCTCCTATTTCCATGGTCTCAGCCATTTATTTTTGACGTGACAACGTCTAATAAATCGATGAACGCCGGCTTCACGCACGAAAAAGTGTCCCGTTACGCATATTGTCCCGTTACGCTCATTGTACGCTCGCGCCGCATTTATCTCTCTTCCACTCGATTGGAAAAACCATCGATTTGACTTTTTCGAGGCACATTAAACTTGAAACACTCCCATTCGTTTCCTACTTTTCCTATAATCGTCCTATCCTTAACAGAATAACACAGATTGGAAGAAGTTAAATAGCAAACATGTATAAAAGTTATAGTTAAAATAATCTCTTCGTTAAAGTAATAAACAAAATTTGAATTAATGAGTGCAAATAAAAGTAAATTTATCAATAAAATTGTAGATTTCATTTTACTCCTTCTTTGTATCCATACAAAATAGTGATAATTCAATAAAAATGATTCAATTTTATTCATAAAAGTATGCAATCTTTTCATCAATGTTTTGTTATGACGTCACGTTAAACTATCGTCCGTAAACCGACTTTACAGATAAACAATTTTTTTTCTTTTATGCCTCGGTGAGATAGGGCTGCAACATAACATCTACAAAAAACCTTACTAAAACTGTATTGTATAGGCAAGCTTTTTAAATAAACAGCTACACGCTTAGAAATTACAGTAGATTTGCCGCCTTTTCGACGAAGATTTCACTTCCAGTGTACGAAGAGTTCTTTGTAATTTCACATAACTGGACCTTCGTAAAAACTACCCCGTATTTCGACTTCTGAGTTACGTTTATGTAGGAAGAACACACATACAGTACTTATAATAAATATGTCTTTTTTAGGAGTCTTAACAAGTTTTTTAATGTTAAGGAGGGTTTAGGAATGTATAAACTATATTGGAAAATAATTAATAAAACATTTACCTCAATCACAAAAAATTGTTGAAAACTTTTCCTGAAGCAGCAGTTTTGAAGTATTTTATTATGTATAAACATTTGAAAAAAGTTTTTTTTTTATGAAATCAATTTTCTTTATTGTTTTGCCGCATTTCTTTGTTAAAAATAACGATTGCAAACTTTTTTTTAGAAACATCTTTTTCAAACTTCTTATACCCAGTAACCCTTAGGCAAAATTATAAATGTATAAGATTTTCAGGAATTGTAATAAGCTTAGGGTCAGGTATTTACTGAATCACACAGCAAAAAAATTTCTCTCATTAACAACACAAGTGATTATCTTGTTTGTGAACAAACAGTGTAGATATAGGCCTACAGGCGATTGAAAATCAACTTTACCTCGTAATTTCAATTATAAATATCCGTATAGGATTTTACAAAAAAAAATTAAAAGTTTAGATCTTCGACAGCGAGGAATATTCAAGCCAACACTGTATAAACACTTTTGCATTTCCACATTAGTGAGGTTCTGTAAATTTTACGATATTTTGCTAACAGTTTTACGAAAAGAAAAATTCAAATATTTTTTATTTCTGATTACGCCAATTTCATCTTTTACAAATTAAGTTACGACGGCCACTTGTCTATATGACTAGGTATGATTATGTGTTTATGAGCCATATTTTTCTATCATTTGTTTTTTAGTGTGTCTCAGGGATTTAATAACGATCCATGATGGCTTGGAAAGAACTCTGCGCAATTATTACCGCTCGTGGCACTTGCGTCCTTGTTGCGCGGCCTCTCTCGTGTACTTATCGCCAGAAGGGAAAAGAAGTTCGGTATGAAAACACTTCTTTCTCTTCTTTTTTTTTTTTGAAACTGCACTCCTTGGCAAGCGCCTCTGCTCCATCACCGATAGCTAAAAACCTTATTATAGCCTGCATCCCTTCCCTTGTGGGCTCTCCCCTCCCCTTCCAACCCCTTCCCCTAACCCTGCTCCTTGTTTTCCACACTTTTTAATACTCTGCCTTCCCCCAGGCGCTACTTTGTCCCGTCTTAGCCGAAGTTACTACTGAATTCTTCTACATTTTTTCCCTTTCTCTCTCTTTCCACCTCCATCCGACCGCCGTTAAGGCCTGGCTTCGCCCGCCATATTGCTTTCAACGTGGAAAGCGCCCATTCGCTCGTTACAGGGATAGTCTCGTAGAACTTTCTCGCGTGACGAATATACCGCCAGATTTGAATCGCTAATAACCACGATACTAATAACGCGTCAACAACGACTCAGCACACGACGGATGGATCATGCATGTGCATTGTCTGTGACGTCATTGTACAGTGTTGGCACATGCGCGCGATCGTTACGAATTAGCATTGTGTAAAAGTTATAAATTGGTAGAGACCGGAAATATTCGCAGATTCAATCGGCGCTAGGCTAGAATTAAAATACATATACCTCTTAGATGATTTTGCTATTGGATTACTGTTCATCTGGACGAATCTCAACCAATTATAAACCCTCAAACAAAGAAGGATCGAATCACAGACAAACCAGCCGAGACGACTTACAATTCAGCAGCCAATTAACTTGCGTTATTTTCCCGAGTGTACAGGGGAATGTGTAGCCTATCCTGAAGGCCATCGAAACCGCGAATTTTACCGGTCCCTATAAATTGGTGTGGCGTGTAAACGCGTTTAGCTAGGACATTTATTCCAGTGCCATTGTGAAGGCGAAACAATAAAAAAAAATATTCCGCCGGAACATAAGTGAAAAATCGGTATTCAATTGAAAATTACAAAATATGTAGGTATAGATGTCGTCTCATATGTAGAGACCGGAAAAATTCGCGGATTTATTCGGTGATAGGTTAAAATTTAATTACATATAGGCTACCTTTAAGATGATTTTTCTATTGGCTTACTGTTCATCTGGACCAATCTCAACCAATTAAAAACTCTCAACCAATTAAAAACTCTCAACCAAAGAAGCATCGAATCACAGACAAACCAGATGAGACGACTACAAGTCAGCAGCCAATGAATGAACTTGCGTCATTTACCCTAGTGTACAGGGGAATGTGCAGTTTATCTTGAAGACCATCGAAACCCCGAATTTTTCCGGTCCCTGCTCATATGGCTCGTAAATATGCTCTGAATTATATATAAAACAAGGCAGAGGAAAGCAAGCGTCAAAAGGAATCCAAGTAAGCCGAGCGAATGCGAGAGATACGACAGCGTTTAAAAGGAAATGAAGAAACGGCGCAAAGCAATCACGTAGCTGGCCCATCGGTAGTGACCGGAAAAATTCGCGGTTTCGATGGCCTTCAGGATAGACTGCACATTCCCCTGTACACTTGGGAAAACAACGCAAGTTCACTGGCTGCTGACTTGTAAGTCGTCTCATCTGGTTTGTCTGTGATTCTATCCTTCTTCGGTTGAGGGTTTATTTTTGGTTGAGACTCGTCCAGATGAACAGTAAACCAATAGCAAAATCATCTAAGAGGTATGTGTATTTGAATCTAGCCTATCGCCGAATGAATCCGCGAATTTTTTCAGTCTCTACCCATCGGTAGAGACTGGAAAAATTCGCACTTTGGATGACCATCGGGCATACAGCGGCCAGCGATCACGTGCAGGCGTAGTTGTAAGGGAATATATAATACACTAAAACACTTATCAAATAACTTACGAAACACTTGTTACGATTTTATCCCGACGTTTTCACGAATAATCTACTGCGCGGACCCAAACTGCCAAACTGCGCTATCTCTTTTCTTTGGGGGGGGGGGGGGGGCGCTTTAGGCCGTGTACGAATTCGCCTGAAGTATTTACTCATACAAATATTACATTACGAGGGCTGTCCAAACTGTAAGCGAAGCTTGCAGGTAAGAATGATGTGAAATATGGTAATCTGTGAAAACTTCTTCTTGCGTGCTCCCAGGCAAATAAAAGTCGCCATTTTGAAAAGCTTAATCGTGGGTGGGAACGTGTAAAATATCAGACAACATTTTTTGCACGATTTTTAACACTTTAAAAAAAATGTTTTTGTTATTTTTTTTTTGCTTGCTTACAGATTTGAAGTTTTTTATTTTATTGTTAACACAATAGTTGTTTTGAAACAAAAGTTATCGCTCAAAGAAATAAGATATTCTCAGTGGAGGAAGAACACGTAACATAAGTATTAAGTCCAAGGTAGTTTTTCTCAAGCATAACGTTTAAAAAAAGAAGCCTCTTTATACAAGACCCTGTTTTATTTACTGCTTTACATTGCAGTTATTCAGCAAAATGTATTTTAAAAAATACCTTACATATTCACATATGTATGTACGTTGAAACGTGATGAATATATAATCTTAAACTGTATTCGTCATTATGAAATAAATATTTTGTGGAGGTTTGTTGGGTAAACCGCGGACACCAGACGCCATTTGTTATAAGATATTTTCAGAAAAATAAAAAATAAGGATAAATGAGAAAACTCTGGGCTTCGATAGTCAACGAAGCTGCTCCGGCAGCGAATTCTAGTAGTGGTTGCGGAAACTACGGGTGATTCGTGTCCAGAAATATAGTAGAAAACCGAATTTGCGTATATTTATCACGATCGACATTATTTAAAAAATTCCTATTTAAATTTCGTGTACGAGTTTTGTATTATACAAGTGTATTTGCGACATGAGAACACATGCATTTGTTCATCACCGAGGTTAGCGGGAGTTACAATGCCACGACGGGTACGATAGGCCAGACACAATCAGTAGCCAATGAAAGACAAGGTCACCGTGACTCCAACACGACAAAATATGAACCCCGACGGTTTATTTCGTCGTGTCGTGCCACACGACGGAAAATAAAGCGGAAAACTTACAGAACTTAACTTTAAAAAAATTATCTACTTAGTAAATCTTTATGCTGAAAAACCAAATTTATTTTTACGTTTGGACACACATTAATATTTGTAGTGTAACTGCATTATTTCATTACGTTTATTTGTTATTTTTAGAATATCTAACAGCCGAATTATTTTCTGTCCTTTATCAACATAAATATAGCTTGCTTCCTTGTATCTAGCATAAACTAATATTTATTTTGTACAATAAACCAAAATTGTTATATAGTTATGCACTTCATCTATCGACAAAAAATAAAAGACTCCTAAAGGCCTACACTGTTTGGGCATTTTATGGACGTATTTGGCTTGGAATTATTTGACAGCCATATTAAGAGTTCGTCAAAATAATTTTTAGATATTGTAACCCTACGCTATTGACTATATCGTGCTGGAACGTTGTAAAACGCCTGATCGGATTTGCCGTGCCGTGTTGGTCGAGGTATTGTGACATCAGCTGAACAGACAACAGACAAAAATATTGATAGTAAATTCAGACTGAGGGCATCCTCAGTCGCATTATACCACTTCATAAGGTGAAATTTTTATTTCAATTTTAAGGGTTGTTACTTAATTTTCTTTTTTAAACCTAAATGTACATCTTGTGGTGTTTATATCCCGTTGACAACAGCAATTTTTTGCTTAATTTGTGTTTTTTGTCTTTTGGGTATTTTTATTTATTTATTATTTTTTAGTTTTCTTCTACAGAAAAAGTGCTTAGCAATGGCGTATGTGCAAAAACTTACATCAAGTCATGCACTCCCATTGCACAAATCTTTCAAGGATAACAAACAAATTCAGTACTTATATGATTTCTAGAGACCCGTGAATTTCGCGGATTCAATGACCTCCAGGATAGACTCCAATATCCTCTACACACTCGGGCAAATGCCAACTGTTCATTGGCTGCTGACTTGTAAGTCGTCTCATTTAGTTTGTCTGTGATTCGATCCTTCCTTGGTTGAGGGTTTATAAATGTTTTAGATTCGTCCAGATGAACAGTAAGTCAATAGCAAAATCATCGAATCATTCGAATTCTAGCCTATCGCTGAATGAATCCGCTAATTTTTCCGGTCTCTAACTAAAGGTAGGGACCGGCAAAATTCGCGGGATCAATGACCTGTAGGATGAACTCCATAATTCTACGTACACTCGGTAAAATGCCACCCACTCATTGGCTGCTGTTTTGTGAGACGTTCCAGCGTAGCAGCCTGTGATTCGATAATTCTTTGGTTGGGTGTTTCTCATTGGTAGAGACCTGAAAAATTCGCGGATTCATTTCGTGATCTGCTACAATTCAAATAATTATACCTTACCGCTGCTTCTGCAATTGGTTCACTGTTAATCTGGAGCAATGAGGGCCAATTAGAGACCCTCACTCATAGAAGTGTCGAATCACAGACACTCAGTCGAGACGACTCACAAGTCAGCAGCCAATGAACAGGTGGCAATTGCCCGAGTGTGTAGAGTGTAGCGAAGTCTATCCTGGAGGTCATTGAACCCGCGAATTTTTCTGGTCTCTACTCATTGGCCCAGAGTCATCCAGGTGAGTTGTGAACCAATAGCAGAGGCAGCACTGAGGTATAACGATTTGTATTTTGGCCTATCGCGAAATGAATTCGCGAATATTTTCCGGTCTCTCTAACTATAGGTAAGAGAGAAAAGGAGACAAACTGGCATACCAGGGCTGTTGAAGAATTGCTCGTCGACCGCGGTCGCTGCCGAAGTCGCCCGAGCAGGCGCTCGGGAGTGCTCGGGTTGTCCTTCAAGGTCGACGACGGGACGAGGCGCGACCCCGCCTCTCTCAGCCAGTCAGTCAGTCAGTCGCCGCGGCCTCTAGAGCCGCGCCCGAGGACCTGTCTCCGTCCAGGACTCCCCCCTCCCCCGGGTGTCCGCGCTCTGGTCTGCTCCTGGCGCGCCGATGGCCGCTTGCGGCGAGACTTCTGGCCGCCGCCGCTGAGGTGAGGGTCGTTACCATGACGCCGAATGCCAAATTGACCGCAACGCCGACAGCTAGAAAACTGCTGTGTACCACTCCACCGAAATACAGTAACGCCGAAAAATGTTGCTGTGGGGAGGTGGGTGGGGGGGGGGGGGGGGCACAGGAGCAAAATGAAAAACAACTGAATGAATTTTGTGTGTGCTAACCTAACCTTCCCTAACCTAACCTTTGTGGCAGGCCTGCAATGACATTTTTTTCGGCGTTAATGTATTTCGGCGTTGTGGTACACGGCATGTTTTCCAGCTGTCGGCGTTGTGGTCAATTTGTAATTCGGCGTTGTGGTTTTCGGCGTTGTGGTGAGTCCCCCTGAGGTAACCACGCAGGTGCAGCTGGGGTCGGGCTTACAAACCACGCAAAGGGAAGCATAAACGCAAGTCAATCGCGGTCGTTCATTAAGCACCCGAGTCGAAAAACTTTACCAACACAACAACTTGAAATAGTAAAATAGTATAAAATAATTCTTTCCTCGGGATTATTCTGCTAACTATTTTTTTCTCTCTCATGAAAACACATTATATTGTCAATAATTTGATTAAAATCGTTATCTTCTTTTACTGTGAGAAAGTTTAACAAATGAAAAAAAATTACGTGTAAAATAAAAAAATCGTGGTCTTCTGTTAGCACAACGTGGGCATCTTTAAAACTATTTAGGAAAACTTCACTTTGAACTTTAAAGGTGGAAACGCAAGGCGAAACGCAAGAAGTTGAAAGTTAGGATATGTTTGCGTTGCGTTTTTGTTTCTTTCGTATTTTATAAGCGGATATTTAAGAACCTCGTTATTGGATTTTTTTTTTGCTTCTTGCGTTATCGCGTAATTTATAGAGACTGGAAAAATTCGCGCTTTGGATGACCTCCAGGATAGACTCCACCATCCCCTACACACTCGGGAAAATGCCACCTGTTCATGGGCTACTGACTCGTGACACCTGTCAACTGGGACGCTTGCGATTCGATACTTTTTTTAGTTGAAAGTTTTTCATTGGCTCAAAGTCCTTCAGATAAACTGTTAGCCAATCAGAGAAGCAATTTAAAGGTACAGTTGTTTGGATTCTATCATATCGTGAAATGAATCCGCGAATTTTTCCGGTCTCTAGCAATTTATAAACCCGGCCTAAGAGGATTGTAAAATAAATAAGCCATGGCTTTCGTTAAAGAAACTTTCCAACCTTTTGCCAGGAGTAAAAAAATGTTGGGCATCCCTTAGATACCATGGCATCTTTACTTTGTCTGTGAACCTTACGACAAACATCTTTGTTGTCTCATTCTTTGCCTTTGTTTCTGTGAGTCAATAATTTGAGTAGAGCGTCTCGCTTGATTGTGCACACCACTTATCAGAACCCTTGAAAAAAAATTCTAGTTTGCATTAGCGTTGTCTCTTGCTCATCATCAAGTCGTCCCTCGTTCGTCATCACGTTATCACTTTTTTTGTCATCAGCCTAACCACCGCAGGCGCAGTTATCTCACGGGAAACTTGAGAACAATTCGAATGACGGTTTCAGTAGATTATTCCTCACGCACAATCGCAAAAAAAAAAAAAATATATATATAGGCCGAGGTAAAATAGTTTTAATCTTAGCCAACCGCGAAATGAACTCGGAAATTCTTCCTCTCTCGGAGTTAGTCGTTGATGTCAATAAGTGTTAATAAACAGCAACTTTGGCCAGTTAAATAATTCACAGAAACATACTAATGTTCAGAGTTGAACTTTTCGTTAGTTGAAGCCGTGCATAATCTATGGACAGATAATATTCGCATGTTCAGTGACCTCCAGGATAGACTCCACAGACCCTTGCATGCTTGACCAATATTCACCTGTTCATTGGGTGCAGAATTGAAAGAAATTCCAACTAGATAGCCTGTGATTCCATACTTCTTTCTTTGAGGCTTTCTTATTAGCCCAGACTCCTTAAGATAATTTGACGGCCTATGAAATAAGCTACGGAGAAGTAAAGTTGTATGAATTCTAGCGTGACACGAAAATAAATTTTCCTGTGTCTATTGTGATTGGTGTACTGATAGTGATAGTAGACATGTACCTGAGATAAACTCAACTCATCAAGAAACTGAGACGATGCTACATTTATTTAACTCTCAGCTAGTCTAGAAATATTTTCGCAAAAAAAACATGCCCCTAGTAATGAGTAATGTATAAGATTTGCACAGATGTTTGAAGAATATATTACCAAATGACTGGGTATCAATTTCGGGGTCTCTGAACGAAATTTACCTTTTATGCCTGAATTAGTTAAATAATAGTAAGAGTCCCGGAAATTTCGCGGATTCCACTGGCCTCAGATTAGAATTCAAAGTTATAGGTGTGCTCGACCCATGTTTTCTTTCCCATTGGTTGATTTCTTAGCGAGATCATTTTTATCCTTGTTATTTGGCACTACCTGATTCGCTTGCTTCTCTCCTAGCTGGACATCGTTGGCTCACGGTCGTAGAGGGGCGTGTCCAGATAACTGCGGTCCAATCATGAACACAAGGCGACAGTGTGGAGGATTGCATTCTAGCTTGCGACTAAATGAATGCGCGAAAATTCCGTGGCTCTAATAATAGTGCCTGGAAATTCTGCTATCGAGTTTTAACTGACTGGAAAAAATTCTGTTTTCGCTATGAATGTGTGCTTTATTATTTTTAATTCACTGGAAAATGTTGTGGTAAACCACAGATAAATCATTGGGATATAGTCAGAGAAACAAAATTAAGGAATCCACTGATAAAGTCTCGGTCAAATTACACTGGTTGGGAGCAATTCTAACTATTTCTAACACCAGAGTGTACCTCTCAGCCGCGCCCTCGGAGGTAGAGAGCAAAACTCCAGCATGCAGGCGCGAAAATCTGTAGGATTCCCAGTGAATGAGGTGTGTGTGTGGGGAGAGACAGACTTGGAATTACGTTTATCATTCCAGTTTCACAGTTACGACTTCGCAAGAGCTGTGAAGGGAATTTTTTATTCCACTCCACCCGCGCCCTGGATACACCCGTGTGAAATGTGAGCAGGGAATGCGTGAAAAAGGGAGTGTGTGAGGATTTCAGTGAGAGGTGGGGATCAGTGATTGGTCGCCATATTACCATTTTTCATATCAAAATTTCCTTTCCCCCCCCCCCTCAAAAATAATTCAGCACTATTTTTAAAAACAAAAATAATATGGAAAAAAATTTCCTATTTTTAGATAACAGTTACCACTTTATCTCCCCTCCCCACAACCAAAAAAAAATCATCATTTTATGTTGCTAGTTCTGGAACTCGACATTTTGCGGGAATTTTTGCGAGGATGTGCGCGTTTTTGCGGATCTGTGAGAGTTTTAAGGGGAGACGATAAGGTTTTTGCGGAGATGTGTAGGTTTTTCTTGCGGGTATTTAAAGGTTCTTTTGCAAGGATACGCGGGTTTTGTTGGGATATGCGAGTTTTTTTTGCAGGGAGGCAAGGGTTTTGTTACGGGTATTTGCGGGTTTTTGCAAGGATACGCGGGTTTTGCGGGTATGTGCGAGGTTTTTGCAGGGAGGCGAGGGTTTTGTTCCGGGTATTTGCGGGTTTTTGCAAGGATACGAGGATTTTGCGGGGATATGAGAGTTTTTTTTTCAGGGAGGCAAGGGTTTTGTTGCGGGTATTTGCGGGTTTCTGCAAGTACACGAGGGTTTTGCGGGGATGTGCGAGTTTTTTTGCAGGGAGGCGAGGGGTTTTTTGCGGGTATTTTCGGGGTTTTGCAAGGATACGAGAGTTTTGCGTGGATGTGCGAGGTTTTTGCAGGGAAGTGAGGGTTTTGTTGCGGGTATTTGTGGGTTTCTGCAAGGATACGCGGGTTTTGCGGGGATGTGCGATTTTTTTTGCAGGGAGGCGAGGGGTTTTTTTGCGGGTATTTTCGGGGTTTTGCAAGGATACGAGAGTTTTGCGTGGATGTGCGAGGTTTTTGCAGGGAAGTGAGGGTTTTGTTGCGGGTATTTGTGGGTTTCTGCAAGGATACGCGGGTTTTGCGGGGATGTGCGATTTTTTTTGCAGGGAGGCGAGGGGTTTTTTGCGGGTATTTTCGGGGTTTTGCAAGGATACGAGGGTTTTGCGTGGATGTGCGAGGTTTTTTGCAGGGAAGTGAGGGTTTTGTTGCGGGTATTAGCGGGTTTTTACAAGGATACGCGGGTTTTGCGGGGATGTGCGATTTTTTTTGCAGGGAGGCGAGGGGTTTTTTGCGGGTATTTTCGGGGTTTTGCAAGGATACGAGGGTTTTGCGTGGATGTGCGAGGTTTTTTGCAGGGAAGTGAGGGTTTTGTTGCGGGTATTAGCGGGTTTTTACAAGGATACGCGGGTTTTACGGGGATGTGCGAGGTTTTTGCAGTGGCATGTGCGGTTATGCGCACTGGAGTGCTAGCACGAGCGACGGCAGAGCGCAGACGCGAGCTGGCGGGGTTCCGAACCAGGCGGAGACCGGCTCGCCGCCCTTGACCGTCGCGTGACCAAGGACTGGCACTCGCCTCGCGCTTTCCTTTCGACTGCGGTCGAGCACCCAACCTGCTTTATCGGCGCCCGACCTTGCATCAAGGCCAGGGGCTCGAACACGCACAAAAAAAATGTGAGCGAGTTTTACAGTACACGTCAGTGATGGGTAGAGACCCGTGAATTTCGTGGATTCATTTCGTGTTATGCTACAATTCAAATAATTATAGGTACCTTAGTGCTGCTTCTGTCATTGGTTCACTGCTAATCTGGAGGACTGAGGGCCAATTAGAGACCCTCACTCATATAAATGTCGAATCACAGGCCACCCAGTCGAGACGACTCACAAGTCAGCAGCCAATGAACAGTTGGCATTTGCCCGAGTGTGTAGAGGATATTGGAGTCTATCCTGGAGGTCATTGAATCCACGAAATTCACGGGTCTCTAGTGATGGGTAGAGACCGGAAAAATTCGCGAATTCATTTCGCGATAGGCTAAAATACAAATAGTTATACCTCAGTGCTGCCTCTGCTATTGGCTCACAACTCACCTGGACGACTCTGGGCCAGTGAGAAACACTCAACAGAAGCTGTATCGAATCACAGGCCGCTACGTTGGGACACCTTCACAAGGCAGCAGCCAATGAGTGGGTGACATTTAACCGAGAGTACGCAGAACTATGGAGTTCATCCTGCAGGTCATTGAACCCGCGAATTCTTCCGGTCCCTAGTGATGTGTAACATCTAACCCCGGTAACGAGCAATTCCATGCCTTCTCAAGCTGCAAATACACTTATAATACAAAACTTGGACACGATCTTTAACGTAGAATTCATTTAAAATAATGCCGAGCGTGATAAATATACGCAAATTGTGTTTTCAGCTACGTTTCTTGACGCGAATCACACGTAGTTTCCGCGCCCGCCGCTAGAATTCGCTGCCGGAGCAGCAACGTCGACTATTGAATCATTTTAATTAGCAGAATTAAATTTTAACTATATATATTTATATATTTTATATATAATGAAACGGTGCCGATAAAAGCGAAGAAGTCTTTTAAATATTGACTAAACCCCGGATTTGGACCTGATTTTCGACAAGTAATTTTACTAAAATACTGCCCATATTGTTAGAATTCATTAAAACGTTCAAACTATAACGTTTCCTTTTGTATTTGTGAACTTTGGTTTGCACCATTCACCACAGTTGGCAACATTGTGATTACACATTTGAGTTCCACGTGACGTATGTTCCATTTACGAAATTACTATTACCAAATGGCGTATACCGAGAGCTAATATATTACACATACAAAAAATGTTTCCTTTATAATCTTACTTGAAACGTAAGATCGTGTTGACACCATAGAGGTAGGAAGTAATGTAGAGGTTGTGTGCAACATTTACCATATTTACGTAGGTAATTATAAAATGAGACCCAGAAGTCGCGTTGTTGTCATCTTTGTTTAACAATACTCACTTAAAATGGCATTTTTACAATTTATGCTAGTGAGTTTCTTTCTAGATTTAAATAAACTCCAAGCATTATCCTTTCTGCGACTACGGTTACTTTTGACGACCAATTGCTGACCAGAGTGACTTCTAACGTTCGAAGAGAAACCCACTCCGTAGACTTACACCTCCATGGTTCAGGGGCGGCTCCAAAAAAAATTTTCAAAAAGGGATATCGTAAAAAATTATTAAAGACACAAAACACAAACAAAGGAGACCTTATGATGCTCTTTTATTATTTACGGAAATTTGTGACCATTGTCGTCTGTGTCGGAGACGCGAACCAACGTTAACAAACATAAGCGTTTTGGCAACATAAAAATACATTTGTTTGCTCGTTACGGATGTTAGACGTTTACACATCACTGGCGAGTACTAAAAAACTCGCTTACGAGTTTTTAATTTACCACAGCTTTAAAATAAATAAGTGTGTCCCCTCCTAATTGGTAAAATTGTTTGAAATGAATTCATTATTGAGCTTCGCGTAACTTATGTGCGAGGTATTAGAACATTATTTTATAATTATAAACAAATTAATTTTACGTTCACAGTTTAATTTAATTTATTTTTTTATTTGTAACACAGCATACCTTACAACAATAGAAAACAAAGTCGAGGAAAAACTTTGTTCTGCGTGTTATTAAACACTTAGATGATATTCTGCCAACTTCACAAATGAGTTCTCATGTGGTAAAATTTATGGCCGCTCTGATAGCAACATAACGCGCCTCTGAAACTTGATTCCCGCAATAGCCAGGTAACGAAGAACCTTGAGTACACGACAACCATGAACTATGGGTATAGTGTAAAAAAAATTGACATTTTGCAAGAAAAATTCTTAGAAACTCAGTTGCCAACGATCCAACGATATCCTTTGTGAAACTGCAAGGCAGAACTTTGTAGAATTACAAATGGAACAAAGCTCTGCTTTGCAATGTTACAAGTTCTATCGTTGGCAACTGAGTTTTTAGCACTTCCTTGCAAAAATACAAAAATAAATAAATTTCAGCGTATAAACCAAGTGAAAAACCATGTATCATTGTAATTTAATATGAGTTGTATTGTAATGAAATGTATTTTTTTTTGTATTCCCATAATGAACTCATGCAATGCAAACCTATGTAATTCAGTAATGTAATCATGTAATTTAAACCCATGTATGTCAGTAACGTAACCATTAAATTAAATACAAAGAAGTTTAACAATAACAACTTAAGTGCTACTTCAAACCAAGTGAAGAGGGATTTTTTATATTATTCTTTCCCACAAAATATCCGAATCATTACGTATAAATCTAAGGGACTGAAACAATCAATAGAAGAACCATAACACCAATAACATAGAAAACATATAAATATACTATAGGTCTGGGGCTATGAATTGTATTAGTAATGAAAGTGATACCAATTGTATTGTATTGTATGTAATATGAATAAATCATGACTAAAATAAGGTTTATGAAACAAATAAAAACATTGATCCACTTATTTGCCAATGGAACTATAAAAAAAATTGTCATTTGAGCACAGCCGGTACGTTCTTGATTTTATAAATGTTTGTGTTGTTACGTTTGTTCAAAGTTTTAAATTTTATGAAGTGAGCGTTTTTTTTCTCTCGGTACAATTGTATTTATCATGTTCTGCATTAAACTGCTACACTGTTGAAATCATCTTCTTGAATTTGCAAAGAACGCTGTTCACAAATTAAACGGGGATAGTTCGTAATTTAACGTAAGTCTTCGTAAATTTACGATTTTTGCTGAGTTGACTTAATTTAAAAAAGAACTAAGAAGATTTATAACTGAGTATTAAAAAACGTCTTGAAAAAAGTTGTGAAATCTTCTGCAAACACAAACTTCTTCCTTCCTCGGAAATTTTCACCTGTTCACGTTGTTCACCATGTTCAACAGCGGAACAAAGAACTGGAAGGTCGGAACACGGCTCGATTGAGTATAGAGAAGTATGGAGTCCCAACCTAAAGGTTAAAGAGCTCGCGAATATTTTCCATTTGCAATTCAAATTCGTCACTGGAAAATAATTCTTTCCCCCCCCCCCTGCCTCTTTCTTCTGTGCGTCGAGTACTCCTAAGCATTCGTTGTTCTTTTATTTCGCACACGCATCAGTTGCTTCTTTGTTACGACTTGAAGGCCAGCCGGTTCAGTCATGACTTTTGTTTTCCCATTGACTATCGTAGCTCATGGCTTGCGTTGCTCCTAGAGCCGGAGGTCGACAGCATGACAGCATGACGACTTGTCAGAGAACTTGAAATAAGGCTTGACGCGCAAGTACGGACGATTCAAGCTTGGTTCAAGACTGATTCGAACTTAGGTTTGGCTACTAAGGCTGACTTTATTTCTTCAAGCTTGCCGGTAAGATTGTTTTTTTTTTGTTGACGTGATAACGTCTTATAAATCGATGAACGCCGGCTGCACGCACGAAAAATTGTCACGTTCCGCCTGAGCCTAGCGTGCAAGAATCGGCCAACCACCGTGCAAGAAAAATCTTCTATAATATCAAACAGGTTAAGGCGGCATTTTTAACTAATTGTTCGTGATTATATTTAAACAAAATATTTAAATTAATTTGCAAAAAAACTGTAAATAATATTTGAATATTAAAAAGTATGCAATTTTTCATCAATGTTTTCTTATGACGTTATCACGTAAATTTATCGTCCGTAAACCGACTTTACAGACAACCCCGTTTTTTTCCTTGTTACGTGCATCTAGACGATGTGACGAGTATGCAGCGGGCTTGTCTTGGCAGGCTTGATTCGAGCTTGACACAAGGAGACTAGATTCCTTGAATCAAGCTCGTTGCAAGCTTACATATTTGTAGGGACCGGAAAAATTCGAGGGTTCAATGACCTCCAGGATGAACTCCACAGTTCTACGTACACTAGGTCAAATGTCACCCACTCATTGGCTGCTGTCTTGTGAGACGTCCCAAAGTAGCAGCCTGTGATTCGATAAAGCTTCGGTTGGGTGTTTCTCATTGGCCCAGAGTGAGCCAATAGCATAGGCAGCACTGAGTTATAACTATTTGTATTTTAGCCTATTGCGAAATGAATTCGCGAATTTTTCCGGTCTCTACATATCTGACATGACAAGCTTGCGGCGAGGTTTGACAGATTGTCATTGCAAACTTACTTCAAGATTAACGGCGTGAAGACTAGTTAGCTTGAATCGATTTTTTTTTCTTTTTTAACTATCTGGATGGAGACACGGCGGTGAGTGTTGTGTTCGGGCGAATCGCCAATGCTCTGGAAATGGAGTGCAGGAATCGTCGGCGAACTGCCGGAAGTCGAAACACTTTACGAGCTTTTGCAAGGTGGTCGTCACTCAACTGCGTGATTAGATAAACATTTTGGACGCACGTCGTAGGAAACAAAGTCATGTGTATTTTTAAATGTGAGCTAGTCTTCCAGTACTCGCCAGAGATAAGTAGAGACCGGAAAAATTCGCGGTTTCGATGGCCTTCAAGATAGACTGCACATATTCCCCTGTACACTTGGGTAAATGACGCAAGTTCATTGGCTGCCGACTTGTGAGTCGTCTCATCTGGTTTGTCTGTGATTCGACATTTCTATTTTTGGTTGAGATTCGTCCAGATGAACAGTAAGCCAACAGTAAAATCATTAGAGACCCGTGAATTTCGCGGATTCGATGACCTCCAGGATAGACTCCAATATCCTCCACACACTCGGGCAAATGCCAACTGTTCATTGGCTGCTGACTTGTGAGTCGTTTCGACTGGGTGGCCTGTGATTCGACATTTCTATGAGTGAGGGGTCTCTAATTGGCCCTCAGTCCTCCAAATTAACAGAGAACCAATGACAGAAGCAGCACTACGGTATAATTATTTTGAATTTTTAGCATAACACGAAATTAATCCGCGAAATTCGCGGGTCTCTAAAAAAAATCATCTAAAATGTGTATGTATTTGAATTTTAACCTATCGCCGAATTAATCCGCTAATTTTTCAAGGTGTCTATTATAATGTGGGTCAGCTCAGTGCCAACGGGACTCACGCGATGCGGACGGTGCTACCTTTGAATATACATACTGTATAGAAGTCGCCAGCCCAGGTTACAATTTCTAATACGGTTTTGAGGTAGTTGGTTAATTCACCGCCGCAATCGCCACCATCTCTAGGGGCATCGACTTGTGGTGGTCCCTAGCGGACAAGTGTCCAACTCTTCAAACACCCCTTCCCCCTCCCGTGGAACGACCTTGAGCTGCAGTGAATGATAGGTGGGGGGTGCGGGGAATGACAGCGGGCGACAGTGCTGCGCTCTGACGTGTAAATAACAACTAAGACGATACAGGGCGTTACAGCAGCGCCCTGCAGCGGTGAAGTTCCCAAGCTGCTCATCATACGCTCCTGAAAAACGTAGAGTAAATCCTATCCACTCGCGACTTCTATACAGTATATATATATATATATTCAAAGGTGCTACCAACCTCCGCGCGTGACCTCGACGCGCTGGAGTCCGGAGGCCTTCGCCGTCACTCCAGCCAGGAACAGCTCGCCTGCAGAGACCCCGCAGTCCGAGGTCGAACACGTGGACTGCTTTCCCCCCCTCGCCATCCGACCTTCGACAAGTGTATCAGACGTGTCACGAGCGGGGAAGATGAAAAACAAAATCAGTTCAGTGTCATACCGTAGAGACCGGAAAAATTTTCGCTGGTTCAGTGACCTCCGGGATGGACTCCACTACACTCTGCACACTCGGGCAAATGCCGCCTGTTCATTGGCTGCTGACTTGTGAGTCGTCTCGACCGGGCGGCCTGTGATTCGACACTTCTATGAGCGAGGGGTCTCTTAATTGGCCCTCATTGCTCCAGGATTAACAGTGAACCCCAGCGGTGGAAGCAGCGCTAAAATATAATTATTTGAATTGTAGCATATCACGAAATTAATCCGCGAATTTTGCAGGTCTCTAGTCATACGTTTGTCGGTTATGCTCAAACAAGTGTATTTTCAAGTATATTCATATAAGTGAGATTATGTTCCCGTATGTATAATTTATTTGAATTATAAATTATGGCATTATAATTTAATAAATATTTCAAATAAATAAACAGAATTAACTTTCAGCATATTTGTAGGTTTTATTAGTTTTTTTTTTTGGTGGGGGACGAATCCTCTCACAAAGAGAAAACGAGTCCAGCAACGTATATATCATAGTGCTCTCTTTACATCTCTTTGGCCAAGTACCTATTCTCTGGCCATTTCGCGTCAGAAGCGTTGCATTAAAGTTCGGCCTTGAAGTTTTACTCACCGCGCCCAAAGCCGCTTCACGTCAAAGAACGTCCTGCTGTGACTCGGTGGTTACGAGAGGCAATCCTTCCAGAGGCTCTAACCACAGCTCTAACGACACTCCAAACACCGCGGCCAGCTCAGCGCTCACACCACCGCGGCAACACTTCCTGGGTGCCGCTACACGCCTGGGACCGCAGCCAGCAGGAGGAGGCCGCTCGTGATTGGTAGAGACCTGCAAAATTCGCGGATTGATTTCGTGATATGCTACAATTCAAATAATTATACCTCAGCGCTGCTTCTACCACTGGTTCACTGTTAATCCTGGAGAAATGAGGGCCAATTAGGGACCCTCACTCATAGAAGTGTCGAATCACAGGCCACCCAGTCGAGACGACTCACAAGTCAGCAGCCAATGAACAGGTGGCATTTTCCCGAGTGTGTAGATTGTAGTAGAGTCTATCCTGGAGGTCATTAAAACCCGCGAATTTTTCCGGTCTCTAGTGATTGGTTACCTGGAGGAGTACCCCTGGCAAGTATATTCAGGGTGAGTCTGAATTCTGCCGACAAACTTCATCATCGTCAGGTTCATCACGACAAATTAAGTTGAAAATATTCGAGTTATGGTCTAAAGTGCTTCCCAAAGCTGGTTTACGTCTTTGAAGTTCAAGCTAATAATATAGAGACCTGTCATATAGAGTCGTGTACCTTTATCTCGGTTGTTAGGGACAGACACCGTATAACTAGGGACCGTAAAAGTTCGCTGTGTTGATGGCCTTCAAGATAGACTGCACATTCCCATGCACACTTGGGCAAATAACGCAAGTTCATTGGCTGCCGACTTGAGTCGTCTCAGCTGGTTTGTCTGTGATTCGATCCTTCTTTGGTTGAGGGTTTATAACTGGTTGAGATTCGTCCACATGAACAGTAAGCCTAAAGCAAATTATCTAAGCGGTATATGTGTTTGAATTCTAGCCTATCACCGAATGAATCCGCGAATTTTTCAGGTCTCTGCCGTAATCAACATTTTTGCTGTGAATAATAAATTAAAAGACGGAATACTGAGCGTCTGTATTATATTTAACTGAATGAAGTTATAGAACCAACGCGAATTTTGTGGCTGTTAAAAATTATTATTTAAAAATTGTAACATTCCCACCGACAGTCATCGTAGAATTACTGGTGGGCACGACACAGAGAAAACACACAATTATCACTGTTCATTGAAATGATATGAGTTAGTAACACCAACACGTCACAAAATTATATCGGGAAAAGGCGTTACCCCCAATTAGTTAAAATGAAATACTTTTTTTCTAAATCCACAACATCAGTGGTGGATGTAGAACATAATTTAATTAAAAATAATTCAGACGCTCGGTTTTCCATATTAAATACTTTTTTTCTATTATTTACAAAAAAATGTTCAGTTCCATCGGTAGTTATACGTAGAGAACGGAAAAATTCGCGGATTTAAGCGAATCGGCGATAAGCTAGAATTCAAATACATATACCTCTTAGATGATTTTGCTATTGGCTTACTGTTCATCTGGACGAATCTCAACCAATTATAAACCCTTAACCGAAGAAGGATCGAAACACAGACAAACCAGATGAGACGTGTTACAATTCAGCAGCCAATGAACTTGCGTTGTTTGCCCAAGTGTACAGGGGAATGTGCAGTCTATCCTGAAGGCCATCAACACAGCGAATTTTTCCGGTCCCTAGTTATACGGTGTCTGTCACTAACAACCGAGATAAAGGTACACGACATCGGTACTTGTTTACAGACGGTCTTACCAACCCACGCTGGCTGGCTACTCGAGGTGCTAAGATGAAGGCGCTAACCGCGTTAGTGACAATGCCCCTGGCATTGAACTTATGCCCTCAGCTGTTACTAGAGATTGCTTTGACGATAGGTTCACAATAGTTCCGCCTCTCCCCTCTTCGACTGTGGGCCAGTCAACCACCAGACAGCAGCAAGTAGACCGAATACCATCGACCACACTCAAAAAAGGGAGAGGTACTAAAGTCAGAAATCAGCCAATGAAAAAGTAAATGTGGGTAGAGTAGAGACCGCAAAAATTCGCGGTTTCATTTCGCGATAGGCTAGAATCCAAGTGCGTGTAACTTATTGCCGCTTCAGCGATTGGAACACAGTTTGCCTGAAAGGACTGTGAGCCAATGAATGACCCTCAACGTAAGAAGTAACGAATCACAAGCATCCCAGTTAGCAGGTGTCACGAGTCAGTAGCCAATGAGCAGGTGTAATTTTCCCGCGTACATAGAGGATCGTGGAGTCTATCCTAGAGGTCATCGAAACCACGAATTTTTCCAGTTCCTAGGGTAGAGTCTCCATAGTACTGTGAATTTTACCCTGACATAAAATAAAACCCAATATATTTCTGGGCCTCTATCTGTCACATTTGTGAACCGTGAGCTGGAAACCAGAAGTTTCGGAGCCCACTTTAAGCTTGACGTTAGAATCACCTTAATCCTCTGTGAGTAACCACGCTGCTTAAAACATCTCCTTTGCCTTTTATAGATTATTACATTATTAGGGACTGGAAAAAAAAATCGCTATAACCAGACTAATTTTCTGATAAACCTGTTTCGGGGGGTCTCAGGGAAGTGATATGGAATACTCCCCCCCCCCCCCCCCCAACTATGCTTACTCCAAAGATAGGGAATGCTGGTTCGATATTCCTCCTCCATTAACGTTTACAAAATATCATTCTTTAATATTAATTTTTGGCTATCTGATGGCCTCCAAGTGTGTTTTTTTTTCTTTCTAAACGTGAAATTTGTAAATAAAACGCGACACCTATAAATGGTGGATCTTTACGCTGTGTTTGTGTGCTGATACTTGCACTTACGGGCATTGCATTACACCTTTAGCTTCATTTCTCCGTCATATAATGTTACAGTCACCGATCAAATTTCACAGTTATCCCGTGACGACGACAAGATTGCGCTTAGAGGCGATACCGCGCCAGAAATACCAGCGAGCGTCGCGCTTATCATCCCGCCTAAGTCACATGCATCCCGACCAGACGGCGCCCTTAACGTGTGAGTTTCGTGATTTTTATAAAATTAACTTTTTTTTATGAATTTATGACTTGTTTTAACGGAATCAACAAACAGCAATTGATGAATAATAATAAAAAATTAAACATAAATACTAATTTAAATTAGGTTTAGTTTTCTTTTCTCGGTCAAAATCATTAATTAAATTTCCATGTGCAAACGTTGGAGTACTAAAAAATTCTATTATTCCCACGGATTATAGTTTGGCAATCGATTGTTTAATCTAATTTTAAAAAAATTGATCGAGTTTTTCATTACTCTCCAGTGATTCGTAACAGCTAACCTTTCGCATCACAAGCTATGTATTAACACAACACGTTTTTTAATGCAACCCTTATAAAATTATTGATAGAGCCACGGAAATTTCGCGGATTCATTTAGTCGCAATCTAGAATGCAAACCTCCACACTGTCGCACTGTGTTCATGATTGGATCGCAGTTATCTGGACACGCCCCTCTACGACCGTGAGCCAACGATGTCCAGCTAGGAGAGAAGTAAGCGAATCAGGTAGTGCCAAATAACAAGGATAAAAATGTTCTCGCTAAGAAATCAACCAATGGGAAAGTAAACATGGGTCGAGCACACCTATAACTTTGAATTCTATCCTGAGGCCAGAGGAATCCGCGATATTTCCGGGACTTTAATTATTGAGTCTATGTTAAATATCATCCATTATTATTTCACAGCGTATTTGCAACGTTATTAAAAAACCACATGGCAATGAGTCGCTCTTTTTGAGGCTACTGTTAATGGAACGAACGGTAAACAGATGTGTTTGGTTTTTCTATCCCCCTTTTCTCTCTCTTTTTTTCAAACGCCAATGAAATGTTTTGCGCATGCTGACACACTGCAGCACAAGCGCCAACTGTACTACTGGCTTGCTGTAGGAAAGGTTTTGACGGAGATTAAAAACTGACGAAAATTAGCTTCTACTGCGCAGCTTAGGTTCCCCCCTCCCTTCTTTGCGACAGAGAATTTCCGTCACTCCCCTCTCTGTCGCAAAGAAGGGAGGGGGGAACCTAAGCTGCGCAGTAGAAGCTAGTTTTCGTCAGTTTTTAATCTCCGTCAAAACCTTTCCTACAGCGAGCCAGTAGTACGCAGCACCGAAAACTGTAATGGCGCGCTCTTCTCCCTACTTCCTGTTACACATTTCCGTCGCATAATTCACACCAAATGCCGATTACCAAGATAAAAGTGAATCAGACAACTAACGGTAAGACTCTTAGCATGTTTTCAGTCATTATTTTCGTTAAAAATAATTGTGAAGCTCCAGTGTGAACCTCCATTTTGTACTTTAAGAAATAAAGTTCAAGTGAATAATTATTGAATATTTATTTTGTTTAATCATTCATTTTATCGCACACAAAACTTGTTTGTATGCGTAGTTAGCATAGTAGCCGCAGCAGCCAGTCGCAGACATGGGTAGTAATAATAAATAATCAGTTAAGAAGGAATCACAGAGGGGTAGGGAGAGAGAGAAAAACCAGTCATGCTGGCCAACAAAAAAAACAACACATAATTAATTGAAAATCCGCAGGCACCAGGCCGATAGGTAAGTATCCGGGCAGCATGACCTGTGAGGAGGTGGGCAAGGCTTGGCTCCGCTTGGTTCTACCTCTCGTAATCTCATGTTCTCCGGATACATCCATCGCTTGCAGGTGGTGGCCTGGTTGTCTCGTGTTGCCTCCTGCCTGACCCTGAAGAGCGCAGGCGCGGGTGGTAGGTACGTGGTTGTATCCGGGGAGCATGAGCTGCGAGGAAGTGGGTGAGTATTGGCTCCACACGCTCCTACCTCTTATAAGCTCATGTTCTCCGGATACACCCATCGCTTGCAGGTGGTGGCCTGGTTGTCTCGTGTTGCCTCCTGCCTGACCCTGAAGAGCGCAGGCGCGGGTGGTAGGTACGTGGTTGTATCCGGGGAGCATGAGCTGCGAGGAAGTGGGTGAGTATTGGCTCCACACGCTCCTACCTCTTATAAGCTCATGTTCTCCGGATACACCCATCGCTTGCAGGTGGTGGCCTGGTTGTCTCGTGTTGCCTCCTGCCTGACCCTGAAGAGCGCAGGCGCGGGTGGTAGGTACGTGGTTGTATCCGGGGAGCATGAGCTGCGAGGAAGTGGGTGAGTATTGGCTCCACACGCTCCTACCTCTTATAAGCTCATGTTCTCCGGATACACCCATCGCTTGCAGGTGGTGGCCTGGTTGTCTCGTGTTGCCTCCTGCCTGACCCTGAAGAGCGCAGGCGCGGGTGGTAGGTACGTGGTTGTATCCGGGGAGCATGAGCTGCGAGGAAGTGGGTGAGTATTGGCTCCACACGCTCCTACCTCTTATAAGCTCATGTTCTCCGGATACACCCATCGCTTGCAGGTGGTGGCCTGGTTGTCTCGTGTTGCCTCCTGCCTGACCCTGAAGAGCGCAGGCGCGGGTGGTAGGTACGTGGTTGTATCCGGGGAGCATGAGCTGCGAGGAAGTGGGTGAGTATTGGCTCCACACGCTCCTACCTCTTATAAGCTCATGTTCTCCGGATACACCCATCGCTTGCAGGTGGTGGCCTGGTTGTCTCGTGTTGCCTCCTGCCTGACCCTGAAGAGCGCAGGCGCGGGTGGTAGGTACGTGGTTGTATCCGGGGAGCATGAGCTGCGAGGAAGTGGGTGAGTATTGGCTCCACACGCTCCTACCTCTTATAAGCTCATGTTCTCCGGATACACCCATCGCTTGCATGTGGTGGCCTGGTTGTCTCGTGTTGCCTCCTGCCTGACCCTGAAGAGCGCAGGCGCGGGTGGTAGGTACGTGGTTGTATCCGGGGAGCATGAGCTGCGAGGAAGTGGGTGAGTATTGGCTCCACACGCTCCTACCTCTTATAAGCTCATGTTCTCCGGATACACCCATCGCTTGCAGGTGGTGGCCTGGTTGTCTCGTGTTGCCTCCTGCCTGACCCTGAAGAGCGCAGGCGCGGGTGGTAGGTACGTGGTTGTATCCGGGGAGCATGAGCTGCGAGGAAGTGGGTGAGTATTGGCTCCACACGCTCCTACCTCTTATAAGCTCATGTTCTCCGGATACACCCATCGCTTGCAGGTGGTGGCCTGGTTGTCTCGTGTTGCCTCCTGCCTGACCCTGAAGAGCGCAGGCGCGGGTGGTAGGTACGTGGTTGTATCCGGGGAGCATGAGCTGCGAGGAAGTGGGTGAGTATTGGCTCCACACGCTCCTACCTCTTATAAGCTCATGTTCTCCGGATACACCCATCGCTTGCAGGTGGTGGCCTGGTTGTCTCGTGTTGCCTCCTGCCTGACCCTGAAGAGCGCAGGCGCGGGTGGTAGGTACGTGGTTGTATCCGGGGAGCATGAGCTGCGAGGAAGTGGGTGAGTATTGGCTCCACACGCTCCTACCTCTTATAAGCTCATGTTCTCCGGATACATCCATCGCTTGCAGGTGGTGGCCTGGTTGTCTCGTGTTGCCTCCTGCCTGACCCTGAAGAGCGCAGGCGCGGGTGGTAGGTACGTGGTTGTATCCGGGGAGCATGAGCTGCGAGGAAGTGGGTGAGTATTGGCTCCACACGCTCCTACCTCTTATAAGCTCATGTTCTCCGGATACATCCATCGCTTGCAGGTGGTGGCCTGGTTGTCTCGTGTTGCCTCCTGCCTGACCCTGAAGAGCGCAGGCGCGGGTGGTAGGTACGTGGTTGTGTCCGGGGAGCATGAGCTGCGAGGAAGTGGGTGAGTATTGGCTCCACACGCTCCTACCTCTTATAAGCTCATGTTCTCCGGATACACCCATCGCTTGCAGGTGGTGGCCTGGTTGTCTCGTGTTGCCTCCTGCCTGACCCTGAAGAGCGCAGGCGCGGGTGGTAGGTACGTGGTTGTATCCGGGGAGCATGAGCTGCGAGGAAGTGGGTGAGTATTGGCTCCACATGCTCCTACCTCTTATAAGCTCATGTTCTCCGGATACACCCATCGCTTGCAGGTGGTGGCCTGGTTGTCTCGTGTTGCCTCCTGCCTGACCCTGAAGAGCGCAGGCGCGGGTGGTAGGTACGTGGTTGTATCCGGGGAGCATGAGCTGCGAGGAAGTGGGTGAGTATTGGCTCCACACGCTCCTACCTCTTATAAGCTCATGTTCTCCGGATACACCCATCGCTTGCAGGTGGTGGCCTGGTTGTCTCGTGTTGCCTCCTGCCTGACCCTGAAGAGCGCAGGCGCGGGTGGTAGGTACGTGGTTGTATCCGGGGAGCATGAGCTGCGAGGAAGTGGGTGAGTATTGGCTCCACACGCTCCTACCTCTTATAAGCTCATGTTCTCTGGATACATCCATCGCTTGCAGGTGGTGGCCTGGTTGACTCGTGTTGCCTCCTGCCTGACCCTGAAGAGCGCAGGCGCGGGTGGTAGGTACGTGGTTGTATCCGGGGAGCATGAGCTGCGAGGAAGTGGGTGAGTATTGGCTCCACACGCTCCTACCTCTTATAAGCTCATGTTCTCCGGATACACCCATCGCTTGCAGGTGGTGGCCTGGTTGTCTCGTGTTGCCTCCTGCCTGACCCTGAAGAGCGCAGGCGCGGGTGGTAGGTACGTGGTTGTATCCGGGGAGCATGAGCTGCGAGGAAGTGGGTGAGTATTGGCTCCACACGCTCCTACCTCTTATAAGCTCATGTTCTCCGGATACACCCATCGCTTGCAGGTGGTGGCCTGGTTGTCTCGTGTTGCCTCCTGCCTGAACCAGAAGAGCGCAGGCGCGGGTGGTAGGTACGTGGTTGTATCCGGGGAGCATGAGCTGCGAGGAAGTGGGTGAGTATTGGCTCCACACGCTCCTACCTCTTATAAGCTCATGTTCTCCGGATACACCCATCGCTTGCAGGTGGTGGCCTGGTTGTCTCGTGTTGCCTCCTGCCTGACCCTGAAGAGCGCAGGCGCGGGTGGTAGGTACGTGGTTGTATCCGGGGAGCATGAGCTGCGAGGAAGTGGGTGAGTATTGGCTCCACACGCTCCTACCTCTTATAAGCTCATGTTCTCTGGATACATCCATCGCTTGCAGGTGGTGGCCTGGTTGACTCGTGTTGCCTCCTGCCTGACCCTGAAGAGCGCAGGCGCGGGTGGTAGGTACGTGGTTGTATCCGGGGAGCATGAGCTGCGAGGAAGTGGGTGAGTATTGGCTCCACACGCTCCTACCTCTTATAAGCTCATGTTCTCTGGATACATCCATCGCTCATAGGTGTCGTTCGTTGCCTCTGTCGGATAAGCAAAAAAAAAAACAATCGTGATGACAGACGAAAACTGTCTCCTGGTATCATTGTGAGAGGATATGATGCGTTGCGTTGATGGCACAGTTTTTTATTATTATATTAAACTGTTATTAAAAAGTTTTAAAAAATTCTTAGTGACGACATTTGAACCACATCATATACATACATATACTTTGAGGTTGTTTGTAAAAATGCGCTCTCTACCGATGTGCCATTAAGCAAAATTGGAATTTAGAAAGATAATAAATATTATAATCATTGTAATGGTAGTATTCTAAGGTTTCTAAAACTTGTGATTACTTATTACTATGACTATTTTAGTTTACTAAAAATATATCAGGGTAGTTTCACTATCATAAAGTTTAATTTAACACACCATAACGTTTTTTTTATTTCTCCAAATGTTTACGAAAGCGACTATGTACAGGGTTTATGTTGCCACACGTGTATCCGCCAACTTTGTGTCACATTTCCGTCAATTTAGTTCGTTCTGTTTTCAAGAGATCACTCCCGCCAAAATTCCGGATGCCTAGAAACCGGAAAAATTCGCGGTTTCGATGGCCTTCAGGATAGACTGCACATTAATCCCCCTGTAGACTTGGGCAAACAACGCAAGTTCATTGGCTGCCGACTTGTGTGAGTCGTCTCATCTGGTTTGTCAGTCATTCGATCCTTCTTTGGTTGAGAGGGTTCATGATCGGTTGAAATTCGTCCAGATGAACAGTAAGCCAATAGCAAAATCATCTAAAAGGTATATGCGTTTGAATTCTAGCCTATCGCCGAATGAATCTGCGCATTTTTCCGGTCTGTACTTATCGCAAGATTTGCGAATAGTGGGGCAGAATGCGCTCATTGTTCCCGTATCTTAAATACATACTTTATTATTTTACAATGAAAACGTTTATCCAAAAATTTTTTCTAAAATGCGTGTACCAGCCTTGGTAAGAACTTTAGACCACAAGTGGAGTAGCAGTAGACGTTACCGACCTACTCTGTCGCGACGCACCTGCAGCCGCAGGTCGCGGTCGAGTCCCGGCTCGGCGAGCGAGACTCGCCGCTCGCTCGATTATCGGCCCATTAGTTAATTGATGGGTCGGCGCGGGGTCGCCCATCGACCGGCAATCAGGGGCGGTAACCACCCGCTCTGGGGTTCAGTTGGGTGGGGGGGGGTGGGAGGGGGTCAGCTGACCACCTCCCTCGCCGCGTCAACGAGTGTAACCTGCCAGTAGAGACAGGAAACATTAGCGGCTTTATTCGGCGATAGGCTAAAATGCAAATATATATACCTTTTAGATGATTTTGCTATTGGCTTACTGTTCATCTGGACGAATCTGAACCAGTTATAAACCCTCAACCAAAGAAGGATCGAATCACTGACAAAACCAGCCGAGATAGACGTCTTAAAAGTCAGCAGCCAATGAACTTGCGTTATTTGCCCGAGTGTACTGGGGAATGTGCAGTCTATCCTGAAGGCCATTGAAACAGCTAATTTTTTCCGGTCCCCAGCGATAATAAGTAGAGACCTGCAAAATTCGCGGATTCATTCGGTGATAGGCCAGAATTCAAACACATATACCTCTTTGATAATTTTGCTATTGGCTTACTGTTCATCTGGACGAATCTCAGCCAGTTATAAACCCTCAACCAAGGAAGGATCGAATCACAGACAAACCAGCTGAGACGACTTACAAGTCGGCAGTCAATGAACTTGCGTTATTTGCCCGAGTGTACAGGGGTATGTACAGTCTCTCCTGAAGGCCATCGAAACCGCGAATTTTGCAGGTCTCTAATAATAAGTAGAGACCGGAAAAATTCGCGGATTCATTTCACAATACGATAAAATCCAAACAACTGTTCCTTTATGTTGCTTCTCTGATTGGCTCACAGTTTATCTGAAGGACTTTGAGCCAATGAACAACCTTCAACCAAAAAAGTATCGAATCGCAAGCGTCCCAGTTGACAGGTGTCACGAGTCAGTAGCCAATGAGCAGTTTTCATTTGCCCGAGTGTGTAGGGGATGGTGGAGTCTGTCCTAGAGGTCATCCAAAGCGCGAATTTTTCCAGTCTGTAATAATAAGTCTTCGCGCGGGAGCCTATGCGCCGCGAGGTTAGTCCACCCGCCTCACAGCGGCGTCGTGAGGGAGAGGGAGATACAGGCGCTGGCCCTGTATCTCTATTCACTGACGGCTAACTTCTTCGAATATGACATCGAGAAGCTTGTGTCACGATATGACAAATACTTCGGCCGTTTTGGTGAGTATGTAGAAAAATAAGTAAGATACTTCTGAACTTTTGGTGGTAAAATCTTTATGTTATGTAAATTTCGGAGGTTGAAAAAAAGGGGTTATTTTGTAAAGTCGGTTTACGGACGATAATTTTACGTGATAACGTCATAAGAAAAGATTGATGAAAAATACTTTTATTAATTTTTAAATATTATTTACAGTTTTTGCAAATTTAATTTAAATAATTCGTTTAAATATAATTACGAACAATTAGTTAAATAAAACCACCTTAACCTGTTTGATATTACAGAAGATTTTCTTGCACGGTGGTTTGCCGGTTCTTGCACGCTCGGCTCAGGTGGAATGTGACAATTTTTTTCATGCGTGCAGCCGGCGTTCATCGATTTATAAGACGTTATCACGTCAAAAAATATATCTCGTATATATTTTTTTGCGATCTTACTGGTGACCAAAAGGATTTAAAGTTATTTCCGGGGCTCTATTTTTTACCATTTGTCCCACGTCCATCATCTCTCCCCCGCAACTGGACGCGGCGCTACTTCGGAATGGGGGCTATTGCGCAGGTCGGCAGTCCGCTGGCACCGCATCAGGACCGCGGGGACCCCCCTTGTGACCGGGGGCTATTTCGAGAGACTGCGCCCCCTTCTCCCCCCACCTTCGTAGCAGCGTCTGAACATCTGAGCGGCCGTGGCTCCATTGTGTCTCCCTGCAGAACCAGCGCACCAGGTGAGTTGTCGACGGCACTCTACAGTAGAGCAATTGTAACCAGAGGCCGGGAAAGATACGCGGATTCATTGACCTCCAGAATAGACTCCGTGCTCTACATACGTATCCTAGTAAATGAAAATTGATTTTCGTCGCTTGCTTGTGCAAGCTCTCGACTTGGTAGCCTACGATTTAAGAACTCCTGACTGTTGGACACCCGGAAATCTCTCGGATTCGTCTGGCCTCAGGGTGTAATTCAAAGTCACAGGTGTGCTCAACCAATGTTTGCTTTCCCATCGGTAGGGACAGGAAAAATTCGCGGTTTCGATGGACTTCAGGATAGACTACACATTCCCCTGTAGGCCTACACTCGGGAAAATAACGCAATTTCATTGGCTGCTGAATTGTAAGTCGTCTCGGCTGGTTTGTCTGTGATTCGATCCTTCTTTGGTTGAGGGTTTATAATTGGTTGAGATTCGTCCAGATGAACAGTAATCCAGAAAAAATCATCTAAGAGGTATATGTATTTGAACACTAGACTATCGCCGATTGAATCTGCGAATTTTTCCGGTCTATACCCGTCGGTTTGATTGCTTGGCGAGAACTATTTTTTTATCCTTGTTAGTTTGCGCTATCTGATTCGCCTACTTCTCTCCTAGCTGGGTGTCTTTGGCTCACGGAGCTAGAGGGGGCGTTGTCAAATAGCTGCGGGCCAATCATGAACGCAGTGTGAGAGTGTAAAAATTTGCATTCTAACTTGCGACTAAATGAATGCGCGAAATTTCAGTCTCTCTACCGTTTGGCCTATATTCGTCCGCATGGTGAGACAGTAAGCTGAAAGGTATGCGTGTTTGAATTTTTAGCCTATCGCAAAATGAACCTGCGAATATTTCGGGGTCTCTTAAATATAACTAGAGACCGGAAAAATTCGCAGATTCATTAGGCGATAGGCTAGAATTCAAATGCATATACCTTTAAGATGATTTTGATATTGGCTTACTGTTCATCTGGACGTATCTCAACCAGTTATAAACCCTCAACCAAAGAAGGATCGAATCACAGACAAAAACAGCTGAGTACTCACAAGTCGGCAGCCAATGAACTTGCGTTACTTGCCCAAGTGTATAGGGGAATGTGAAGTCTGTCCTGAAGGCCATCAAAACCGTGAATTTTTTCCGGTCCCTAGTAATAGGTAGGGATAGGAAAAATTCGCGGATTCAATGACCTGCAGGATGAACTCTATAGTTCTGCGTACATTCGGTCAAATGCCACCCACCCATTGGCTGCCGTCTTGTGAGACGTCCCAACGTAGCAGCCTGTGATTCGATAAAGCTTTGGTTGGGCGTTTCTAATTGGCCCAGAGTCATCCAGGTGAGTTGTGAGCCAATAGCAGAGGCAGCACTGAGGTGTAACTATTTGTATTTTAGCCTGTCGCGAAATGAATCCGCGAATTTTTCCTATCCCTAGTAATAGGATTTCGGAGCTTCTCGAAAGAAGAATACCAGGTATTTTTCCACGCGTGTAGCGCGAGCGGCGTGAAAGGCAGTCGCAGAGAACGAGGTAGACACACATCCGCGAGCAAACAAACACATCTCGGAGCGGGTCTTAGCCGAGCGTATTAACAATCTCGTCACGTGCGGAGAGACTGATACTGAGAGCTGTAAACACGGCACACACAGACGACAGTAATCAGAGTCAATTGCGTGGAGGTAGAAGTTACCGACACCTCCACGTAGTGGCAGCAACAGCTTCGCGGCATATTTTACCGCCAGGATAGACTCCAAGATAATCTACTCGAACTCGGATAGTCAACAGTTCATTAGTAGAGAACGGAAAAATTCGCGGATTCATTCGGAGATAAGTTAGAATTCAAATACATATACCTCTTAGATGATTTTGCTATTGGCTTACTGTTCATCTGGACGAATCTAAACCAATTATAAACCCTCAACCGAAGAAGGATAGAATCATAGACAAACCAGATGAGACGACTTACAAGTCGGCAGCCAATGAACTTGCGTTGTTTGCCCAAGTGTACAGGGGAATATAAAGTCTATCCTGAAGGCCATCGAAACCGCGAATTTTTTCGGTCCCTAGTTATGACTATAGAGGCAGTGATTTTTCACGAAACCATCTGTTCTCTTACTAGATTGCAATGCGTTATTTCTGCTTCAGTAATTTCTTCTTGATGACTGGTAGGCATTTGCAAGAGAAGCCTTTTGCCTTAATTGGTCAGACCATATAGAACGCGTTCGCTGCCGCACAGAATTGCTGTGATTCGTGTACCGAAAGTGGGTATGGCATTGAAAAAAACTCAGCCAATGACGAAACACAGGCGGGGATACAGTATTTCGATACACAGGTTTTCTGGAAATCTTTTCGCGACTTGTCACTGGCCCTAGTTATGGCCAGTTGCACAGCGAGTGTTCATGCGTGATTACCATTCATTATGATGATCCATTTCCTGTTGCACCGTTGTTTTTCGATCGCTGAACGAAGATCATTGGGAATTTTGAGATTAACCAGTCGATATTGAGATTCGTGACAATGATATAGTTTCGACGTAGCGCGAGCAGACATGTCCGTATTTTGTTCCCGTGTAAGAATCCGAACCCAGTATTACCGTGAACACTATTTTTTTTTAGTGATACAGTTGTTTTCATGTGAATGTACAAATTTACAAATATCTATAATTTTACATTAATATTTCGATTTCATTTACAAAATAAATACAGCAGTAGGGTTATGAACCGGGAAATCCCGGTTACAAGTACCGGGAATTCTCGGTTCCGTTGAAGACTGGTACCGAAAATCCCGGTTCCGAATACCGTGCAGTGTGGCGATAGCTAGGCACCGGAAAAATTCGCGGTTTCGATGGCCTTCAGGATAGACTGCACATTCCCCTGTACACTCGGGCAAACAACGCAAGTTCATTGGCTGCTGACTTGTAAGTCGTCTCGGCTGATTTGTCTGTGATTCGATCCTTCTTTGGTTGAGGGTTTATAACTGGTTTAGATTCGTCCAGATGAACAGTAAGCCAATAGCAAAATCATCTAAGAGGTATGTGTATTTGAATTTTAGATAGTCTATCGCTAGAGACTGGAAAAAATTCGCACTTTGGATGACCTCCAGGATAGACTCCACCATCCCCTACACACTCGGGCAAATGCCACCTGCTCATTGGCTACTGACTCGTGTCACCTGTCAACTGGGACGCTTGCGATTCGATACTTTTTTTTTTGGTTGAAGGATTTTCGTTGGCTCAAAGTCCTTCAGATAAACTGTGAGCCGATCAGAGAAGCAATTTAAAGGTACAGTTGTTTGGATTCTATTATATCGTGAAATTAATCTGCGAATTTTTCCGGTCTCTAGCGTTAGGGACGGACGCTGTATAGCTAGTCATGTTTAAATATAGTCACGGACAATTAGTTAAAAAGCCCTTTTATTACACTCTCGGCTCAGGCGGAACGTGATAATTTTTTTTCGTGCGTGCAGCCGGCTTTTTGCCTGTCACACCGAAAAGTACCGGTAATTCTCGGTTCCGATGAGGACTAGTACCGTAATTCCCGGTTCCGAACACCCTGCAGTGTGGCGATGGCGCGGTATCTGGGTGCCGTCCGCTGTAGTGATCCCGGAGTGACGCGGACCCCCGCAGCTGCGAGATCGCGACTGCCGCCGTGCGAGGGACACGTGGCACGCACGTGGGTGGAACCGCCCGTCGGCTGACGCGCGCGCCACACTTGTGTCTGTGCTGTTCCCAGGGCTGATGGCGGCGACCCGGCTGCTGCTGCTGCTGTGGGGCGGAGCCCTGTGCTGCGTCACGGCGCAGACGCCCGAGCAGGTAACCCTGCGCCCTGCGACACCCCCGCACACCTTCAGACTGGAGTTGAGAGGCCACTCCAGTGTTTCAGGGGCACTACGCAACCCGCGTTAACCTCATAACATTCAATGCTATTTTCATTTTGCTTATGACTTATTAACTAATATAGATTTAGAAATGATGCTTGCTTGATATGTAAGACAACGATGCTCTTATCAAAGCCCCTTTCTTCAAAAACGTGCATAAATTATGGTTCAAACCTAGACAATACACTTATGCATATTAGTAAAGATTAGTATAAAACCATAATTTATGCACGTTTTTGAAGAAAGGGGCTTTGATAAGAGCATCGTTGTCTTACATATCAAGTAAGCATCATTTCGAAATCTATATTAGTTAATAAGTTGTAAGCAAAATGAAAATAGCATTGAATCTTATGAGGTTAACGCGAGTTGCGTAGTGCCCCTGAAACACTGGAGTGGCCTCTTAAGGGCTCCGCCTACCGGGTCACACACACGGTGCGCGGAGCTTCAGGAAAAACAACGCGATTTCAAAACTACTCAATATATCCGAGTGGAGCCTGTTTACGAAAAGCATTTAAGAGTTCGCTGAAGGCCCGAAAAGTACTTTTGATTTCGGATTAAGTTTTTAAACTGTATTTTTGGAAGAGTTAAAATTACTAAAACGCATGTTTTCAGAGTAATTTTTAGGTGTGAAACAACTGGTACAGATTCTTGAAAGCACTTAAGGGACTTCCATTACACCTTTATCTTGATTTCTCGGCCATATAATGTTACGGTCACCGCTCATATGCACGACGAGAAGACTGCGCGCCAGTCCAGAGGAGACACCGCGCTAGAAGCACCAGCGAGCGTCGCGCTTATCATCCCGCCTCGCCGACACACATACACCTCTGACGAGGCGGGCTCCTTAAGAACCCCCCTTACTCAAGGAGGTCTGCATGCACTTGCAAAAACCGTCACTGTTAAACGGGTCTGATATCAAAACTATCTCTTATGGAAATCTTTCTGTATATTTATTTTTTAATTTTTTTCTGCTCATCCCACGCATGTAGGTCAAAATATGCGCAGTGTACAACATACGAGGCTCACGAAAAAAAAATAGTTCCCGTGAAAGTTTTGACTTTACTACATAGCTACATCACATTTTCTCACAATCGCCACTCATTTCCAAGGACTTTTTACTCAACGCTCTACCAGTTTATTTAACCCCTTTGCTTTGACGTTCGTCGCCTGGAAATCAAACAGTTGACAATCGTAGTTTTTTATGTACATTTTGTTTGTAACTGTTGACTTACGTTTCATTAAATCAACCCAAATTGAAGCCCGTTTCGTCCCAAAAAAAAAATGTAGCAATCATTTTTAGACTCGAGTACGGAGATTGCTTTAAATGTTTTCCTGAGATGTTTACTGAGCGCCTGTATTCAGGCTACACGCATCGCGTATTCAAAGTCCGTTATGCCTATGGCCGAGGCGTCCGTTCCATTGCTACTGTCTTGACGTTGTTAGACCACTGTGTACGCCTGCGCTGTAATACATTTTTTTGACAAATTCCTTTGAATTTTTCTGTGTTGTTTATGTTTTTTTTTAATTTTTTGACATCGGCAGATTATAGCTTCTTTTCTGTGTGTTTGCAAGTTCATAATTTTTTTTGTATATTCATCGTTTATGACATACAATATAACTAGCAATGTCTTATGTCCAAAACTACAAACTATTAAAAAATGTTCACCTTAAATTTACGAAGAACGATGGTTACAAATTATCCAGGAATCTTCGTAAATTTATCATTATCCTCGTAGATTTACGGGTGCAAATTTAACTTATTTGTGAGCACGAATCTACAAGAATTACATTGGCATGTAGTCGACGGACATTAAAAAAACCTGTTACTCGTTTCTCGATAATGTTCGCAGGCTTTCACGGCCAATTAATTGTCTGAAGCAGCTTGGCTTCCGGGTTGTAGCCTTTGTCCTCGGGCGAATAATAATTCAACCGACGTTTGTGGTCGACATTGCAGTCGCCATCATCAGGGAGCAGTAACTGCTCCCTGATGATGGCGACTGCAACATGTCAACCGGAAACGTCGGTGAATTATTCGCCAAGGACGCGGCTGGTTACAACCCAGAAGGCTGCTTCATGCTCGTTTCTTGCCACGGGTGCCGGAAACGTAACTCAGAAGTGAAGTTCCTACGAAGGTCCAGTCATCTGATATCACGGGCGTCAACGCGGTGTTCTGTTGGGACAAAAAGTTCAAATTGACAATTGTCTTCGGACCAGGTAGGTTCGGACCTTCGCTCACTTGACGCGTGACGTCAGAGGGTCACGTGGACCAATCAGCGACGAGTGTCCTTAAAGACACAGTTTAGGACATTGCTATTGTAGACGGGCCATGAAAGGCGCGGGAGTCGACGCGGTGTTCTGTGTGCGCATGCGCAGGTGATGGTCGACGCGGTGTTCTGTGCGCGCATGCGCAGGTGATGGTGGTCCCGGTGGGAGCGACCGTGGTGATGCCGTGTCCCAGCAACGACGACGACCACATCTTCCAGTTCTGGCAGCTGGCGGCGGGAGACCGCGTGGTGGGGCCCACCAACCTGCCCAGCCGCGACAAGTACAAGTTCGACGCTCCCTCGGGCACGCTGTACATCAGGGTCAGTGCCGTGCCTGGCTGTCCCTGGCTGTCCCTGGTCGTCCCTGGCTGTCCCTGGTCGTCCCTGGCTGTCCCTGGCCATCCCTGGTCGTCCCTGGCGGTCCCTGGCCGTCCCTGGCCGTCCCTGGCCGTCCCTGGCTGTCCCTGGTCGTCCCTGGCCGTCCCTGGCCGTCCCTGGTCGTCCCTGGCTGTCCCTGGTCGTCTCTGGCTGTCCCTAGTCGTCCCTGGCTGTCCCTGGTCATCCCTGGCTGTCCCTCGCTGTCCCTGGTCGTCCCTGGCTGTCCCTGGTCGTCCCTGGCCGTCCCTGGCTGTCCCTGCTCGTCCCTGGCCGTCCCTGGTCGTCCCTGGCTGTCCCTGCTCGTCCCTGGCCGTCCCTGGCTGTCCCTGGCTGTCCCTGGTCGTCCCTGGCTGTCCCTGGCCGTCCCTGGCTGTCCCTGGCCGTCCCTGGCCGTCCCTGGCCGTCCCTGGCTGTCCCTGCTCGTCCCTGGCCATCCCTGGCTGTCCCTGGCTGTCCCTGGTCGTCCCTGGCCGTCCCTGGATGTCCCTGGCCATCCCTGCTCATCCCTGGCTGTCCCTGGCTGTCCCTGGCAGTCCCTGGTCGTCCCTGGCTGTCCCTGGCTGTCCCTGCTCGTCCCTGGCCGTCCCTGGCTGTCCCTAGTCGTCCCTGGCTGTCCCTGGTCGTCCCTGGCTGTCCCTAGTCGTCCCTGGCTGTCCCTGGTCGTCCCTGGCTGTCCCTCGCTGTCCCTGGTCGTCCCTGGCTGTCCCTGGCCGTCCCTGGCCGTCCCTGGTCGTCCCTGGCTGTCCCTAGTCGTCCCTGGCTGTCCCTGGTCGTCCCTGGCTGTCCCTCGCTGTCCCTGGTCGTCCCTGGCTGTCCCTGCTCGTCCCTGGCCGTCCCTGGCTGTCCCTGGTCGTCCCTGGCTGTCCCTAGCTGTCCCTGGCTGTCCCTGCTCGTCCCGACACTGCCTCCTCCATGCCGTGTCCCAGCAACGACGACGACCACATCTTCCAGTTCTGGCAGCTGGCGGCGGGAGACCGCGTGGTGGGGCCCACCAACCTGCCCAGCCGCGACAAGTACAAGTTCGACGCTCCCTCGGGCACGCTGTACATCAGGGTCAGTGCCGTGCCTGGCTGTCCCTGGCTGTCCCTGGTCGTCCCTGGCTGTCCCTGGTCGTCCCTGGCTGTCCCTTGCCGTCCCTGGCCGTCCCTGGCCGTCCCTGGCCGTCCCTGGCCGTCCCTGGTCGTCCCTGGCTGTCCCTGGTCGTCCCTGGCTGTCCCTGGTCGTCCCTGGCGGTCCCTGGCCGTCCCTGGCCGTCCCTGGTCGTCCCTGGCTGTCCCTGGTCGTCCCTGGCTGTCCCTGGTCGTCCCTGGCTGTCCCTGGCTGTCCCTGGCTGTCCCTGGCCGTCCCTGGTCGTCCCTGGCGGTCCCTGGCCGTCCCTGGCCGTCCCTGGCCGTCCCTGGCCGTCCCTGGCTGTCCCTGGTCGTCCCTGGCCGTCCCTGGCCGTCCCTGGTCGTCCCTGGCTGTCCCTGGTCGTCTCTGGCTGTCCCTAGTCGTCCCTGGCTGTCCCTGGTCATCCGTGGCTGTCCCTCGCTGTCCCTGGTCGTCCCTGGCTGTCCCTGGCCGTCCCTGGCCGTCCCTGGCTGTCCCTGCTCGTCCCTGGCCATCCCTGGCTGTCCCTGGCTGTCCCTGGTCGTCCCTGGCCGTCCCTGGCTGTCCCTGGCCATCCCTGCTCATCCCTGGCTGTCCCTGGCTGTCCCTGGCCGTCCCTGGCCGTCCCTGGCCGTCCCTGGCTGTCCCTGCTCGTCCCTGGCCATCCCTGGCTGTCCCTGGCTGTCCCTGGTCGTCCCTGGCCGTCCCTGGCTGTCCCTGGCCATCCCTGCTCGTCCCTGGCTGTCCCTGGCTGTCCCTGGCAGTCCCTGGTCGTCCCTGGCTGTCCCTGCTCGTCCCTGGCCGTCCCTGGCTGTCCCTAGTCGTCCCTGGCTGTCCCTGGTCGTCCCTGGCTGTCCCTAGTCGTCCCTGGCTGTCCCTGGTCGTCCCTGGCTGTCCCTCGCTGTCCCTGGTCGTCCCTGGCTGTCCCTGGCCGTCCCTGGTCGTCCCTGGCTGTCCCTAGCTGTCCCTGGCTGTCCCTGGTCGTCCCTGGCTGTCCCTAGTCGTCCCTGGCTGTCCCTGGTCGTCCCTGGCTGTCCCTCGCTGTCCCTGGTCGTCCCTGGCTGTCCCTGCTCGTCCCTGGCCGTCCCTGGCTGTCCCTGGTCGTCCCTGGCTGTCCCTAGCTGTCCCTGGCTGTCCCTGCTCGTCCCGACACTGCCTCCTCCATCGGCTCGCAGTCTGTCTGAACGACTCCAGGGGGTTTTGTCTGTAACGTCGGTTTACGGACGATAATTTTACGTGATAACGTCATAAAAAAGACACCTGGAAAATTCGCGGGTTCATTACGTGATATTCTAAAATTAAAATAATTATACCTTAGTGCTGCTTCTGCCATTGGTCCACTGTTAATCTGGAGGACTGAGGGCCAATTATAGAGACCCTCACTCATAGAAGTGTCGAATCACAGGCCACCCAGTCGTGACGACTCACAAGTCAGCAGCCAATGAACAGTTGGCATTTGCCCGAGTGTGTAAAGGATATTGGAGTCCATCCTAAAGGTCATTGAATCAGCGAATTTTTCCGGTCTCTAGTCATAAGAAAACATTGATGAAAAATTACATACTTTTTTTTAATTTTCAAATATATTATTTACAGTTATTTTTTTGCAAATTATAATTTAAATAATTTGTTTAAATGTAATCACGATCAAATTATTTTAAAAAGCCCGCCTTAACCTGTTTGATATTATAGAAGATTTTCTCGCACGGGAGGTTTTGGCCGGTTCTTGCACGCTCGGCTCGGGCGGAACGTGACAATTTTTTCGTGCGTGCAGCGATTTATAAAACGTTATCACGTCAAAAAACTTCAGCCGAAGAAGTAGGCCTATCGTATCGCAAGCATCACAGTTGATGTGTCTCACGACTCAGTAGCCAGCAGGTGGCATTTTCGTCCGAGTAAGAGTGCGGGTCCATCCAAGAGGTCGTTGAACCCGCGTGTTTCCGCTGTTCCGACGAACCCTCTGACAGAGTCTGGAGTCCTGTGCGCACGTGAGCAGGTATCTCCTGGTTCATCGGCAGCTCACTTGAGAGATTCATAACCTGGGTTGCCTGTGATCCGACACTTATTTTTGACGTGACAACGTCTAATAAATCGATGAACGCCGGCTGCACGCACGAATAAGTGTCCCGTTACGCACATTGTCCCGTTGCGCTCATTGTACGCTTGCGCCGCATCGATCTCTCTTCCACTCGATTGGAACAACCATCGATTTGACTTTTTCGAGGCACATTAAACTTGAAAAACTCCCATTGTTTTCCTACTTTTCCTATCATCGTCCTATCCTTAACAGAATAACACATATTGGAAGAAGTTAAATAGCAAACATGTATAAAAGTTATAGATAAAATAATCTCTTCGTTAAAGTAATAAACATTTTTGAATTAATGAGGGCAAATAAAAGTAAATTTATCAATAAAATTGTAGATTTCATTTCACTCCTTCTTTGTATCCATACAAAATAGTGATAATTCAATAAAAAGATTAAATTTTATTCATAAAAGTACGCAATCATTTCATCAATGTTTTGTTATGACGTTGTCACGTTAAACTATCGTCCGTAAACCGACTTTACAGACAACCATTTTTTTTTTTTTTTTTTAATTTATGAGCTTTGCTCATTGGCTCAGAGTCCTTCACTCAAATTGTGAGCCAAATTATACTAGCAAGTCAAAGAAAAAAACTATTTGAATTCTAGCCTACCGCGAAATGAATCTGAAATTTACATGAATATTTATGTTCCATTTACAAAAAAAAATCCCTTTCGGCACAGTCTAGAAGCTTAGGTATATTTCGAAGTACCTATTTCTTCTGGAAATATTTTGTAAAGTTCTAAAAAAATCTGGAACTTTTTTAAAAAAAAAAAACTTAATCTACATAACATATATGTTCTCCAATATTACAAAATGATCGATTAAACATTTTCTCATTTTCCCCGTAGCAAATAATTATGAATTTTTTTAACTCAATGTATCCAGCATTGAATAGCTTAGAATGAATTGCATATTATGCCAAGGTAATTATTCAATTTTTCACGCAAGTAATTAATATAAATAAAATAGTAAAACTACCTACTATAGTGTTATTTTAATTACGGTTGGTAAAGTAAATATTCGATAAAATTAAAATGTTTGTAATAAATACACAGTATTCAATATAAATATAAACTCGTGTACAAAATTAATTTAGTAAATTATCGAGATAAATTTTAATTAATAATTAAAATCAATAAATATGCTGAATTTTTATGTTTTTAAGTTATACCTATTTATTATTAAATAATAATGTAATAATTTATAATGAAAATAAACTATACAAAATAAAAATACAATTTATATAACTAATATTCATAATTAATAAATGTTTTAATGATATTAACCAGTATTCAATATCAATCATTAAGGTATAATATCTAAAAGCGCATATATATTTTTTTTCGCATGTGTCCTTTTTTTTCCATCCTGTCAATTTTCGGTGCATGCTGCGCGCGCATCGTAACAATTCGCTCTCATCATTGCCCGGAGAAAGTATACCTAACTTAAATAAATGACAGTGGCCGATGCGACGGTAGCGCAGACGGAAGAGCTGAATTGTTGCCCCTTGGAAGGGCAGCTCTTCAGGATTTTTCTGACAATGGTTTGTTTGTACAGCGACTGGGAGGGCAGCCCATCCAATTTCTGAAAACATGTTTCTTTAAGTGTTTAAATCATCCTGAAAACTTGCCCCTTGTAAAGGGAGCCCATCAGGATTTTTCTGACAGTAGTGTTTTTGAAAGGTTGTCTGAATTGTTGCCCCTTGGAAGGGCAGCCCTTCAGGATTTTTTCTGACAGTGGTTAGGTTAGGTTAGGTTAGGTCACTTTACAAACTAACCACAGTCAGAAAAATCCTGAAGGTCTGCCCTTCCAAGGGGCATCATTTCAGTCGCCCCGCGCATACAGACAGCCAGCAGGGGTCTCGGAGAGTTGACGCGCCGGTTCACCGCGGTGTGTCCCACAGGCAGTGTCCACGGCGGAGGCCGGCTTCTACCGCTGCGTGGCCAAGAACGTGGACAACAAGCGGCTGGTGGTGAAGGCGGTGGAGCTGGTGGTGCGCAGCAGCCCCGAGGACTTGGAGGACTCCATCTTCGAGGTGCGGCCCGCGGTGTTCCCCCACCCCCCAATGGCGCCGGAGCGACGGTTCCGCGTTACTGAACCCTCACCCCCCCCAACTCTCTTTCAATCCAAGAGGGGGGGACGCCATTTTCAGTTCTGACCATGAGGCGCCAGTAGTCACCTCAGCTATACACCGAAAGAAAATTTTTGTATATTTTTACAAGGAAAATCCTTGGAAAACCCTGTTGTCAAGGATATTACTTGTACCTAAAACTACATACCAAGGCAGACCTTTGTACCATGTGCGATTTTGCAAGGCTCTGCCTTGTAGTTTTGCTAGAAATATCCTTGGCAACAGGGTTTCCAAGAATTTCCCTTGTAAAAATACAAAAAAAAATTGTTTTAGAGTGTACGCAACTGGTTCTCTCTCTCTCTCTTTCTCTCTATCTCTCTTTCTCTCTCTCTCTCTCTCTCTCTCTCTCTATCCCCATCCCCCCTTTCCAAATCCGGTTCCGTCCTTTAAGGGGGTGCCTTCCATTTCAGGTCAAGATTTTATATTTATAGTAATTAGCTAGGAACTGGAAAAATTTGCAGTTTCGATGGCCTTCAGGATAGACTGCACATTCCCCTGTACACTTGGGCAAACAACGCAAGTTTATTGGCTGCCGACTTGTGAGTCGTCTCAGCTGGTTTTGTCTGTGATTCGATCCTTCTTTGGTTGAGAGGGTTTATAACAGGTTGAGATTCGTCCAGATGAACAGTAAGCCAATAGCAAAATCATCTAAAAAGGTATGTATGTTGGAATTCTAGCCTATCGCTGAATGAATCTGCGAATTTTTTGCGATCTCTATTAATTACAGATAAACTTTCAGACTTTTTTCAATTGTTTAACTTTCGCGAAATGAAAAATATATAGATATATACAGCGCATACTTTTTTGTATAATTAGCTGCCAAAGTTACATTTCTTTATGTTTTTGGGTTGTACAAATAAGGAGAATTTAATTTATTTGCAGAACTGAAACTTTTTTAGTTTTGACTGCAATTCCACTGGCTACTTCATGATATGGTTTGCATTTCGTTGTGGTACACAGCAGTTTTCCAGCTGTCGGCGTTGTAGTCAATTTGGCATTCGGCGTTATTGTACGTTCGGCGTTGTGGTGCGTCCCCCTCGTTCTCCCTCCACGGGCGTGTGTGTGTGTGTGTCTGTGGCAACCAAACATTCGCGCTGGTTAGCGCCTGTTAGCGCGCTCCGGCTCCCGACTCGACGACAAAGCGTCGTGCATCGCGGGCCGCCATACATCACTGCGTCACTACGTCAGGCAGGTTCCAGTAGAAAACATTCCACTCATAAACAGCCCTCTTTTTTTTTAAGCGGGTGGTTAAGGCCCTGTCACCCCTGTCAAAATTTCGCGTCCAACACCTTTCCAATACGTAGAGACCGGAAAAATTCGCGGATTCATTCGGCGATGAGCTAGAATTCAAATACATATACCTCTTAGAGGTTTTTTTCTATTGTCTTACTGTTCATCTGGACGAATCTCAACCAGTTATAAACCCTCTCAACCAAAGAAGGATCGACTCACAGACGAACCACCTGAGACGACTCACAAGTCGGCAGCCAATGAACTTAGCGTTATTTGCCCGAGTGTACAAGGGTATGTGCAGTCTATCCTGAAGGCCAGCGAAACCACGATTTTTTCCAGTCTCTACCATACGTTGTGTCAAATGTCGGAAGGATGTGACGTCACAGAAAACGTCACCTGGGGAGCCATGTTTGATTATTTTTTTTGACGTGATAACGTCTTATAAATCGATGAACGCTTGCTGCACGCACGAAAAAATTGTCACGTTCCGCCTGAGCCGAGCGTGCAAGAACCGGCCAAACCACCGTGCCATAAAATCTTCTATAATATCAAACAGGTTAAGGCGGGCTTTTTTTTAACTAATTACTAATTGTTCGTGATTACATTTAAACAAATTATTTAAACTAAATTTGCAAAAAAAAACTGTAAATAATATTTGAAAATTAAAAAGTATGCAATTTTTCATCAATGTTTTCTTATGACGTTATCACGTAAAATTATCGTCCGTAAACCGACTTTACAGACAACCCCCCCCCCCCTTTTTTTACAGGTTGGATTACGAGTGTCCATCAAATATCTTGCGTATAGGACGGGTTCTAAAACACGTTGGACGTTTGATGCGATCAGCCAATCAGGATCGTGCCCAGCGAAAACGGAAATGACGTCCGTTTCCGTCACAACACGCGGGCGATTTAAAGAGGTTACAAAGATTAAATAACTAAGTATGCATGGGAAGTAATGTTGTACGTAAAAAACATCTTATGTTTATGTAACTCTTAAAAATCACTGGACATTTTAATTTAATTGCGAAACAAGTGTTAATTTGATTTCAATTGGCAGAGATTTTCATAGTTAATAAATGCACAAAAATCATATAGCAACTTCAAAAATGCGCCATCAAGGACTGTGATGCATCATTTAATTTCCACGTGAGATTAAAACTGAAAACTTTGAGATAGCTCAGACCAATAATAAACTTTGATAGTTTGACATTATTTGAAACATACAAATTTGAGGTTATCTAGCACAATTTATTTGGCGGAGAAAATTGGAAGCCATTCCCCGTCCAATATTGTCAGATATATTTGAAGACAAATATTTTACAAGGCCTTCAGGAGCACACACGTATATCTATTTTTTTCATCACCACGAAATATACCAAAAGAAATGAAACACCAAGACGTGTCTTCGCATAAGACTGTAGCAACAACATTACTACGAATAATAACATCTCTTATTAGTTTGTATCAGTTCCCTGTAAATGTGGTGAATCGGAATCGGCGTGCAAGACTGAGGCCCCTTGGAAGCCACTCAAACCACGTGGCCACGAGGAGCGGGGCCCTGGGATATAAGTACTATAAATAGTATATGCAGTAGAAATAGTATATTATATAATAAATATAGTAGATATACACAGTAGAAAATAGTATAAATATAGCACATATAATATAAATATAGTAGAATATAGTGTACAATCTATTAATATACTATAGTATATTTATAGTAGAAATATATTAACATATAGTAGAATACATAGTATAAAAATAGTATAATATAGTAGAACTATAGTATCTATATATTTACATAGTAGTAATTTAAGTAACATTTAGAAAACAGAATAAACCTTAGTTTTGAAGATGAATTTTCAATGTGTCAGAAATGCGTTGAAAAAGGCCTTCGAGGCACTATCATTATTTTTTTCAAAATTGTCCGACTCCCCATCGGAACTGTCGAGGTGTAAGTATTCCCGCGCCAGCGGAGCGACTCGGTGCAGCGAGGCGGTGTCCTGTGCGCAGACATCCCTGTTCCGGGGCCTGGTGTCCGTCGGCGCAGTGCTGCTGCTGCTGCTGCTCGGCGTCCTGCTGTTCCTCCTGTGTCGGAGGAGGGGCGCCTCCGAGCTGGCAGGTCAGTGGCCGACACCTCACCTCTCGTCACCGCGTTCAGCCGTCCCTGCTGAGCACTGCAGCACACAGGAGCGAAGCCAGGGGGGGGGGGGGGGCGGTTTAGGCGTTCAACCCCCCCCCCTCCTTTAGCACCAAATCTTTAATTGATTTCTATATTCATCACTCGAACAAATTTTCATATTAAAATTAATAAAAAAAATTACCATTACAATTTTATAAATTTAAGAACCGAAAACTGCTAAAAATAGCACTATTTTACACCTTAAAATCCCAAATTTTCCCGGGGGAGGACACCCCGGACCCCCCCCCCCCCGGCTATAATACGGGAGGGGGGGGGGCATGCTTCTCAACACCCCCCTACCATACACAAATCCTGACTACACTACTGGCTGTGGGGAAGATAAATACTACATAATTGAAAATGTTTATGGTAAGTTTTCTATATTGCTTAAAAAGCAGTCAATTATTTTCGATATCAGATAAAATAATATATATTATAACAATTTATTAATAAATATTTTTGTAGTCACACCTCTTGTCACTAAGTTAAATTATAAAGGCCGCTTGCAGAATCAGGCGAGTGAAAGTGTGAGCAAAAAAAATTACAGGTTAATAAAATGGAAGAATTCTCCACTTCTACCCACATCACGACTGCCAGGCCGAGTGTCCCACAGAGTCACGCATTGTCAGGCGGTGGCATGCTGTGCTGTAGTTGAAGTCAATTTTTTTTTTACCTCCCCATCGCCATATTATTACGCCCAAAACATTGCGAAAATGGTTTCTAACCACAATTCATGACGATTAGTCAACTCCGTCATTTAACACAGTCACTTCCGTAAAGCACAAAATACAGTTGTTTGAAACTGTTTCCGCACTGCCATTGAGCCAGTGTTTTGGGCGTCTAGCCAACATGGCGCATATATTACAACATCGTACAAAATGTTTTGCAAATAGTCCGAGATACTCTGCTATATGTTTTTATAATAAACTTCAAACCACATTTTAAATCAGAAAACCAACTTTGTGTATTTAAAAAAAAAAACTGAAAAATTTGCTGTTGGAATTCAGTTTTTATTCTATTAATGATTTTATGGAAGCAAAACTATGCTAAAAATGTATTATTATTATTATATGATGTACATTATTTGTTTTTTACTATTATTTTTGTTTATGTGTATATGATTGCACTTAAATGTGTATTCATAATGTTTAATATTCTTGACGAGTCCTATACTACATGTACAAAATAATTGTATATTTTTGTAGTCGACTTGGACAGTAAAACTACTATACTATACTAAACTACCACGGGCACGGCTTCACCCCGGAGTGTCCACCGTGTTCCCTCCCGCAGGGGCGGTCGACGAGGAGTCCCGCGGGGAGGCGACGGCGCGGAGGGGCACCTACAACCCCACCACGGTGCCCGTGACGTCGCCCCAGAAGCCGGGGGCCAGCCAGGGCGTCGACAACCCGGCCTTGGAGACGGACTTCCCCCGGGTGTTCCGGGCCCTGCAGCGCGACGACAAGGCATGAGGCGGCCTCCTCTCGCCGTCCGAACATCGTCGCAGGGTGGACAGTGGCGGATCCAGGATTTTGGTTTGGGAGGGGCCATGACCCAGCTGAGGCTAGGCTTTATCAAGGCAAACACTAAAACAATAGTGGACCCAGATGCTTTTGGAGGGGGCTTGCGCCCCTTAGCTCCCCCTCTGTATCCGCTACTGAGGGGGGAAAAGACTCTCTCTGCACCTCGGGGCCGAAACGTGCCTTTGTCCAGATTCAGTGACAGCCCTGTACGCCACTTTCGCTGTCCAAATTATCTGTATAGTATTATCTTTGGGTTTGTCAGTTTCTCGCTGCATTGTTCAAGGTTGTTTTATGTCTGTATTTACTGATCTTTTTTTGCGACTGTCTCATCATTGTGAGCCCACTGTGTTCGTCTATGCTGTGATATTTTTCTGAGTAATTCCTTCCATTGAATTCTCTGTGCTGTCTAAACGTAAGCTGAATTTAGCTTGTTTTCTGTTTGATTATCTTTTTTGCTAATAATTCTTGAGGTTTCTTTACAAACATCAGTGTTTACCAGCAATGACACATGCCCACCAAAATGTTTTCAATCAATGTGGATGATTCAACAAAGACGGAGGGAATAAAAACTCTACATTCACACAAATGAGGGCAACACAGGCAAAAACAGCAAAGCTTCCTACAATGAAACCGTTGCTGCAACACACAAATGGCCTGCTATAACAAGCACATGTCCACTCCTCATTTCCTTACTTATTCCCATTGCAAAATTTGTGTTTAACAAAACAATAATTGCCAGCATTGTTTTCAGAATTGTAGACACTTATTTTGGCACGTGCAAATAACCACGACTGAGTTTTTTTGTAGGGAAATTCTGATACAGGGCCACAAATGAAAAGGGACACACATCCTCAACTAGCCTTAGCGCTCATGGGCCTGTGGACTAGCAGCACACAAGCCACTCCAGTTGTGCAACCTTTGAACTGAACAAAATATATCACTAGAACTACCATCACTTGAAGAAGAGTGTTACCAACAAGATACAGAGCTATGGTATTTTAAATGTTTGTGACATAAACTTCAGAGTGAAATTTAAATTAATTGAGTGTGTGGTTTTCTTAGGTGCATATACTATTTATGAATGATGATTGAATGGTATACCTAGATGTTCCTAAAACCAAAGTGAATAACTTATGGAAAGAGTTAATACAGAATGTTATTTTCTTGACTACTGTTGTAAATCTGTTATTAACAGTTGTTTGAAAGTGCCATAATTGTAGAATATGTACGTATTGTTAGTTCGAAGGGAATACCTTATTGATTGATTATTCGCTATGCTTGCCTTGATTTACAGTTTGAGCTAAGTTCATTAGCTCCTCACCAAAACTCTCATGAACAGAGGCGTAACTAGACTAGTTCCCAACCAGGGCAAGAACTCATCTTGGCAAACACCCCCACCCCTCTCCCTTTTTTTTAAACCAACCAAAACCAAAACATTTCCCGACAATGCACCGCATATTGTAACAACATATTAATTCCACTGTACTATTCCAAATATATTTTTGATTTTCCAAATATATTTATATTTAATTTAGATGGTAAATAAATAGTTTTGCAGTCATTGCAAGTTAAATAGTGTGCGAAAAATACCATATGTATACATTTGTGCTATCTTTCAATACAAATACATAATTCAGTTCATCAGCCCAACATTTTTTTGTGTTCTAACACTATGACATTCAAGTAGATATCTATAGTAAAATGACTCTTGCCAGTTTAGCACCCCCCAAGGCACAAGTCCCGTCTAGTTATGTCCCTAATCACAAATCAAGAGAAATTAGCAAGTAAATAGAGATTAATAAGTTTACAGTGTCATGTTTTTTAAACATGTTTTTCATGTTAGTACTAACAATGGGGTCAGATCCCAACTTTCTCGAATCCAAATCTCGAATTCGGATCTCAAAGAATGTCTCGATTTTGGGGATATATGCCCCTCCCACCCCCCCAAACCCAAAATCATACAAATTTCTATCATTCCCACCAACAAATGGAAAGAATTTGAAAGTAAACAGTGGCCAAAATGGTTCTTTCCCCCCTTTTCCCCCTCTTCCCTTCCCCTCAAAATGAAATTCTGAAATTCTGCGTACACTCCTGATCACCATTAACAACATGTATAATAGAAGAAAAAATATTGTCTATTTTGTGGTTTTACTGAATGCCCAACATAACATAAGTATGCAATTTCTTTCAGGAATTTAAGTAGTAACACCTATTTTTGAAGTTATATATCTCTAGGTGCATTCAGGGTGAAATTTTAGTTTGTAATTTAGTAATTCTATTATGATTAGATAAGTAACTTGAAACATTTAACATTTAAAAGAATACAATTAACAATTTTTTTTTAGCATGTTTGTGATTAGTGTGAGCAAATCCTCCAAAAAAAAACTTATGTTAAATAAAAGTATTTCATCATAAAAGTTTTACTAATGAAACTTATATGTTGAACCATCTCATTAGGTTAAGTTTATAGGAGGGTATTAACAGAGTGATTTAAATAATTTTAGTAAAAACAAATACATACATATACATTCCCATTTTCACAGCAGGTAAGTGTTTTAAAATAATTAAAGTAATTTGTTTGTAATTTTTAATTTCAAAAATTTCATGCCAAAGAAGTAGTACAACTTCTACTGTGCGTTCATACGTACAAACACCTCTTGGTTCATAAAAAAACTGTTATTTAATAAACGTATAAATTAAGGTTGCTACAAAAATAAAAGGTATTAATTATAACACATGAAAACTCTCACACTTCTTTTCTTGCACTTACAACACGCAGACAAGCTAAATCAAACCAGCGTACGCTCTCTGCGACACACAAGGTAAACGACAAAGACCACGGAGATTACCGCAGAAATAAGTTATGTGATTATGAACACATGTTTTGTTAAACTCCGAATATTAATGATACTGTCATGGCTAATACTGTAGCATGCATTTTGGTTGGTATTAAATGCACTGGAGCTACATTACACTCTAAGAATATATCATACGGTTGGTGTGATGCAAATATAAGGAAAGCGATGTAATTTAACTATAATAAGAACGAAATAGTCTGAAATACTTATGGCACACATTTTTTTAACGCAGATGTGTGTATTAGAAGGCCAAATTAACTCAATATATTAATGTTATATTCTGCCACAGCAGTAGTTTATTTTGTAAATACCTATATGGTTCAATATTTTCTACGACAGTGCAAAACTAGTAACAATGACACAAAATTTTGTATTAAATCTTTAATCCAAACAATTATAAAACAAGTCATCAAGGTAACAGAATAAAATACTTAATTATTAATTCAGTTTTTAAGGTAACTGATAAATAACATTTATCCGACAAAATGAACTATAAAATGAACATATTGACTGTTGAGTACCTAATTGCTATATAGTAAAACACATACTGCATGCTGGTTCTTACTCGTGGAATTCAGTATTTGTTTCAGTAGAGCTTGAAGAACACTGTACATCTCCGCACGTGTTCTTAATAAACCCGCACTTCAAAATCCAAGATGATTTTTATTTGGCTCTACACTTATTGATGGTGCAATGGCAAAAGTTAACATTTTCTATATCCTGGTTAGGTTTCTTTACAGAATATCCGCAAGGAACTACTGTCAAGTTGACACTCTACTGCTTTGTCATTCAATTACGCTTCTAGAAGACACAATTATTTAAAGAAAACATAAGTTACCTATTCCCAAGAGCTATTTATCACAGCAGAACTTATAATTCCTCCCTGAGAAATGTGTTACCTGGAAAGAAACATACCAAGTATTTAATTAGACCTCAAGCGCAAACTTTTGGGCACAACACTTGTTTGCCAATACATTTTTTAAAATCATATTTTATGGCGGATGCAGCTGGTGCATAGTTTTTGAGAATATAAAATAGCATAACACTGTGTAAGTTCGAGTTTCAATTCATTAAGTGATTGGTATTTAATTTTTAGTGCAATAAAACTTTTTAAGAAATCTATAATCTAAATAATCACCAAAAAATCATCTCAAACTTCAGGTTCTTGAGATAACATAAGACAATACTGACGGTATTAATTTAGTTGTTAGGGTAACTCATCAATAACATTTACAACAAAAAAAAAACTATCCGATAAACTTATTAACTGTTAAGTAATTGCTCACTCTTTGGAAGCCATTGATTCATATTGCGGTTCACAAATTAAACAGATTATAATAAACGCATACTGCATGTTGCTGTCAGTGGCGTAGCCAGGATTTGTGTATGGTGGGGTGTTAAGAAGCATGGGCCTCCGCCTACCCCCAAATTAAAGCGGGGGGTGGGGGGGGGGGGTCCTCCCCCGGGAAAATTTGGATTTTAAGATGTGTAATAGTGCTATTTTAGCAGTTTTCGTTTCTTAAATTTAAATATTGTAATGGTAAAAATTTTTATTAATTTTAATACGAAATTTGTTTGAGTGATGAATAAGAAATTAATTAAAGATTTGGTGCTAAGGGAGGGGGGGTTTGAACCCCTAAACCCCCCCCCCCCCTGGCTCTACGCCCCTGGTTGCTGTCATGTACTGTGACAGATCACTAACAATTAGCAAACCCACAAACGCAAGAGGCATGGTCGACGGTCGTAGAGCGGTCCCGTGCGCTCAGTCCTCCTCCAGGGCAGAGCTCCGGGGGCCGTCCGTGCTGCTCACGGTCGTGTCCATGCCCTCCTCGTCCTCCTCCTCGTCCTCCGCCTCCATCTCGAACAAGCGCACCTTGCGCCGGCTCTCCGACAGCACGACGGCCAGCTTGCGGCTGCCGCTGACGGCCAGGCGCGACGACACCATGTTCTCGACGACCCGCATGGCGCCCGGCTCCAGCAGCGCCCCTCCGTCCACGTGAGGCACCTCCGCCAGCGACACGAGCGCCGCGCCGGGGCTCGGCCGCGCCGACCTGGCGGGGCACGCGGACACGGCCGTCCCCTGGCTCGCGGCCACCGCCGTCGGGAACTGCACGAACACCGAGCCCCGGCTCTCGGCGACCCGCTCCAGGAGGATCGACAGCACGTCGGGCAGGTAGAACTGCAGGTCGAGGATCTTCAGAGAGGCCTCTCTGTCCGGGGAGGACGTGAAGTTGACGTGCACGCACTTGGGCTGCTCCGGCTCGGAGCTCTCCGCCGGCAGCTCCAGCAAGTACATCCCGGGCGCCGGCGGGAGGGAGTCCGGGAACGCCAGCACCAGCCTGTCGTCCTTGCCCGTGGTCACGTGGGCCGGCTGGATGCGCTCGTCCCGGCACTCGAACACGCTGGCGCACACAAGCACGTGCGAGACCTCCAGCAGGCTGCCGATGCAGTGCTCCGGCTGGCTGAACACCAGAGCGATGGCCTCCCTGAGGTGGGCGTGCTGTTGCACCAGGGACTTCTCCCTGTGGTGGGGGATGATGGCAGGATAGCCGCTCAGGCTCGGGTTGTCCCTCAGCAGCTTGGTCCACGGGTTGTCGTCGGTGGCGGGCGGCGTGACCAGCTCCCGGTCCGCCAGGTACTGGCCCAGGCGCTCCAGGTTGAAGTGGGGTCTGCTCGGGTGCTGCGGGGCAAAGACGCCCCTCTGCCTCGCACCCTCGCCGTCGAAGCCGTACAGGAACTCTGCGATGTAGGCTATTTCCGTCTGGTTGACCTTGGTGATGTCGGAGAGGACCCGGTCGTCGGTGAGGCGCAGGATGGCCACGTAGAGCCAGCGGAAGAAGGCCTTGTAGTTCTTCATCGAGCTGTCTATCACCTGCTGCACCTCGGTCGCCTTGACGAGGAAGGAGCCGGCCGCGGAGAGCGCCGCGGTTACCATCTCCTCCTGCAGGCCGAGGGGCTCGTAGCGGTCCAGGTACCCCGCCATGCCCTTCATCTCGGCCAGGTGGTAGGAGAGATCCTGGCCCACGGCATGCAGGTGCTTCAGCACCATCTTCTGTATGTTGGAGTAGCTCAGCTCGATTGAGTGCCCCAGCTTCTTTAGCCCCTTCTCCGTGAGCTCCTGCAGCAGGAAGTGCTCCAGCTCGGACGACGCGCTGCCGAACATCAGCAGCTCCAGGAAGTCGGCAGAGACGAAGCCGCCGGGCACCTTGGAGGCGTAGGACGCCAGCTTGGAGTCCATCTCCAGCAGGATGTTTTCCCAGGCTTCGGTGATGGCATGCATGGTCTGCGACGCGTAGCCGAGCAGGTCGACGATGTGGCCGTGCTTGAGCGCGAGGGCCTGCAGCTCTGCCGAGCGCTCCAGGAACACGCGTGTCTGCAAGCGCACCACCGCCAGGTCCCTCCGCTCGCCCCGCCCCAGGGCCAGCACCACGAACAGGCCGTCCAGCCTCCGGGTGAACTCCGCGCCGACCACGGACGCCTGCTGGCCCGGGAGGCAGCCCGCCATGTCCATGAGCCCGCACGGGAACATCCCGAAGATGCTCAGGGACAGCTTCCCGTTGCTCGTCCCGACCACCAGGATGTTGAGGCTCGCCGGGGCCTTCATCTTCTTCACGTCGTTCTGGAGCTCCTCCTGCTCGAAGCTGCGCACCAGCGGCGGGAGTTTCGGCAGGAAGTCCTTGCTGTTGTCGAACTCTTCGTACTTCTCGAACGGCTCCGTGGAACCGGCGCTGGACGATGCTGCAGCATCGGGTGTAGAACCTTCGTGCTTCCACGACATGTAAGTGATGTCTCCATCTATGTGGTTCTTGTATACAGTTCTCTTGTCTTCTACATCAATCAGCAAAACATCGTCTGCAATCATAGAAAAAATGCAGTGATCTTTAAAACTCAAATATTTAACCAAAAGTTTGTACACACTGAATGAACCATATAAAAAACATATGAACACTTTTCTGTAAATTGAAATGGGTGACAAATAATTATAATAATTATTATTATTATGGTTGATGTTGATTTGTTTGGTTATTATTGTTGATGAAATAAGATTATCAAAATTTTTATTCTCTGATAATTATAATAATATAATACACAGTTAATTATTCAAATTAATTACTAAGACTGATGTATAAACATATTTTATTCAAATACTGCAATAACTTATTTTCTTAGTCTTTACACAAATTATGTAAGTGTGGGGAATGTTTGCTAACAGGCCCTGTGTTATGTATAGTTATTAGTCAGCTAATGTGATGACTGCGGATCAGTTGTGGTGTTAGTCATGTGTAGTAGTGTTTATTTGTGATTTAAAATGGTAAATAAATGTATAACTAGGTCATTTTGCTGGCTTGTTGCTTACTCCCTGTTTTAATCCACTGATTCTTAAGCCAACAGTTTTATCATTATTAGTATTAACCATAAAATCTTGCCTCTATGCTCCTTAATTACATATATGCTCAGGCGCAGTGGATGGCAGAGAAGCAAATGATTGGCTACAGCTTAGCTTGCGATGAAATGTCAGCCAACTGGGCAGAACACTGACTGTGGGAAATATCGAGCAAGTGTCTTGACATGTGCACTGTCTGATGCCTTGACCACATGGCAAGCCCTGCATAATATATCTAATCTATTGATGCATCAATAATTATTCTTAGCCTGCTAACTCACGACTACGCACACTAGTGGCCCGTCCCAAAATAAGACCTTGCAATGTTCAGCTTTTAGTGACTGTAAATTTGAACCCCATAACTAATATGTGCGATGTAATTGACACCCTAACGACAAAACAAATTGTAGATTATTGTTCACATTTTTTTTTTAAAAAGTTAACATAATTACATATGTGTATAGGTACGAAGTAGTAGATATAATTCAGTTACTTTAATTGCTTATTTTTCTTTAGTTCACTATGGACACTATCCTCTTTCGATTCAAAACTAGAAATGAAAGTAATGTACGTGGTTTTGAAAGCTGCGTGTGTATTTATTAAATGTATCGAAAACCCCATGGACTATTATGATTATATGTGAACATGAAAATTTCATTGGCCATATCTGCCCACCTACTAAATTTTATAAAAAATCCAATCAATGGTTTTTCAAAATTACTGCCGGACAAAGTGACGTGCAAACACGCACAGACAGGCAAGTGCTCTTGTCGCGGAAGCCTCACCGCGCGACGGGGGCGGGCGCGGGGTACTCACTGCTGCTGTAGGCGATGGCTATGATCTTGCCGTCGGGCCTCCAGGCGAGGGCCGCCACTCTCACCCCGTCCTGTGGCGGCGGCAGCATCCACACCTTCTGCCACGTGAGGCGGTGCAGCGCCACTTCCCCTGAAACACCAGCCAGTCGGCGTTACGGTCGGCACACACATACGGTGTCAAGAGGTTCAGAAAAATCATGCAGTTCAAAAAACTGCTCAAGTCATGAGTGGGGGTCTGTTTAGAAAAAGCACTCAAGAATACACCAAGGGCAGACGAGTAGTTTTATTTCCCGTCATTCCCTTCTAATCTGTATTTTTCGAAGAGTTGAAAACTGCTGAAGCACATGTTGTCAGAACACCTGGTAGAAGTTTCTTGAAAGCGCTCAAGGGAATTATTGCATTACGCCTTTATCTGCCATGTAATGATATCGTTACCAATGAAATCTCACGAGTTGCCCTGCGCACGACAAGAAGACTGAGCACCAGTCCACAGCCTCACTAACACAAATACAACCCTTACTAGGCGGGCCTTTTAGTTCCTCGTCGACTTTGGGGTCAAAATACATATTAAGGAGCGAACGAGATGAGAATGGAGCAGCGACGGAATGTGCATGTGAGGTGAGCGGGCGGACGCGGAGAAAAACTGACTTACCACGACGACGCCTACAATTCGCACTAGCGATAAAAAAAAAATCTGGGTTTCACCCTGTCAGGAAATCAGACCCAGGTCGCTTCTGTCGGAGAGGCGAGCGTTCCGATCACGGAAGTTGGCCCGATTTGAAATTGCTTAGTTTCCGAACCTATTGCGAAGTGGAACCAAACGGTCCCTGGCGACGAGAGAGTCGACCGTCGCACCTCTGACGTTGGCGAGCGCCAGGAGGTCCATCTTGTCCGACCACGCCATCTGCTCGACCTTGATCGCCACGTGGCGCTCCTCCAGCTGCCGCATGGGGTTGGACGACGACATCCCGCCTGCCGCACGGCCCCCGGGGGCGAGACAAGGTCAGTGCTTCTCTCCGCCTTTCACAACACTCTCCTGCAACATTTTCACATCACAGGATAGTCTAAACACATGAAGAAGAGTGTGGGTTGGTTTTTTTCTATACAAACCTATATAGTTTTGCTAAGAGCTAAATTTTGTACATTTTGAAATTAAAAAAAAAAAACATTGTGCAACATCAAGCTTTGCAATGAAAAGTTCCTACTATATCAAAAATAATGTTTTTTTTTTTTTTTTTTTTTTTTAAATAATTTTTATTTATTTATGTTTGTTCCGTGAATACCACATGAAGTCAAGACACCGGGTTATAGAACATGTCAAGTTATACAATTTAAAATATAAGCACATGCATTGCTATCTACATAAATTATAAATTGTGGGGGGGGGGGGGGGGGGGGGGAAGTTTTATTGATTGTTTTATTTCTATGTACATAATATCTACAGTTTTATTTTAGCTTGACAAAATTTTGGTCATTTGATCCCGGACCAAAATCAGAAAAAAGTCACTGTTTACCTAAGATTTTGCAGGGGGGAAAAAAACCTAATTTCTTTTTTAATCAAGTTTCTTCATGCTGTATAAAGCTCAAGCAATGCGAGGTACTTCAGTTAGATTATGATGATTAATAAAATTAAACTAGCTAAGCTTCTGCATTCATCAACTGTCCACAAAACGAGAGGAAGAAACACAAGATGAGGTACACATTTGTGTTCTCATGTTGGTATTGATTTTTTTTTCTTTTAAAGATAATTTTCAAGAGTAAATGCTCATCTGAAAAAAAAAAAGAAAAAAGAAAACAGAAAATTTTGATGTTATTTTTAAGTTCCTCGCAACTATATTTGATAGTTCAATAAAATGGCATTGTGATATTTCAAATAGTTACTTAACTGGTAATTTACTGTTTTCAAAAGTTGGTTAGGTTGTGTCAAATACACTGAAATGTTTTTAAATAATTTGAACAATCGGTTAGGCTAGGTTGGGTACATAAAAAATAATGTAAATTGGTGTAAACAGTTGGTATGAGAAAATGTTAAATCAATCTTTTTTTGAATATTGGCAAACATATAGGTTGTTGTATACATTAGGATCTTAAAATGTTCCAGGAGTTTATAGAAGTTTCCAAAACATTTCCAGAAGAAAAATAGGTACTTCGAAATCTACCTATGCCTGTAGGCTGTGCCGAAAGGGAATTTTTTTGGATTGTAAATGTGTCTGATAAGGTCTGTTGTTTGTTACATGCCATCTTGTCTGTCGTATTTGCGACATGACAGAATTAAAATTATTCACAAGGGAAAAACATATTTTCTAAAACAATTTAAAAAAATAATATGTTAACAGTGTGGGGGAAAGTGTGTTGGTTCATAATATGTATAGTAAATTTCAGAAATCTTTTTGATTTCCCTAACTTTTCCAGGTTTTCCTGATTGTAGCAACCCTGCCTAAACTGACATTTATCTAGAATGGGTATGAACTGGATGAGCCGTAGTCTTGGTGGTTAGCACATGTCAGCACATGTACAGCACCTATAATGGCAGCTAACATTCATTACAAATCAAATGTAAACAAGTGACAAATTTAGTGCAGACTGTAAAACCTTTTGGGTGAAAGTTATTTGGAGGAACTGCTTGGAACAAAACCACTAGAGAAAACACTTTAATTACCATCTTTAATAAAAGGGTTCTTGCATGAAATTATCACTTAAGTAGTTGGCTCATTTGGCAAGAGTTGTTGTTCAATTCCAGCTAGGTAGTACTCATTTGTGTTTACAATTGTGTTCAGAAGTGTTTACATGTGTTCACATGAGAGTTAACATGCATTAAATGGGTTTATATTCCAGTTCACCATGAGTACCAAGCAGTATACGTGGTCTGAATTCCACTATAATTCTCTTCACCCCTTTTGCTCTCATGTAATTTTTTGACAAATACCCCGACCTATAATTAATTTTTATTTTTAGGCTTAAATACACTTATCAAAAGCGCCCACACTATTATAAAGTATTTCAAATGTAGCTAACCTAACCTAAACAACCATTCTCACGATTTTACACTATCTTTTTTTATGTACCTAACCTAACTTCACAAAATGATCAGCATTACTAGTAAACTATTTGAAAGTATCACAACGTACTCTCTGATTGGAAAACATGACAGGAAGTAAGAGGAATCATTTTTACAAAAATAGTAACTCTCCTCCAGAATTACCATTAAACTACAATGTTATGAGAAACAAAATATTTTTTTTATAGTCTGAAATGCTGTATATAATAACTATCCCAAAATTAATGTCGTAAAATGTGCATAAACGGAAAATTACGTCAAAGTAGCAGCTGTCACAAGGATACAATAATTTTAAATTGAGCTCGCTTCTCGCTTCAAACATTTATGCCATGTTGACTAACATGATCAACATAAAAATATATTTACCTATTTAGTTAAAAATTCCCTAACTTAATTCTTTGACATACATACTATTGCCAAGTATTAAAATTACTTAAAACTAAAAAATTTGTTTCAATTAATGTATTGTAACTTAATATTCCCCTCAGCTATCGTTTTACCCAAACAAAACCAAAAATGTTTTTATTATAATGGAATTATTGGTGGGAGTTCGGAACTGTGGTTGGACTTAATTTTTCTTTGACCAATGAAATTTGCATTTTAAGTTGAGTCACAAATACTGTCACCTGATATTCACTTGACGTCGTCCGGGCCTGCGGCCCCTTTGAGCCCGATATGACACCGCCCAACCACCGTTTCAGTTCAAACCTCCCGCTCGTGCGTGCGTGTGTGTGTTTCCAGCCCGGCAAGAGGGCGCCTAGCTGCAGTGCGCCGCACCCCTAATTTGCTACGTTTTAATATTATTTGTAAACCCTTTTTTGTTTTTATTCATCTTTTCCCCAGTGTTGTGCAATTTACTTGTGTTTTCTTTAATTTAAATATGTTACTTGAAATAACCACAGACGTTGCCCGGGCGGACCCGAACAGGCACGGACTTGGACGAGGGTAGGAATGTTTTTATATAAATTATCATTAATTAAGTAGATATTAACAAACTTTAAACTGTCAGTAATTTTTATATATTTTTTAATGTTGATCTGTAATTTGCTTAACTTTCGCTGGGGCACGGAATCGTAGGATATAGTAACGGTAATTGTGTTGGAGCGAAGGGCGCCATGTTGCCACCTGCGAGCGATGAGCTCAGCCCAGTCCATCTTCATCACTGACCGAGAGCAGACGCGCCAGCACCCCGGGGACTTCAACCTTTGTTCTGCACTGACCAAGTAATTCTGTCTCGTTAAGTATTTCTGAATCTCTTTCGCTCGTCATCCTCGGGGCAGCTCTCGGTCAGCGGACTGTTTAATTAATTAATTGTCTCAGTCGAGTTTCTTTCATCACCGTGTAATAAGTAAACTTTGCAGCATGGCCACGTGTGTGGACCATGCCTTCACCTAAACCGATTCGTGCCTCAGGCTTTTTTAACCGTGTAATGTGTAACGTGTAACGGGCGTGTAGAGAGACGTGTTAGTGAAATTAAATCTGGAGAATAAATATAAAGTGAGTACTTATTTAATCACGTGGTGAGTGAGTCTAGGAGTGTGGCGTGCCCGACGCCTAGAGCGGGCCAGGTCTGGGTAGCTAGGATAGAAAGGGCTGGTAACTCGTCCCCACTTGGGCTACGTCACGCCCTGAGTGAGAGACTCCGCCGGGTCCACGTGCCCTTCCACGTGGTGGCGCCCGTAGTTAACATCTCGAAATCACCGGCAATGCGCGATCAGCCCTCAATTGGCGCCCAAGAGCGTGGGGCGAGTTATATCTTCCGCGAAAACCAGACCTGTACGAGCGTGTGAGATAGGCGGTTGTTACGCGGAGCGCGCGGAACTAAAGTTCGCGCCAGAACTATTGTTCGCGCGGAGCGCATAGCGGGACTCTGGCGCGCCGGCCACGTGATCAGCCGAGCGCACGCTTCCAGGAATCCGCACACAAACAACGGACTCCGAGCGCAGTAAGTAACACAGTGCTGATGTGTTCGTGAGGACGGTTCGCGTGTAGAGTACCACGTGCGTAGACATGCATCCGTATCCGGACGAGTGTATCGGGTGTTATTTCCCCTGCCCGAGTTGGGACTTATATGGCAGGACCGCCGCCGGATATGAGTGTGGCTACTGCACGGAGTACCGCGTACACGGCGTGACGAAGTGTGGAGCTAGGTCGTGTCCTGGAGATAGTAGCGAGGGATTCCGCTGCCAGGAATGTACCGGCCTGTGGCATCGTGGCTGTATCGGCGAACGTGAATGGACCATGCTGCGCAAGTTTTTTGCCTTTACGTGCACACGATGTACCGCCTGCCCAGTCACCCAGGCGCAGTACGAGGCAGAGACGCCGGAAGATTCTCCACGACACGCCTCGACGCTTCCCGAAACGCCGACGCCGCTCACGCCGACACCACTCACGCCGGAAAAGACGCCGCTCACGCCGAAGCCAACCACGCCGAAAAAGATTCTGCTCGACTCGCCGACGCCGCCCGTGCCAAGGACGCCGCCCGTTGCCGGAACGTCACCGCAGCACCAAGCCGACTCCTCACGCACGACGCCGACACCAGCACCACGAAGGTACGTCCTGACGTCACCCGCACCGCCACGTGTTACGTTACCGACGCCTACCGCTCTGACAAAGACGCCCGTCGTCCTGACGCCCGTCGTCCCGACGCCGACGCCCGTCGTCACGACGCCGACGCCCGCCGTGCCGACGCTCATCGACTTGACGGCTCCCGACACAAGTCCGATTCCGCCGCCGTCTGCCACACTGCGTTTGGTCGACCCGACGCCACTTATCCCGACTCCGACAATTCCGCTACCGCCACCTCCTGTCCTGGAGCCGCCAACCCCGGCACCTCTCGTCGACCTGACGTCTCCCGACGCTGGTCCTAGCGCATCCTCGCCAGCAAGACCTCGTTTCGCCGACCTGACGCCACTCATCCCGACTATGATGACGCTTGACTCGCCGAAGCCAACCGAGCGACGCACGACGACGACCGTCCCGCCGCAGTCTGCGACGCCGTCCAGCACCCGCCTCGTGTCGGAGACACCTCCCGACGCCGGAATGACCTCGCCACCGCACCGAACCGCCGTCCCGACGCCACCAAGGTCATTTCCGGCGAAACCCGCCTCGTCTCCGCCACACGACTCGCCACGGACGCCACCAGACTCGACGCCGACGCTTCGTGTCACCATGTCGCCACCACCTGGCTTCGACGTCATCATGCCGTCGTCACCGCCACCAGAGTGCGCAGTCGCAAACAGGACGCTTTGCGACACGATGTCCAGGGCCCTGACGCCGAGACGCCTGAGCGCCGCCCCGCCGCCTGGGTTCGCTCCTCTGTGCCCACCCGGATTTGCCCCGCTGTGCCCGCCTGGCTTCGAAGCACAGCCGGTTGTACCTGCCCGAGTGAGACAGACGCGCGCGACGCCGACGCTGACGCCGCCTACATGCCCACCTGACGCGACGCCAGGAACGACCGAGACGCCACGACGCCCGATTCCGACGCCGATCGCCGCAGTACCGGAACACCGGTCAAGTGCCCTGCCGCCCGAGACGCCACCAAAATGTCGCAAGTTGGCAACATTGGGACGCCGCACCGTGAAGAGTCGCCTGAGCTCCCTGCGTCCGCCTGTCGCGATGCAGGTCGACGCCACGACGCCTGGACGCCCGACCGTCCCACCACCGAACGTGACCATCACCCGGACTTCGACACCTGTCACCCGTCTGTCACGACGGGCAGCGAAGCGCCCGCCTGTCAGCAAGGCTGAGCCGGGCCGTGCCGAGCGCCGCCCGCGCTTGCTGCCCGCCTGCCACGAGCCGCCTGACCTTGGTCGCCGCCGCCCCTGCCGGCCGGCGCCCTGGCCACCACCGCGCTGTCGCACGCAGCAGCCGCAGCAGCCGCAGCAGCCGCCGCAGCCACAGCTGACGCAGATTTGGGGCTCGGGACAACTGGTGGGTCTCCACCCACAAGGTTAGTCAGCCAGCGCCCATTCTGTCCGTGTGTATCGTCCCCCATAGTGTAAATATTGTTCAACTGTCATTTTGAAAACATTGCTCGTCCGTCCGTCATGTCAACATTGCCACCTGCCCGCAAAAACGTAAACATCAACATTGCCACGTGGGAGTGCGCGACGTAAACAGTACAGGCAACGCCCCCCATCCATCTGTCAAACGGCGCTGTCATATCGGCCTACTTTCGGAGGGGGCAATTGACGTCGTCCGGGCCTGCGGCCCCTTTGAGCCCGATATGACACCGCCCAACCACCGTTTCAGTTCAAACCTCCCGCTCGTGCGTGCGTGTGTGTGTTTCCAGCCCGGCAAGAGGGCGCCTAGCTGCAGTGCGCCGCACCCCTAATTTGCTACGTTTTAATATTATTTGTAAACCCTTTTTTGTTTTTATTCATCTTTTCCCCAGTGTTGTGCAATTTACTTGTGTTTTCTTTAATTTAAATATGTTACTTGAAATAACCACAGACGTTGCCCGGGCGGACCCGAACAGGCACGGACTTGGACGAGGGTAGGAATGTTTTTATATAAATTATCATTAATTAAGTAGATATTAACAAACTTTAAACTGTCAGTAATTTTTATATATTTTTTAATGTTGATCTGTAATTTGCTTAACTTTCGCCGGGGCACGGAATCGTAGGATATAGTAACGGTAATTGTGTTGGAGCGAAGGGCGCCATGTTGCCACCTGCGAGCGATGAGCTCAGCCCAGTCCATCTTCATCACTGACCGAGAGCAGACGCGCCAGCACCCCGGGGACTTCAACCTTTGTTCTGCACTGACCAAGTAATTCTGTCTCGTTAAGTATTTCTGAATCTCTTTCGCTCGTCATCCTCGGGGCAGCTCTCGGTCAGCGGACTGTTTAATTAATTAATTGTCTCAGTCGAGTTTCTTTCATCACCGTGTAATAAGTAAACTTTGCAGCATGGCCACGTGTGTGGACCATGCCTTCACCTAAACCGATTCGTGCCTCAGGCTTTTTTAACCGTGTAATGTGTAACGTGTAACGGGCGTGTAGAGAGACGTGTTAGTGAAATTAAATCTGGAGAATAAATATAAAGTGAGTACTTATTTAATCACGTGGTGAGTGAGTCTAGGAGTGTGGCGTGCCCGACGCCTAGAGCGGGCCAGGTCTGGGTAGCTAGGATAGAAAGGGCTGGTAACTCGTCCCCACTTGGGCTACGTCACGCCCTGAGTGAGAGACTCCGCCGGGTCCACGTGCCCTTCCACGTGGTGGCGCCCGTAGTTAACATCTCGAAATCACCGGCAATGCGCGATCAGCCCTCACACTAAATGTTATTATTAAGCTGTAATAGGTAACACATTTGATTATAACTATGAATACTTGCGTAACATTTTACTGCTATTGAGTGATTCTTTTTAACTTTCACTCTATGTTTGCTATGGCCTCATTTACTTAAGATCAAACCAAGTATATATTATTACTAGTCTATGGCTGAATAAATAAAATTTATTTTCTGAATGTTGGTGTTTTTATCTGTGTATTCTGCGTTCACGCAATATATTTGTACTCACGTGGGCTGTCAGATGTAAATACTTTTTATCGCACACAATGGGTCTAAAAATTAAAATACTTCAGAATGTGATCGATGTAAGTCATAAGTATTATCCTATTGTTTTTATTTTGTGTGAAACTTTGTTTGTTTTACGTTGATGAATTAATATTTAGGGCGTAGGCTAGGTTCACCGATTGTCGTATTTGCCCAGGTTGACGAGGATTTTGTTGCGCTCTAAGCCGGAATTACAATAGTCCGTCAGTCACCTAATTAGCAGACAATCGTATGAAACGATACATTCCATCTGCCTGTCCCGTTAAAAGCTTAGTAATACGTTTGACAGATTGATAGATTAAATTATGACCTCCAAAACTATGCAAGGGTTTGCGTGTTAAATTTAATTTTTTAGAAGTTTTTGAAGAGAGTTCATTTTTAAGTTTGGTTTAATTATTACTTCAAATTATCTTTGAATGCAATTTAAGGTTGTCCGATTCACATAAGTGTAATTAATTAAGCACTATAACTGTGTAAAAATAAGAATTTTTTTATTTTTATTTTGCTAAGTGTCCTATGGCTTGTCGCCAACAACCAAAAGGTCCATTTTTCCTCGTTCAAACATCTTAATCAAATGTCAGCAAGTATGTTACACCCATGCCTTACCCGGGACTCAAAACCAGAAAGCTGGTGTGCATCCTAGTACGCTACGGAGGTCAGCAAAAAAGTTGAGTTTAATGAGTTAAGTGCATAGCTTACATTATCGTTTTACAAATTTTCTCTAAATTTTAAGTTTTCTCCAAAGTTGGCAGCATATACATGGAAAAATATTATGACTGACGAATGAAATGTTGTAAATTGCTTGGCGACTGATACGGATGATGAATGCACATGACGAGCTAATGTAATTCCAGCTTTACACCTGCAATTGGGCGAGTTTACTTTTTCTCATCAAATAAAATATTTTAACAACCTCATTAATAATTGATACACTTACGATTGGTCTTCTGCCCGGTGACAAGAAGTCCTCCCCCATACACCCCCAATTTCTGAAGCCTTTTCCTCATGTCCTTTCCTCTTCTCACATCCAGTATCTTTCCCTCAATCCCATTCCACTCCCATTCCATTCTCACCAGGAATACTTGCCTTCAACTTTCAGTCCTCCACTCTCTCTGAATCTTCCACCCATGATCCCTCCTCCCTCTATACACACTTTTGTTCAACCTATCTCCCAAAAATCCCCAGCCCCCTCATCCCCCCTCACAACTTTTCACTCTAAACAACTTCACCAATATCTCTACTTTCCTCCTGTGTAGTGTGTCCCACCCCAGCTCCATCATCACAGATGGCCTATGCATCTCTTTCTTTGCCTCTTCCCTCCATGTACCCATCACCCATCTGGCCACTCTTATGTTGCACCCTTTCCAGTTCCTTAATTTTCCCTAGGTATGGGTCCCAAATGGCCACGGCACATTCAAGCATTGGCTTCAACAACATTGAATACGCCTTCTCCTTTATTCTCCGTCCTGTCCCCTTCAGTGTCCTAGCAATCAGCCCCAGCCCTCTCCCCTTCTCTACCACCTCCTGCACCTGCTTTCTCCAACCTAGGTCACTAGGGTTGCTGCCAGGTACTTGTATTCCCTTACCTCCTGAATCTCTTGCCCCTTTCAACTATATATTTGCTTCTTGTTTTCAACATTGTAACTGTAACAATGACCGAGTTCCAAGTATCAATAACGAAGACTAATCTCTGTGAAAAAAATTAATTAATATATTTAACTTTATACTGAGAATAACATGATAAATAACTCCCACGCTGATGATGTGTTGTCGGCAGAGGTTGGCCGGCATGGAGAGGAAGTGCCGCGGCTGCCTGTTCGGGACGGTGTGCGACGACAGCCTGCTGGTCCTGGCCCTCCACGTGGACGACAGGCAGCTGTCGACGGGCCCCGAGGGCAAGGCCGGCAGCGCCGCCGACGGGATGAGCAGCGTCGCCGACGAAGCGAGCGACGACACGGACAGCGACGAGGCCGGCGGGGAGGAGCTGGACGACGGCCGCTGCGGCGGCAGCCTGCGCCTGTCGCTCCCGGCGGAGGTCGACCTGTGCGGCTTCTTCGCCTTCGACGAGGCCCTGGACGAGCGCGGCATGGCCGCCCTCTTCGCAGACTTCAAGGTACCCGTCGCTCGCTTTCTTACTACAGGACAGGCCTGTTCGCAGACTTCAAGGTACCCGTCACTCGCTTTCTTACTACAGGACAGGCCTGTTCGCAGACTTCAAGGTACCCGTCGCTCGCATTCTTGCTACAGGACAGGCCTGTTCGCAGACTTCAAGGTACCCGTCACTCGCATTCTTACTACAGGACAGGCCTGTTCGCAGACTTCAAGGTACCCGTCACTCGCATTCTTACTACAGGACAGGCCTGTTCGCTGACTTCAAGGTACCGGTCGCTCGCATTCTTACTACAGGACAGGCCTGTTCGCAGACTTCAAGGTACCGGTCACTCGCATTCTTGCTACAGGACAGGCCTGTTCGCAGACTTAAAGGTACCGATCACTCGGATTCTACTAGAGCCGGAGCATTGACTAACCCATTTCGTTTATTAATTAATGTGTAAATAAACATTTTGAATTTAGTATTTTCATAGAAATAAAATGATTACCTGTTACATAATGTATGGTATATATTTTTTATACTGATTATGTGTATTCGAAGTGTTTAATGTGTAATAAATCCTGTGTTCATAACCAATGTGATTTATGAGTGAAATACAGTACGTAGGTACTGGCATTCCAAGTGGATTTAACGCTGTTTACAAGAGATTAAGATTATAACAGTAGCAGCACACCAAATCAATCGCAAGTTGCGTATTGTATTGGATAAAGGATGTAACCCTCGAGTTAACAAAGGTCTGTTAAAAGAATTTATTAACACACGGAATCTATAAAAAAAAAAAAAAAAGTGGTAGCAATCACGTACAGTTCATGAGTAGTAGACAACTTGTAAATCATGATTGTTTTTAAGATTTTGTGAGATAATTTATTTTTTCATAGGTCTACTTTTAGTTGAAATGATCAGCCATGCTTCGTAATGAAAGGAGGGAGAAAGAAAGATCTGTGTCTCGGCACAGAGAACTCCTTTGTTTACGTTCAAACATCCAGCGGGCGCGACGGTAACTCTCCATCTGAGCGGCTAGCGCAAGCGGGTGTATTCCCGGCAATCTACCAAGATTACGAAACAAGCAATGGAGTATGTCCATAAAAATTTGGTTTGAAAGAAACTTGGCCATCGCAAGAATCATTCAAAGAAAGTACATTTATGTTTTACATTAATATTGAATAATGACGTGCTGTGTGCTATACACCAATTTTTTTTAGCTGTCGTTACATGAGTGAATGTTGTAAAGCCCACCGCACACGGTACAATATTTTCTACTAGTTTGCTTACTAGAATGCTTACTGGTTTCTGTACTGTGTAGGCTACAAGCTGAAACACTAGGTGCGCTACAAGTTTCTGCTGCACACGATTCTAGCCTGCCTTACTAGTTTTGTTAAGAGAAAATTTTCCACGACAAATTTTTATTATGATAATTCACATTTTTTAACTCATACAAACAAGGCTCTTCTTCGTATGCATTTATTAAAACGAGGAGTTGGTCACTATTCCACTTCCTTTCCGTCCGTGTTTATCACGACATGCGCGCTTAAAAGTGTAAACAACCCCTCGTGCAGTTTTTCGTGAGTTTTGATTGGCCACTCCTTAAATATTGGAACACGCCAAGCGACGGAAATAGGACGCAGTCAATTACGCAAAACCAGTAGCCAAGCTCGTATAGCTACTGGTATCCAGTTCGAATTTGAGTGAAGAAACTAGTGGTAGAGCCAGTACGACTCCTAGCTTACAGTATTGTAAGGAATATTGTACCGTGCGCGGCGGGCTTGAGTGGATGCAGACGTGTTCGGGTTCGGCCGAGACGTGTCGGGGGCGCGCGGCGTGGTGAGACGGGCGCGCGTGGTCGCAGGACGTGGAGGTGACGGACAACGCCCTCTTGCTGAGCCGCTCCGCGGACGACGCGCGCGTGGCGTGCCGCTGCCTGGTGAGCGAGCAGCTGGTTGAGCGGCCGTACGCGGCGGTGGGCCCCGCTGAGGTGCGCGACAGGCTCGCGCTGGTGCGCGTGCGCGACCGGGTCAAGGTCACCTGCGGGGTCGACCGCGACTCCGTCCTGGACGCGCTGGACGACTACTGCAGGAAGGTGGGCGTTTCCATTTCGGCTTTGTTGGCTACTAGGGGCGCAACAACTACATTTCCAAAGGGGGAGGGGGGGTGGGGCGGGCAATATACCTTTATATAAAGAATCATCGATCCCCCCCCCCCCCCCCCCCCCTATTGAAGCGGGATGGTCCGGGGGTCCTCCCCCGGGAAAATTTGTATTTCAAGGTGGAAAATGGTGCTATTTAAGCAGTTTTATTATCTAAAAATTGATTACACAGCACTTTTCTTTGCTCCCGTTTGCCCCCACTTCAAGATTTCAGAGGGGAGGGGGCAAAATACCCTTGCCCCCCCCGTCCTGTTGTTGCGCCCCTGTTGGCTACCAACGTATCTTAAACTTTGTCAGAACTGGACGGTAATGTGTAACAATTGCATACCTTGTTTCAGTTTATCTTGTAGGTAGACAAGATTTTATAGTTTTGCTTTTAGGTCAATTTAGTTTTTAATTATGAGAGATTTTGGTGTTAATTGTTTTTTATTTTAATGAACTTAGTTTGTTCATAACGGTAGCACTTACTTGTTCAATGTTACTTTAGAAAACAGTGTCATTTTGACTGATACTCGATGCACTTTTACATTTAGGGGCCCTTTAGTAATTTTTTCCTGTATTTAAGTTTTTTAAACTTTATTTTGAAAAGTGTGAAAATGGCTAAAAACACTGGTTTTCAGGATAATTTTCAGGCATGAAATACTTGGTACAGATTCTTAGAAGCACTCAAATGTTTTTACAATTTTCATTTCTCCGCCATATAGTGGTATGGTTACCAGTCAAAAGCATAGTTTCCCCAAGCATGACAAGAAGACTTTGCGCCAGTCTACAGCCTTGAGCTAGAAGCACCAGCAAGCGTTGTGTTTATCATACAACCTCACCAACACACACACCCCTGACTCGGTAGGGCCCTGTACTGATTTGACCACATCCGCTGCACCACAATCCTACGGAATCGAGCAAAGTACCTTTTATTTTTTTTGACGTGACAACGTCTAATAAATCTATGAACGCTGGCTGCACGCACAAAAAATTGTCCCACTACGGATATCCCACTACGGATGTCCCACTACTAATGTGTCCTGTTTGCTCATTGTTCGCATGCGTTGACATCTCTCTTCATTCTCATTGTACGCATGCGTGGCATCTCTCTTCCACTCGATTGGAACAACCATCGATTTGACTTTTCAATCATATTTTCGTCGTTTGAATTATTAATATTATGTAATTTAACGATTGTCCACCGATTTTCAGCACAATCGGTACGGTTATTTAAAAGTAATATTGAATATTCAAATACGTTTTGAACCAACAATGGTGTTTTACAGTTACACATAATAATTCAAATTACACCCGGGATCTTTTGCACAATGTTTTAAAAAATATTGTAACACATAATAAATATTTTTGGTGTATTTGGGATGCGTATTTGTTATAAAATCGTTTTATAAAAATGAAATAATATTATTCCCCTACCGTGAACAAAATTTTTATAAATATATATGTAATATTTGAAACTACAAAATTTCAAGTATGGCCTTGTGGCCACGCTGTTAACATTGCGGATAATGAATTGGAAGGATGTCGGGTCTAATCCTGGCAGCTGCAATAAATTTTTTTGTAGTTGTAAAAATAAATACAGCGCATGCAACAATTCAAAAGTAATAAATATATTTGAATTAATGAATACAAATAAAAGTAAATTTATTAATTAAATTGTACATTTCATTTCACTCCTTTGTATCCATACAAAATAGTGATAATTCAATATAAGTGATTCAATTTTATTCATAAAATTATGCAGAGGTAGATTTTATCATACAAAAGATAGAAAAATTTTAAAAAAAATTTCTTCCTCAAAGAATATTATATTTTTAATGCCTAAATGGGTTGGTTGCAAAAACCTATTACGGCTCAGTTTCAGGCCGAATATGATATTTCCTTTTCTTCTGGATCAATCATTTCATCAATGTTTTGTTATGACGTTGTCACGTTAAACTATCGTCCGTAAACAGACTTTACAGACAACAAATATTTTTTTGTTGTTGTTCCACAGGTTTCTAATGGTTTTGTTGCCTTCAAGTTTGCTGGACACCCTGATTTCTTGTCTTCGCATGAAGGTTGGTTCAATGACGACACTTGCGAAGATTTGCTCAAGTATCAGAATGGCACGAAAAAACAAGAGGACTCAAAAGATCAAATGGTAATGGTGCAAACATTAAATTAACTTCACTTTTATGTTTTCTGTGAAGTGAGCAGGATTTTGAAAAGAAAAGAAAAATTTAAATTGTTTGTCATTCATCTTGAACTGAATGAAGTTAATGCAAAGAAATAATGTTTGAGGGGGAAAAATATATCGTGAACTATGAAGATAAAGTTTATTGAATGTGTTTTAAAAAAACTTTAGGTCAATAAATTAATTACATTAAAATAATATGTACTAATTTTATATTTATTTGTTTGTTTTTTCTGATTGTAATTATGTATAAATTATTATTTTTTTTTACTTCAGGTGATTTTAAACTCGGAACTGTTCATGAAAGCAACAAGGCAAGCAGGTGATGATGACTCGACCAAAAAACCTCTGAGGCTTGAAATTTGTCACAGTAAGTAGTGGCTTATGTTTGGAGATTCATTTACTGTGTAACAAAACCCAACATCATAGCAAATGTTTTTACTATAAAGGTATTACTGTTGGGAAAGGGGAGTTGTGGTGGGTGTTCATTTTTATTTGAACAGTGAAAAATATCAACAGGAGGAATAATATAAGGTCTGCCAAACGTGTCGTGAGCTCTGGGCGCAGGGTTGATGAGTGGAGGGGTGAGCGGGGCAGAAGGGGAAGTAAAGGAAGGAACTACTTGGTGGGGTGCGGCCAAGGAGGCTGTAAAATCTTCTTGGTCCTTCTTGTGTTCAGAATTCTTCTTCAGGTGCTAGTTATTGGTTTTATTTTTATATATTGTATTTATTTATTAAAAAACTTGTATTATTCAACAAATATGAAACTAAAATTTTTTTCTTAATGCTTAATTTACCAAAATACTCATTTTGATTGACAATTACTGCACTTGCACAGTAAAATCTGTTACATAGTTATAAGCATGTCCAGAACAAAACTACTCAGAAAAATAAAAAGTAATCTGAAATTTTTGTGTGTTTTGAGTTATATTGTAATTCGGAAGGAAGTAATAAGTTAGTCTTCAATAATACAGCTGTAGTGGCTGTGGGTGGTACTGAAGAGGTGACAATACCAAAAGTACTAATCCATGTATGTAGTATAAAATACATATGGACATTACAAGGATACAGGAGACAGCTGGACAGCATACTATTGTATTTGGGTTTAGTACGTATTTGTTATGTTATAATGATGATGTGCCAATCATGTTTTAGCAGATGATTATTATTATTATTATATGGCATGCGAGGCTGAATTCTGTCTGTGATGTTGCCTTGCAGCATGGTGTAAGAAATATTTTGTATATATTGCTGTCCAAGCTTTCTTTTTTTTTTTTTTTGCTTGTAAAATTTTTACACATTTAAGGATATGTTAAGCAAAGTTGCGTGCAAGAAAAATAATTTTATTTTTGAATTTAGCCAGACATAGATTAAAGTGCCTAAATCACTGTTCCTTAAGGCTTGGTTTGGCACAACAAGTTGGTTATTTCATTTTCTTGTCATCACTAATTAAATAAGCGGGTTTCCTATAAATTTAATCCCTTCGATATTATAGCTCAAATAGGGATGGACCAGTTGCATCTTTAATTCCTCAGATACAATCAAATCCTTAGTATTTGAAAGATTAAATAATTTGAGGTAAAAAAATGTGAAAAAAAATATTGGGAGAAATAAATTAAATTTAAAAATTCAACACTGATAACCTCTAAAGTTTACAAGGTCAGTTTTTTCCTTCACACCTATCCTGTTAACATTCCCTAAGATATTGTAATTCAACATGTAATTAAATAAAATTACTGTATGTATTGATTTTGGAAACATAGTTTGTGAAACAAACATTTAAAGATTTTAATGTTTCAACACCATAGTTAGCATTTTAATATCTTGTGCGTTATTTTATTTTTGATCCTTGAGACCCATACATATTTGGATTGGAGGTACTCATTGGTGCCTATTCTTATTCGAGATTTTGGGTTCAATGAAATTGAGATTTGGCTTATCAATAATCTCAAAATACCACAACAAATATGTATAGAAGATTAACTGTAGTGGTAAAAAGTCATGCAAATATTCATATATGCACGAGATTTCACAGCTCGAAAATAACATTTAGTAAATATCTGGTGATGTAATTGTAACACATCAATGAATTTGTAAGCAATTTTGTGATAAATTTACTGGAAAAGCTTTACAATAACAGTAGTACCGAGAAATTGAAATAACCACGTGGGCGTGCGAGACAGTGCCTTAGAGCAGTGGTTCCCAAACATTTTCATCTGGCGACCCACCTTTTCTTTTAGGAATACCTCCACAGTTTATCGGTCCATGGCGGAGTAAAAAAAACCTTATTTGAATCATATTCCTTCCTTATGTATATATAATTTACCATCAAATATTGCATATATATATATATATACACACACACACACACTTTTAGTAAGATACTGATTGATTATTGATAAACATTTTGTGTTCTGATTTGAAAATGGTTGACAAAAGTATGAGCACTTTTAGCAAAACAGTTATTTGTTTAACAATAGATATGTGTTTGCACACAATTCAATTTGTTTCGATTTTTCTTCTTTTCTGATGGTTTAGTCGATTGGTTTCTGAAAGTTTTGGAATCGAGTCGCGACCCACGGTTTGGGAACCGCTGCCTCGGAGTGAGTGGAGTGGTGTGCGCGAGAGGTTTGACGGTGTTGGCCGCAGGGTTCTCGAGGTACGCGGAGCTGGCGCTGCAGGTGGACGCCCTGGCGCTGGTCCCGCGCGCGCACGGCGCGGGCCGCCTGTACGGCGCGCTCCTGGCCGCGCTCGGCCGGCAGCTGCAGCTGGTGAGGCGCTGCGTCCGCGAACAGCTGCCTGCTGACGGGGAGCTGACAGCGGAGTTCGTGCCCGAGACTTTCCACTTCCTTCCCGGGCCGTGCGGCCACTTCCTCACGGCCGTGTACGCGCGCTGCCGCTCGGCCGACCAGCTGCGTGAGTCTCCCCCCCCGCCCGCCGCTTCAGTCTTGGTGTGTTTGTTTTCGAAACTCAAGTTCTTAAGTTCTTCAAGAAGTAGTTGACGGGTCAAACCCCAATTTTTTTTTTAGAATTCTAATCTCGGACAGTACTTTGAATACACCCCTCCGATCTGAGTGTAGGTCTCAAAGGTCCACACTGAAATAATGTACAAGAAACGAAAAATTTAAGTATGGTGGTGAAACGTTTAACCCTTTAAATGTTTCATTCGTGCACTAAAGTTTCCGTAACGTAATTTTTTATATATAATTACATGTTAAAAATGTAATATCTTGGAGAATGGCAACATGATAGGTATGAAGATAAAATTGATCTAGTAAACTTCAGAGGTTGTCAGTGCTAAATTTTTTAATTTACTTTATTTCCTCTAATAGTTTGGCTTATAATATTTTCCCTTGAATATTGAATCCTTTGAATACTAAGGATTTGATGGTATTTGATTGGCCCATCCCTATCAACAGTAGCGGATCCAGAGGGGGGGCTAAGGGGCTCTAGCCCCCTCCAAAAGCATCTGGGTCCACTATTGTTTTAGTGTTTGCCTTGATAAAGCCTAGCCTCAGCTGGGTCAAGCCCCTCCCAAACCAAAATCCTGGATCCGCCACTGCCTATCAAGAAGGAATTATCCCAGAGTGTTGGCTATCTTGCGCAGCGACCTAGTCCTGCGGCGACACGACCGACTGTTGCAGTGCACATCCGGAGGCAGCTGCACGAGGAGCTGGGCCTGCCCTTGGACCGGCCCTTCTTCACGCGGACGTGCGCCCACGTGTTCCCGGGCGATGCCCCCCAGGACACGCGCCTCGTCTGCCCGCACGCCCGCATACCCACGTCGGGACGTGAGTCTCCTCGACGACTCCGCGCCTGCATTTGTTCTCATGCTGCACAACTGGTCGTGTTGGCATTGAATCTAGAAAAATAATTCAGTATCATAATTAAGTCATGTACCTACCGTTTTAATAGTTTTAAGTTCCAGCCTATATCTTATTTTATCCTTATAACTAGAGACCTGCAAAATTCGCGGATTCATTTCGTGATATGCTACAGTTCAAATAATTATACCTTAGAGCTGCTTCTGCAATTGGTTCACTGTTAATCTGGAGCAATGAGGGCCAATTAGAGACCCTCACTCAAAGAAGTGTCGAATCACAGACACTCGGTCGAGACGACTCACAAGTCAGCAGCCAATGAACAGGTGGCATTTGCCCGAGTGTGCAGAGGATATTGGAGTCTATCCTGGAGGTCATTGAACCCGCGAATTTTTCGGGTCTCTACTTATAACCCATCACTAATCAAAATTTTATTAATTTTTTTTTTTAGATAAAGCTATTGTGTGATGAACAATAAGGTCATTAGTGACATGTAAACTCAAAAAGGAACCGTATCCACTTGAATTAGAGGCCTAACCTTACAATATAATGTCAGTGTGCTGGAAAAAAAAATGTTCTTCTCCAACTACAATAGAATCATGTTTAACTCTAATGTGTGCATCCTTCGCCACTGCACAACCTTTTCACAGAACGTATATTGGCCTGATTCTGCACAGTCTGTTTGTTTGGCTTAGCATACAGCTCTTTGTATGTAGTAAGTAATAACTAACAGAAAAGTTTATGTCTTGGTTTAGAACCTAAGATGCAGATTTTTGCCCATTACAGATTGTAAATCTTCTGACAAATTACATAGTAAAATTTTTATAGCTCAACATGTCAAGGTTAATGTTACATTCATGAAGGAAAATATTTTGTACGGTTAAAAAGCATATAATCTTAAGAAATAATTATGTATATGATTCTTACCATTTAAGTACTAAACTTTGAAAACTTTTGCCTTAAATTTTAGATTGTAGGAAGTTTTAAATAATGAAACATTCCTTGATTTGTTCACCATACTCTTTAATAATTGATGATCCTGCTACTAAATGTTATATTTAAATTTTTTTATTTATTTATGGGAAAATATATTTGCATATGGAAATTTTTACTACTGCATACATTATATTAAGTATAGGTACTCAAGACACATGTTAAATCAAATTAATAATTTTAATTAACACTGTATTATGGGTGGTCTAGTCCATTTACAGGATTTTGCTTATTTGTTTACTAACCTCAGTCGTTTACCACTATTGGCTTTGAAGATACTTTACAGCATCATGTGGGGTTGTGTTTATATTCGGTTGGCGGAATTTTATTTGGAAAATGGCGAGCAGACGATCCATAGGCGAGGATGATGATTGAACTTCTGAATCGGTAGCGCCATACGAAACCAGCTAGCTAGTTCCCAAAAGCTTTCATGAATCTTTACAAACTTAGTTTGGTTGCCATTAGCCCTGGATTTTTTGAACAAAATGAATGAATTTATGATTGACATCAAAAAGAGACGGGAAAAAGTTTTTTCCCACCATTTTATTGATTTTCCTTGAAAGGAATCATAACAGGAATTGATCAATGTGAACCGTCAGTTTTGTTTATATTGTAGTCAGGTACAATACCCGGCCAGGGTTTCCTGAGAAAATCGTGTCTGAATATTCAGACGATAGTTCATACTAAGATTCAGAGCTGTAGAACCAGAAAAAGCATAAAAATCTTCCTGTTTATAAGATTTATCACTCTTGCGCAATCTTTTTGCCATTTCCACCTCGGCAAAACCACAGTAATTCCCCCGACGCGATGCAGCACGTACGAAACCACTTCACACGTAAAACAGTACAGTACGTGGCATGTGGCTTCAACCGATAGGACTGGGACGACTGTGGTTAGCATGCATGACAATCCAAGCTTAGTTTTTGCTTGAGCAAGCACAACATATCGGTCCATGAGAACGTCTGTTCGAATTAGGCATGAGCGTCGTTCATTTCTGAGCTCTAACATGGACCCGGATGTGTTAAATTATCATAAAATTCAGCCTATACTACACACTTTTAAAAGTATGAAATTGGGTCAAGACATCAGAAATAATTTTTAAAATACAAAACCTAACCATTCAATTTTGTTGTTATTTATTTTCGTCTGCAAATCATTCATATTGGCGGGATTCGTATTAGCGGGACTCCGCTATAATTGCTGTTAAAAGTTGCACGAGTGTTTGTGATTATTATCACTTGCCCAATAATCTTTAACACCAGTAAACATGTGTTGAAAATATTTGTGACAGAACCACAAATGCAAGAGAGCTTTGCACAGGCGTGTGTGAATACTAGTTTTTTGGTGCGAAGCGAAGCCAGCCGGGCTGCCCGAGATCTGTGTGGCTCTCCGAGCCGACGGGTGTGGCAGCTACTGTAGCGGGAAGCCTACAACTCACGTAGCTTCGGTTCCCTACCACGTTCGTGCAACTTCGGATTTCTCTCTAAAATCGAAATTAAAAAAATCGAATGGTTAGGTTAGGTTAGGTTAGGTCAGTCACAACATGCTTGTTTTCATTGGAAACTTCTGATTTAGCGGCTGAAGTGGCGTTAATGCCAAAACGCAAAACTTGGGGAATCTTCGGAAATTCATGCAGGGAACCGAAACTGCGTGAGTTGTGGGCTTCCCTACTGTAGTGTTGTGCCTGACGCGCGTTCACGCCTGTGCCGCAGTGAAGAACGGGGACCTGGCGCTGGTGCAGGGCCGGTACAGCTACTACCACTACCTGCAGGACGGCGTGGACGACGACGGCTGGGGCTGCGCCTACCGCTCCCTGCAGACCATCGTGTCGTGGTTCAGGTTGGTAGCCCTGCACTCGCACCCTCGCCGCCGTCAGTAACCAACCCGCGGTACGCCGTGCGTTCCTGGCACCTACAGAGTTGCTGCAAATGATTCTCTTGTCATGATCTAAACTAAAAGTGGCTGAAGCTTAAAAAAAATAAGTGCCCTACATTCATGAAATGTGTAAACAAACACCACCATTAATGATTTAAAACAAGGTATTGTGTGTAGATTCAAACAATGTTTCTTAGTTACTTTACTACACAAATTTTTAGAATATAATTTTTAATTAATACCTGTACGTATTACAATAAAATACTGGGATATTATTTTTTTTTATTAATGGAAAATCATCAGGATAGTGAGAAAAAAAAATTTGTGACTATAAATATATTTGCAATTCGTTATTGATCGTCAACCTCATCCACTCGTTTGTACAAGATAAATTTTCTCATAAACTTAAGTCTTCTCACTTTTCATTGTTGAAACTGAAATAAATTTGGGCTATTGTAATTCTGGTAATCACCTCAGTATAAGAAATGGATACTCAAACAATTTTTATTTATGTTTATAAAAATTTTGACATATGAATTTTTTGGAAGCAATCTGGCACGCACTGAGCAAAACCAGTCTCTGCACCATCGAGTTTCCTTCCTTCAGTTTTTTACCACTGTTGACCCACATCAGAACATACTTTACAGAATCTTGTGGGGGTAATGTTTATTTTCGGTTGGTGGAATTTTCTTTGGAAAATGGCAATCAAGACAATCGATCTGTAGATGAGGATCGTGACTGAACTTTTGCGTTGGTAGCGCCACAAGAAGCCAGCTGGTTCCCAAGAGCTTCCATGAAGCGTTCCAAGCTAGGTTTATGTCCGTCAGCCCCCGGGGTTAGAATGATATGTAACCCACCAGAAAATAGGAAACGCTGTGCTGAAATGAAAACCGACGGTAACAGCTGACTCTTGGGTGAACTGAGAACCGCGCAGCACAGTGATGCTACCTGGTCGAGACCAGTGTTAAAATTCCAGATTCCACCCGACGCAATCCGAACGTGAGCGACTCGATTTATGCCAGATTACGTACAGAATGTGCAGAACCAGAGATGCCAGGTTCGGGTCTTTCACGCTCTATTAGGCGAAAATAAATCTTGCATCAAATTTAAATTGAAAAATGATGAACGAATCTCTTATATGAGCAAGCCGCATCAATTTTAAAATTATTTTGATTAAAATTTTACTTATATATATATATATATATATATATATATATATATATATATATATATATATATATATATTTTTGTCATTGCACCAGTGTAATTAAACTCTTAGAAACTTACTCACAGGTACGTCTCGCAAATTCCGGTAGCGAATCAACCCGCTTACATGAGGCGTCACGGGCACGGCTGATCGTGATCGAGTTGTGTCACACATTTCGCACAGCGATTGCACTTGAAAGTCCATTATATAAATGCAGGAATTCGTGCGTGTGTCAGTGTGACGGAGGGACGGGGCGGGGCGTGGCCACAGGTGGCAGGGCTACACGGAGAGCGCCGTGCCGTCGCTGCGCGGCATCCAGCAGTGCCTGGTGGACATGGGCGACAAGCCGCCCTCCTTCGCGGGCTCGCGCAGCTGGATCGGCTCCCTGGAGGTTGGCTTCGTGCTGGAGTCCTTGCTGGGCGTGACGTCCCGCATCCTGCGCGCCGACTCGGGCGGGGAGGTGGGCGCGCTCGCCTGCGACCTGGCCGCGCACTTCCGCTCCCAGGGCACGCCCGTCATGATCGGTGCGTCCCCGCGCCCCGGCCCGGGGTTGCACAGTACAGTACTGCTCCAGAACACAGATACTTTCAAAACTATTAAAATAAATTAGCTAGCATTTATTACTTTAATTTGACGTAGTTATGCAAAAAGGAACCAACCCACATGAAACCTTTTCTGAATATTTTGAAGTTAAAGTTAATTATAAATTGTAATTCTCGTATTGATAACATAATGTGGGTATAATTTTAATGGTCTAGTATAAATACTGATATAATAATAGCAACAACGGTATGATCAACCTTGTACTATTTTAATTTATTTTCAAAAAAAAATATAACAAAATTGTGGGTTGGTTCCTTTTTGCATAACTACGTCCAATCGATTCAATAAAATAAATTAAATTTTCTGGTCCATGCACTTTTGGCACAATTTTTTTCTCCAGAAGTAACTACATTCCTTGAATTTCAAACATAATAAAACAATTGCTTCTTTTTTTTAATTATTTTAATTAAGTTTTCTTTAATGCTACTTAATTCCATGATATAACATATTTCGGTGTTATAAAGTGTATTAACTTGCGTTTCAGTGTTTTGACATGTTTTTCAGTTTTCATGCAGTTTACCGTATAATCTTGATCCCACTAATTAGGCATTAAAAAAGAAAAGAACAATAAGACATAGAAATTATAGTTCATTGCTGCCATAAGTTTATGCAGGTCAGGAGCATGTACTTATCTGCACAAAAACTTCAGTAGCATAATTGTGGTTCATGTATTTGTATGATTGTAAAATTGAAAAGCAGAAATTCATTAACATTAATACAGAATATTTTCAGTAGTGCAAGAAATATTGTTTCTTATTGCAAAACTAAAGTGGTACAGTGGTAGAATGCACTTGCATACTGGAGGACCTGTGAATATAGGTCTGGCTTTTTCATAATTTTTCCAAAATAATGTCAAGAAAATTCTAAAAATTATTATTATTATTATTTCCGAGTACCACCAATTCCCACCTCAAATACTTTTTGTGTGTTTATACAACTGCTGCTATGTATCATTGTTTCTAGGCATGTGCGAATATTCAAATTTTTGAATATGAATAATAAACTATTTGTATTAAATTCAATCTCAAGTACTAACACTTTGAACCAACATTCACTTTTGAGGTTAAGTCAATTATGCCATATAAATACTTATTTTTGAATTTTTTATTGTGACTTCATAATGAAAATCATGAAGAATATGTGACGTTTTGAGCATGCATTAACTGTTAAGTATTTTTCACCACTGTCTCACTAAACAGTAATCCAGATCACGTGAACAATTATAAACATGACATATTTGTCATTTCAAACTTAAAACAAAATATTCATTTCGTCATAAGCACCAAAATTGGGAAGGAAAAATTAAAAAATAAATGTCAACAGCCATGGACTACAGTCCGTTGAGATGGGCATTAATTAGGGATGGGTCGGTACCGGTTCTCGGTTCTCGGTTCCTACGGTTCTCAGCATTTTAACCGGCACCAAGAACCGCAGCTAAAATGTCGGTGCCGGTACCGGTACCGGCAGTATAGGAAAACCCCATACGAAAATAGTCGGGGTTGCTTTGAAAGTGGCACGTCTGTTTTTAGTGGTAATAGCGTTGACGAAGATCCCGCGGACATGTGATAAAAGATGTTTTTTTTTTTTTTTTTTTTGCAAAGTGGTGTATGGATGGTAGATGTATTTTACTATTGACTGGACAAACAAAATGCTTGTTGACACTTGTAAGGTATAATTATTCCGGCAAAGCAGTACAAATTGTGTAAGAAATGCCATCAGAAGTGTGGCAGTAATTGACTTGACTGCAAACAAACTGAATTCGATGTAGACAATTTATTATTTTAATACTTTGAAAGTTCACCATCAATTTAATTTATTTCCATTATTGTAATATTTTCTTTTTATTCCTGTGTTTTAAAGGAGGGTGTATGTAGCTTTCTTGAGATAATTGCTAGATAAATACATATAGTAAATTTTAGTTTTATTAAGGGTAGACACCTGCGAGTACTCGAAATTCGAGTTTCGAGTCGAGTTTTTTAGTAATACTCGAACTCGAGCTCGTGGCTTTTCAACAACTCGAAATTCGAGCGAGCTTTTCTTGCACTGTACCTATAGAAAAAAAACTCTCATTATATCGGAATAAAAGTCTTACAACACTATTATCCTTTACTTTATAATGTAACATGATCGACCGTATACATGAACACATAATTTTTACGTACCTGGGATTTACGAATTTCCGTGATTAATTTTTTTTACTTCTATAATTTTCCGCATAGCATTAATGTATCACTTTCCTCCTTTATGCGGAAGTATTTCCCGCCTTATGCGGAAACATTTCCCGCATTTTACTGTAAAAAGCATTTAAATTGTCCGGGGTCTCATCATTTACACCATTAAATGTGTGATATAAAGTCCCGTTTAACATTTTTATGAAAATTCCTGCCAGTAATGGCGCACGTAAATATAAATATGAAGAAAATACAAATGAACAACAACTTACGAAGAAATATGGATGATGTACCATAACTACAGTACAATTCCAATAGTTATCTTAAGATAATTACCATAAAAAGAACTAAAGATTCTTTGTAGATACCATAACTACTGCAGAAGCATGATAGTTACCACATTTGCACTATAGTTGCCGTAATAACCGAGATGTGTATTTACCGTGATGGTAATGTATTTATTTAGGACATATTAAAATTAAAGAACATTATTGAAAAAAAAAGGATGTTAAATCTTGATATGTACGGTTGGCACATGTTGCTAAGAAATAATGTGATCTGAAAGAATGTAGTACTACTACGAAAAGTGAAAAGGGTACTCGTGGATTTTTAGGTTATGGCAGTCTCTTTCGTTTTTCAGTAATATCGGTCGAAAATTAACAAGAGTATTGGAAGTTGGCAGAAATGCCGATTCAACTAAATATTGGCAAAATCGGCTTCTTCAGTACAGCTCTACATTTGATGACATGAGTAATATTTCAGACTACAGGACATTGAAAAAGACTTTAATTTCCATGTAGGTTTATTGTGCGTAAGTTTTTTTTGCAAGTGTAAATTGAATTAAGTAAAATGCTTCTATTTTTATTACTTTAAATTGATTAAACTTAATGACAAGTTACAGATATTTGACACTAATTTTGAGGTTAAACAATTTGGTAAATATGTAGAGTAACGGTATATGCGGAAAAAAAAAATGCTAAAAATCTGAAAATACTTTTATTCTATGCTCTTTCACTTCCTCTTTTCAAATCAACCGGCGGAGATAAGAAATTCCAAATACTTTAGGAATATCAAATTTTTTAATTTAGTAGGCTAACAATGATAATGGTTTCTTTTTTTATTTCCATATTTTTCTCAAAAGTTCTCACATTTTATTACTCCATCACAGTAAATTTATGTGCAATAAACTTAAAAAAAAAAACTCGAACTCGACTCGATACTCGCGAGTATTTTAGCAAACTCGCTCGAGCTCGACTCGAAGTGAAAATCTTCTGCTCGCAGATGCCTAATTAAGGGTTCTCTAAATTATTTAGAATTATTTTTCACTAATACATATTACATTTGCAATAGGTTGGTGTGTTTGCTGTAGCTTGAAAACTGTACTAAACCTTTTAATTGGTTTTGATAGCCTCTTTAAAGACTGAAACATTATGCCAATGCATTTCTTTGTAAGCATACAACAAAAACATTGAGGAAAAAAAATACAAATAAATTATTATTTTTCAGTTTTATTAACAATAAATTGTTGAAGATGGAAGTCTAGATACAGGCTTTTTAGTGCTTTTTTGTAGCCGAAACAATAAATAGTTTATTACTTGAAACACCTCATGAATATGTAATCTTTATTTTATTTTTGAAGTCATAACCGAGGGCCGAGAACCAAGAACCAATTTTTAAGAACCGTTACCGAACCGAGAACCGGGGAAAAACAGGAATTGACCCATCACTAGCATTAATAGAAGTAAACGTCATAGTTTCAATGGCGTATAAATCTATAGTCACAATCGATATAACACCATGTGAGACGGTAGTAGCTTACTAGCTGTATGTATCGGTAATGAAACAGACGCAACTTAAAAATATATTTTAAAAATGTTAATAATGGTTTAAGATTCCAAATGACATTAGTAGAAATTTTTTTTCTAATATTGCTGAACTAAAGTACAATTTACCTAGCTACGTTAATATTAAAAACTTGTGAATAACTAGGGTTTAAATTTTGTAAATATGAGCATTTAATCACTCATTTGGTAATACAGCATATACCCTCTTTTATCGCATAATCTTCGCACTCATGTAATCGTCGCACCCATATTTTTGGTAGTCAAAATTTGGATTAAAAAAAAAACTAGCGTAAACGTTGCATGATGTTTTTGGTCCCGCTATTAGATTCCGAGCGCTTTGTGTGGGTATTTTTTCAGTATAAAACGATGTATTTTAAAATAGAAATCTAATATTTGTTCCGACATTACCTCTTACTTATTTAATTAACGGAAATACGTACAGTGGAACCTTATTATTACAAGTACGGAATACTACGAGACCTTCATTGTTACGACAGTTATGTAATGCATCAGTTTGACTACATATATCATAGTAAATTAAACCGGTTATTACGATTGCCTCCTTGTTGGCCCTTTTATACGTACAAGGGATTTGAATGGCATCTTCAAAAAAGGAAAAACACCGTCAGTTAAAAAAATAATGTTCATGCAGCAAATACAGTCAGCTATGTGGCTACGCGGGCGCCAGACGGACTGGGTGGAAGGAATGGTGACAAACAACACGCGCTCTCTCTCTCTTTCCCTCCCTCTCTTTCTCTTGAAGGCGCCAGTTGCTTCCCATCCTAAGTCGTCGGAGGGGTAAATCTAAAAATAGACCAGCCAACACTCTTCCTTTCTTCCTTCGCTACATTTTTATTTTCCCCACCGCTTCAACCTTCCCTCTGTGATCTTGAACGGCGCCGGTCTTTGTATCAGGCCATTTCATTTGTGATTAAATCAAAATCAATTGTAGATACAAAAAATTCCATAGAGACACTTTCTATTCGTAATTTAATTTGCTACAACTTTTATTCGACATGTTTTTTCACTATAGTGCACCGTTTTCAAATTATGGTGTGAAATTAAGACTGTTTGGAATGTCCAGAATCTAATTTGACTAATTTTTTATATTCGGTTATTACGAGTACTTGTTACGAGAATTTTTGCCGCCGTTGTCAGCTCTCGTAGTAACGAGGTTCCACTTAAGTTGTCTGATGTGTAAATTTTCTTTTAAAAACGTTTTTAAACTTTATAACCTTCATCTTTTCGTCTGCTTCGCCGTGGTGTACCGCTTATAAAAATGCAGCCAGCGCTCGTTGCAATCATTAATGTTTGGTTATGTTGCTTCCCGTATAGAGCGCGCACACGTAGCTGAATATTGATATCTCGTCGAGTGCATACAACGCGCGCTCTCTGTCGAGTGCCGAGTTAACTACATCTGATGGCCCGCTCTCTTTTGTGGAGTGTGTACTTACTGCGGCGATAGTTAAGCATTCGTTCCGATTACATTTGGATCACAGATTTTGTTTTTCTATTTAAAGTTGAAAGGTTTTTTGTTACATGACTTTTTAATTTAAATAGTTTGGCTTGCTCTTTTATACTCCACTTTCTAAATAAACGTACTTTCCATGAATTAGTTTTGTTTTTATGAATGACTTTATCTAACTAAAAAAAAATTTCTGCATAATCGTTGCACCCCTACTTTTCAACCTTGACTTTAGAATAAAAAGTGCGACGATTATGCGAGAAAACATAGTAAACACTATTTTCTGAAATGGATTGCAATGGATTTCACAGTATTTTGAAGTTCACAAAAATTTTTTGGATCAACACGTAGAGCACCAGGTTCTGAAAAATAAGGCAAATAGGAACTTAAATAAAAGGTTGGTTGGTTACGTAAGTTAGGTTAGCAGCATAATTAAAAACACAATTTTTTATTTAATAATTTAAGGAACATTTTCCACATAATTATTGTAGCTGACTTAACCTAATCAACCTTTCACTAAGTATTATTTGGTCTATTTATCCAGAAGTTGTTACATGATGTGAAAAAATAAAAATTTAGTAAATATTCTTAATATTCTAATTCAATATTCATGTTTGTGAATAATTTGGTATTCGTTCTTGTATTTTATTCAAAATAAAGATTCAAACTTAAAAACTGATATTCATATAGGCCTAATTGTTTCACAGTGCTGTGTGAGATGTTAGTTCATAATTAATTGTCGTGCTGCACCCTGTGTACAGTTCTCAACTAAAATCTGTGGCGGCACAATATTCAAACCTTATAGCATTGGTTCTCAAATGTGTGCACCGGGTTGGTTATTCCGGGGAAATAAGTATTGTACCAGTTCATTACAGATATACACCTCTCTTTGTTAACACACATTGCTGTTGATTGAATGACTATAGGTTTTGCTCGAACAGTGACTTAATTAGTATAAACATAGACAAGATGTTATGGCTTTATTCCTCGAACAATTTTGTTTTTAAAACAGGAGAATTCTGTGTTATTGTTTTTATTTTTACGTATTGTCTTTTTTAATGAACAAGGTGTAACAATAAATATGAAACTAAAATATTTCTTAATGCTTATTTTACCAGAATATTCAGATGCACATATGCAGTAAAATCATTTGTAAGAAGCATTTCTTGAACGAAACTACTCGGAAAAATAAAAATTAATCGAAAATTTTTTGTGTTGAAGAATGTGCCATCATTAATGGTACGTACAAATATTACTAATGTAAGACATGCAAGATCAAACAATGTATTAATTTTTTTTCCAATCTATTTAGGTCACACATTTTAGCACAAAATTAATGCTAAATAAATTACGTTAAATGATTTCACCATGATAAATAGAGACCCGTGAATTTCGCGGATTCAATGACCTCCAGGATAGACTCCAATATCCTCTACACACTCAGGCAAATGCCAACTGTTCATTGGCTGCTGTCTTGTGAGTCGTCTCGACTGGGTGGCCTGTGATTCGACATTTCTATGAGTGAGGGTCTTTAATTGTCCCTCAGTCCTCCATTTTAACAGTGAACCAATGACAGAAGCAGCACTAAGGTATAATTATTTGAATTTTAGCATAACACGAAATGAATCCGCGAAATTCACGGGTCTCTAATTATAAGACGTTAAATTTTTGTACTTTGAGTTAAGTTTTGTTCAAAGACTGATTTAATGTTTTTTATTACTTTTTGGTGTTAAATAGTGTAACTTGCATTTCAGTTTTACGTGTAGGTATTGACATGCTTTGCGGTATTTTGGGTTTTTATCACAATTCACCAATTAATCACGTCCTGAATCAATCTGGAAACGTTTGTGCGTGGCGGGATCTGAGACGTGCCCCCGGCTTGCCGCAGGCGGCGGGGAGCTGGCGCACACGATCCTGGGCGTCGACCGCGACGCTTCGACCGGCGAGGTCAGGTTCCTGGTGCTCGACCCGCACTACACGGGCCGGGACAGCATCGACCAGGTGCTGGCCAAGGGCTGGTGCGGCTGGAAGGGCGCCAACTTTTGGAAGAAGACCGTCTTCTACAACATGTGTCTGCCGCGTAGGCCCAGCACAGTGTAGACCCTTAAAGTGTGCGGTGAGTTGCAAACATTCCTGACATTCGTATTCTTGCAAGACTCCGGATTTGCTTGTTTAAAAAAATTTTTGTGGCAAGTTGTGTACAGATTTTTAATATAGCTATTTTTTGTATATGAACTAGAACAGAGATAATAGATTATGTATGTATATATTTATATGTGTGGAAGGGAATAATATTATTTACAATTATGGTAACCTGTACCAAAATTTTTATGATATAAACTTAGTGTGGTTGTTTAAGTTGTTTAAACACATCCCTTGAAATGTTTTTCTTTTATATTTTTTTTAATTTCTGATAAAACCCATGTCTTATTCACAAAAAAAAATTTCTCCCAATTAGATAGTAATAAATAATAATAAAAGTAGTTACCCCTATTTACTGAAATGGACTAGGAGAAACAAAAATACAATTCTTTAGCATCTTGCAATTTTTTCAGATAGAAAAACATGGAAGTTTCAGAAACTTGTATGCTTTATATAAAATAATTATAAAATTAGAATTTTTAGTAGCTTGCATGGTTTACCAAATTAAATTTTTTTTTAATTACAGGTAAATGAAACATTGTGATATATTGCATTATAATTTTTATTAGGGATGGGAAAGTCGATCCGTCGATTCTTCGATACCCCGATTTTTTGATACATAATCGATAATCGAGGATCGGCGAAAATCACCGATTATTAAAATTCTGCAGGATGTAGACGTAAAGTGCTGCCTAGCAGCGGTTCATCGCTGTCGTTGCAGTAATTTTAGTCAGTTTTACAACTAAATAAATAACCATAAACGATATAATAAATAATAAATGAAATATAACATAGCTTACCACAGCTCAGTTGCCACAATCCCGTAAGCGGGAACGGAGGTTGGCGATTTCGTACTGTGCATTTAGGGTTATTTATTTATTAACGCAGTGTTATCGTATAAAGAAATTGTAGCCCAACTTTTACTTGCTGAATACACCCACATTGGTAGCCATGTGCACAAAATTTCAAGATTCTACTGAGAAGTGTGCCACGTTTTCTACGTTTCTAGTATATTTATTCACTTGCGTTGTTGCATATTTATTTTCGTCAATGATTTTTTTTGTTAACCAGCATTTGTCTATACATGAACTTTCACAGGTTTGCCAACTTCCGGTACAGATCTTATTCTCAATTACTTAACGATAAAATGCAAGAATAATGTGGCCATAGCCCGTAACATTTTACGAGTTACGTATTTTCCGTAATTTATTTAATAACAGTAAACATTAAATCACCAGTTAATTACGCAACTTAAACATAAAATTTCAATGGACGTTTTTGAAACACGTTTTCATTCCAGTAAGTTACCAGTACGGCAACTGTAGAAATTTTCTTACATGCTTTTGTTTCCAGTGATGCTTCTTTGTTTGAATGTTGGGTAATGTTAGCGCAATACGAATAGTAAAATAACATTTTTATTTACGTGATGTCTAGTGAAGTGTGGAAATACTTTGTCATCGACCGACAAAATTCTGGCTACGCAATATGTCAAATCTGTAAATGTACAATCTCACGTGGCGGTAAATCTAAAACTACAACAAACATGAAAAAACATCTCGAAAACAAGCATGGGAGTTACGTTCATGAGACGAAGAAACAAAGGCTACATTCATCGGAATTGAGCGAGATTGAAGAAAATGAAATAGATGATAGTTCAGCACAAAATTGTTCTTCAGAGACAACCTTGCCATTGTCATCAAATTCAGATGTTAGGCCTACTGCTACTGATTCATCGAGAGGCAGCGGTTCAGTGTCCCCGAGGCATGCTGAGAAAGTTGGCCAAACGAATATTTCATCAAGAACACCAAACCAGTATAGGCTAACTCCTAAAAGTCAATACCAGCCTACATTACAATCATTTATTGATAAAACTGCACAATTCAAGTCCACTGATCCTCGTGCAAAATCAATAACTCAGCACATAGGTAGAATGATGTGCTTAGACAATCGTCCTTTTAGCATGGTTGAAGACAGAGGATTCACAGAATTTGTCAAATTCCTTGAGCCTAGGTATGTTTTGCCCAGCAGAAAACATTTTTCAAATACTGTTGTACCACACATGTACCAAGAATGTAGGGAAAATGTGAACAAAAAGTTGGACGAAGCTGAACATGTGAGTCTTACAACAGATATGTGGACTTCAACAGCCAATGACGATTATCTTGGTCTAACTGTGCATTTTGTTGATTCCAATTTTGTCTTGCAACACCTCAACATTGGGGTTATTCCCTTTCCTGAATTATCTCACACAGGGAACAATTTGTGCAATTTTATCACAGAAACACTTGAAGAATGGAAGCTGCAATCTAAAGTTGTTGCCATTGTAAGAGACAATGCCAGGAACATAACTGCTGGCCTAGAATCATCCGAATATGAACATCTGCCATGCCTAGCACATACCCTGCAGCTTGTTGTAAAGGAAGGGCTACTGAACAACAAGAATGTAAATAATCTGATTGCCAACGGTCGTCGCATAGTTGGCCATTTCAAACATTCTTGTAAGGCGACAAAAGAGTTAAAGAAGGCTCAAGCCACGCTGAAAATGAAAAAACATAAACTTATCCAGGATGAACCAACGCGTTGGAATTCATCTCTCCATATGCTACAGCGCTTACTTGAGCAAAAACAGTCTGTTTCTTTAGCATCAGCAACTCTGCAGTTACCTGTGACTTTTTCATCAGCAGAATGGAACCTGATGACAAATGTAGTAAACCTTTTAAGTATTTTCAACCATGCAACATTGGCTGTAAGTACTCAGTGTGTGACAGCCTCAGAAGTCATACCTATAATCAACAGTTCTACTGAAGAGCTAAGGAAACCAGCACCTACTGGATCAGGTGTACAGGGCATCAAAAATGATATGCTTGCTGCCATAACTTTGAAGTATTCTGATGTTGAAGAGAATATGTTGTACGCAGTTGCAACATTACTGGACCCACGATTTAAACACCATGTTTTTGTGCAGGACGGTAATGTCACAAAAGCGAAAGTTTTTTTGATTGAAGAAGCAAGAAAAACTATCTGTTTGAAACAACCTGAAACTGAGGTAAGTTAGGTGCTAATTTCCTTGTAATTCATTAAGTGTATTCTTATTTGTCTACTTCTGCTGTTTTATGTTGACACATTTGTTTGTTCATTTTTAATTTTTAATTTTGAAAATTTTGTTGCTTTTCTCTCAGTCTGTGCCGCAAACATCCAGCCAAGCAATGGAAAGCCATGGTATGTGGACATTTTACTCAAACATAATGAAGACTGCCCCAAGTGTAAGCCACATCGCATCAGTTGAAGATGAGATTAATGTTTACTTGGAAGAACCTATTCAAAATTCAAGTACCAACGTTTTCCAGTATTGGAAAGAAAATACCAAGTACCCATGTTTAAAAAAACTGTCAAAGAAATTTCTTTGCATTCCACCTTCAACTGTACATTCCGAGCGATTATTCAGCACTGCAGGACTGATTGTTGATCAGAAACGGAACCGTTTAGATCCTGAACGAGTCAAAATGTTGGTTTTTTTAAATAAGAATTTGTGATCTAATAAGAATTTAGGATCTAATAAGACTTTGTGATCTAATAAGATGCTTTGCCAGTTTTCATTTATTATTTTAAGAACTTTCAATTTTATTTTGTCAAAAGTGTTGTTTTTATGATATTTCACTATGTTGTCATTTATTTCAAAGGTATAAAGATTGAATTTGGTAGTTTCTGGTTTTTTACAATATTTTTAATAATCACAACTTTTTGTGGCTATTTAAAGTTTGATTGATAAATGTTAATGATTGTACATTTAGTAATTAATATACTATTTATTAAATTGTATTCCAATGAAATTGTTAGTATTTTGATGACTTTACGACAATTCACTTTTTATTAGTACTACTGACCTATTACTAAATTACGTATTCTCTTTTCAAAATTACATATTCAACTGGATTAAACATAATCCACATAAAAAATAATGCTTGCCCTACACATTACACATTACAGAATAGTAATTTCAATTTCTTTATTTCAAGTAATGTAAAGTTTTGTTTTATGTGTTAAATTTAATAGTATTTATTTATTATTTTGAAAAATGCTTTTTTAGTGTATTCAATAAGTATGTTTACTGATTCCATTGTAACTTATACTTCAATCCCGAAAATGAGAATCTATAACTTAACCTAATTGATTGGAATCGATAATCGATAAGAATCGATGATCGCAACAAGACTCGATAATCGGTATCGAATCGAAAATTTTGAAAATTTCCCATCCCTAATTTTTATAGCTTTCTATAAAAAAAATCTTTCGTCTCAGTGATTTTCTTTACTTAAAATTCATATTGCTGTAGGATACCCGGAAGCATCCAGAAGTTTTGAGATATTTTTTCAGTTGTCGAGTATTTTAATAACATGTAATCTCCAGTTAACACACAGTAGAACCCGTTATAATGTATTAATTTGGGTATTACTAATTTTATTTAATAATGATGTTTTCAAAAGTTATAATCTTTATCTGTTCGTCGCGGTGTACCACTTTTTGGTTATGTTGATTCCGGTATAGTGCACTTATGTAGTTGAATATCAATATTGATAGCGGGCTGTGTCTAGTGCTGAGTTAACTACGTTTAATAGCCCGCACTTTTCGTGATTAGTGTGTACTAGCAATGATAGCTGTGTTTTGGTTCTGGCTAACTTTCGGGTCACGGTTTTTGTCTATTTAAAGTTAAAAAAAAAAATTTTGTTGCACGATTAATTAATTTATATTGTTTGGCGTCCTTTAATTTACTATACTTTTTAAACACACGTACTTCCATGAATAGGTTTTATTTTTATGAATTACTCCACCTAACAAAAAATGTGCTATGGTTTTTGCAAATATTTGATACTAATAACAATAAAATTATATAATAAGGGATATTCTTTCATTTATAGAAAATTCTAATAGTTTTTTTTTGAAATTTCTTTGTTCTACTTGAATTATGGTAGTTTTTTTGAAACAATACCAGACAATTAAAGATTGACTTTAGGGTTCAGATATTACACAATTTTTACAGGATATTTAAATGCTAAAAACAGAATTCAGAGACTGATCTTGGTGGCAGGTTAAATAAATACACTAATACTTTGCAGGAAATACATAAAATTTTTTAATAACATTCATTCTTATTACATCATTTTTGTTTTAGTTCACTGTATGAACCATACTCAGGTAACATCATATAGATTTTCCTCTTTAATAAATATTACAATAACAAGCAAGCAGAAACATTAAAGTAAACAGTAGAATTTTACTACTAAGTACTTACAGGGACTTCAAGTACAAAAATGAACCATATCTAAACACAAAATGGTTCCAGATAGATAGTAAATCTTTCTATGACACAGAACATTTTGTTCAACAGAGCATCATTCAAACAAAAAACTACAGATGTACAATAACTTGAGATCCCTGTAACAACTTAGTAATGAAATTCTCTTCTATATTAATAGAGAGTACATTAAATACTGTCTTTTACTAGCTACAGTTTCTGTAGTACACTAAGCATCTGATGCCCAAATCAGACATTTTTGTAACTCCACCCTGTTGCTATCACACACATTGACACTTTCTGTCACAATCCAAAAAAAATATTACAAAGTTATCTTCTTTAAATGAGTCATGCCGTGGGGAATTTTGATTTAATTCATTCATTTGGACATAAATAGTGCAAAACTGCAATAGTGTGTCATGAGAAAATAAAAGATAACAAAATTCACAGAAAAATATACTGAATCGTCTCATGTTGGACAAATGGATACTTAATATGTATTATGGACGATAGCACAGATGAACAAAGTGAGCTGATAATGAAACAAATTAAATGCAGGCACCCAATTAAAAGGAATTAGCTTTTACTGTCAGCAATAGCACTCTTATCAGTCAACAAAGCATAAATTAAAAAATATATGGTTACCTGTAATTAAAAAATAAACCAATGTATTACAGAAATATGTTCCAAACCAAGAACCCTCACAGCATTACTTCAACTAATAATTAGAGCCAAGAGTATATGGTTTTATTTTGAACATGATTTCGTCATTTAAAACCACACATTTCGTCTTTAAAAAAAAAAAATGGATTTTTTAAGCTATTCATGGTACTTACACAATATATTTCACGATTGTTACATAAAAAAAATAGCAGTTGGGCCTATTGTGTTGTTTAGTATCACATGTAATCAACATTTTTAATGTTATGGTTCAACATTTTTTCTTAAAAAGTACCATACATTCTCAGGAACCGTCAAAAAAAAATCTGAAACAAAAATAATTGGGGAAAAAATTGTAAAATCACAATAAAAGCTTATAAAAAGCCATTATTTAACATGCAGCATATATTTTGTGTGGGTTTATAATAATCGTACTAATGTTCGTATAAGAAGAGAAAAAAAAATAATCTGACATTCTGCTTAAAAATATGGCAGCAGTAGCTTGTGCAACGAAAGTGGGAGCGCGGGAATATCGTCTAGCCAGGCGGCGGATGCATGACATCATACGGCTCACCTCCCTTCCCTTGTTCAGACATCAAGGTTCATCCCTCTCAGACATACAAACCATCGTATCTATCTCCCCCTCCTCCCTCATCGTCCTTTGGCATGTGAAACCGTCAATATTCTTTCTCCCCTTCTCCAAAATGTGTGCGACGAAAGCCAGGTTTGTGTAGTCCATTTCTGGTAAAATGAAAATTTTTTAAAGGTCTCCGCGACAGCCATTTACCCTTAATTGTTTTGATACAATTTGTTTGTTAGTTACACAACATTATTTCTGCTGGAAAATCACTGAAACTTAAAAATTTCTTTAATGGAAAAATTTAGCAGGGCCGTAAAAGTATTAATTTTTACCGCAAATTAACTATACTCGCCCTTCCTGCCGGACAACATTCTCGGCGCGTGACGCATGGCAACTACAGTCGTGTGCCGCGCATAGGCACGAAAAACCTACGTGATTTCCAAACTACACTAGATATCAGACGGGAGTCTATTTACGAAAAGCATTTAAGAATTTGTTAATGCCCAACTGGTTCTTTTGATATGGGAGCAAGAGGATTTAGAGGAAATAAAATGGCTAAAAGGCATGTTTTCTAAGTTTTAGGTGTAAAGAAACCCGTTACAAATTTCTTGAAAGTATCAGAGGGAAATGCATTACACCTTTATTTTTCCGCCATATAATGTTACGGTCACCGCTCAAATTTCACAGTTATCTGACGGGAACGAGATGACTGCGCGCCAGTTCAGAGCCTTGCACTTAGAGGTTTTACCGCGCTAGAACTACCATTGAGCATCGCTCTTATCATCCCGCTTCACTAACACACACGCTGACCCGACGGCGCCCTAAAGCTGATTAGAGGAAGCATGTAGAAATGCAAGGCAGAAAATTCTTCCAGCTTATCAACCAGGACCTGGGCAAGTCTTGTCTATCAAGCTTTTCACATTAAAATATGAGAGACTTGTATTGTGTAATTTCGGCGTTATTTAGCGGTTTTTCTTAAAAATCATTTTTTTCGCATTTTCCATATAATTTCGCGGAAAATTTCTCGATTTCGCGATTCACCATATAATCGTGGCCCTACCAATAATATCAAACCTTTTGTGCATGGCCAAATAGGTAAGCCTTCGCCTGCAAAGAGAGAAGCATTTACATACAAAAAACTCATAGTTTTCCAGTGTTTAATACCAGTCAGCTTGTACTTGATGATGGGAACAGACGTCAGTTACATAAACAATAAACATTGTAATTGTTGTCATTGAAAATCTGTGTTCATCAGTGCTATCGACATGTTTCCTGTAGTACTGGTTTATCTTCAACGTTGTGTTTGCTGCATTGTCCAGGTTTTTTTGCTGCCTGCATTTACTATGTCTTGTAATCATTGGCTCACTTTGTTCTTCTGTGTTATTTTATTTTGTATGACAAAGTGCCTACAAGGGAATTCTTGTGCTGACATCATAGTAATTAAACATTATACAATGTTTAGAACACAAGTACCATAGTGATTGCTATAGCATTTTTTTCATTTCAACCAAAGTTAAGTAATGTACCACTAAAAGCATTTACATTTCTATAAACATATTTATTAACCCCCTCATTCAAAACATTTTATAATTGTATATGTGCAGTTTTCCCATTTTTGCTAACATAATATTGCAAAGTAAGGATTTATTATTATATAGTTTCTGTAGTCACAAAAGATTGTTTACACATAATGGAAACTTAGAAGTCATAAAAATCTACTAGTTAATTGTGTAATGCTGAAGTTAACTTTGCCTTGCTTTTCTGCCGATAGTTTCCTTTCACTGGAAATTTAGTCTACAAGGTAAAAATTTGTTGACATTTCCCTCAGAGAAAACTTTCATGCAACATAAAGTGCTAAGCATCACACATGTCAAACACAAAAAAAAATGATAGATAAAGATATGTCTATCTGCACCTCCATGAATAATCTTTCTGGACAATTATATCTTGAATTTCACTGTTCAAGGGTTTTACTGTTATCTTAATAAACCTGGCTCACTGCTACCGTGTCAAGTCAGTGTGATGACATAACACACTGCAGACCTGCCAACATTCAGATTTAAAAAATCATGAGGTCCTCGATAAAAATTTTCAGGCCCATTAATACAGGTTAGATTTAAAAAACAACAAATGAGAATCTTTAAATTTAAGTGACATACCTGTACATATGTGGTCTCTGCTTCAAAATTTATTTCAACAAATTATAGGTTGCAGATTTAATTTAGTTGTAATTTAGCGCTGTCGTGTAGTGATCATGCAGGGCCGCAACTAAAAAAGATGTAAAATTACGTTTCTGCTCGTGTAACACTATTATCACTGTTCACAGCAAAATTAATTTTTTTGTTGGAAGCAATACACTTCACGTGTTAGTTATGTTTTTATGTAGCGACATGTTTCATAATGTCTCCTCTTCCACTATGCGAGATAGAAAAATCAGCACGGCACACGCTACAAAACGCAAAATTGCTTCCTTTACGTGACTCGAGTATTGATGGAAACTTGTTCCTGTAAGCTTTCGTAAAACTTGTTTTGTGACTTTTACAAACAAAATCTTGGGGCCCCGAAAAATCGTGAGGAAACACTACTTGGCGTGAGGGCGTGAGATGGACCTTAAAATCGTGAGCCTCACACCAAAATCGTGATCACACCAAAATCGTGAGAGTTGGCAGGTCTGACACTGCTATTGAACTGACCAGCCCTGTGCTGTGGGGTCATGGTCCAGAAACCAGCCACATGCCGTGCAAGCCCAGCTTACAAAACAAGAGGTGGTTCCACGACAGTTGGGAACACACACACAACAGTGATTGGACAACCGAGCTGCGCCGTACATTGATTTAAAGTACCGAAAGAAATACAGTGAATTATTAAGAGACAAGATTATATGGTTTACTTTCTAAAGATAATTTTTTTTTTTAACATGAGTGTTTCTTTCTTATTGTTTTGGTTTTACAAATTAATTTTATTCATTAATATACTTAATTTTGTTGAGAAATCTTGCACCAAGATATTAATATCATCACCAAAAATAGTGCAATTTCAACTGATACTTATTACATACAGTAGAACCCTGTTATAATGAATCTGAAGGGAGCAGTTTATATGTTCACTATAGAGGGGAAACTTTATATCTGGGAAAACTTTTATATTGGCAATACATACTCAAAAGCATAATCTTAACTACACATAGGCCTAAGCCAAGAAAAGAACGAATGGAAATACTCAAAGCAACAGTTTTATGAGCAAATGCAGATATTATTTTTAATACACTACACATGTAAAAACTTTCTCTTAATGGTTCTTCGACATCGGCGTATTTTCCCTTTTTCAGGCGTTTAATACTCTGTGACGTATTCGCAGCTTGAGAAAGAAGATTGTTCAGCTTGTTTAATATTGTATTTAATGTGGATGTTGCAATTCCCAGTTCCTTTGATATTAACATGTGCGGGACAGTGGGGTTGGAGTCTACCTTTTTAATAATGTCCAGTTTATCTCGCACAGATAATGCCTTACGTTTTTTAACGCGTTTTTCACCCTTTTTTATGTACGTATTTCTTATTGAAGCACATTTGCAGCTTAATAACACGAAATTCTTTTTACCGTCAAAAGTAAATAAACGAAAAATAACGAGTCTGGCGCATCAAAGATCACTACGTATCATTTAGTATCGCAGTTGTTAAAGCTGGAACGAAAATTTCTTACTTTCTATGGAAAAATTTTGTCCACAGAGTTCTATCTAGTGGTAGTCTTACGAACCTTACTCGATCAAAATGTCCGAAACGTGAACGATAAAAATGAGACGTAAAAATATTGAATTTGCTGCTATAATGTACATACTTATTTGTGTGGCGGTAATTTATGTTCAATTTTGATAACTTATTAAATGTACACGCGTTCGCCCATTCTTTAACTATGCAGGGAGAACTATTTTTATTTTCACCAAACTGAGCACCATTTCTGGCTACACGTAGCCTACCGAGGCCACTCGATTACGACTTGTTTATATTATGAACAGTGGACAATCGAGTAGCATATTGCGGAGAAAAACGTTAATGTGATCCAGAATAGACGTTTTGTGAAAATACTTTTAATTATATGAAAATATTTGAGATAAATGTGCATTATGTCGGCAAAATTTGTTCGTGGTACACGGGAAAACGTATCAACATTGACAAAAGTTGTGCGCTATATCCAATAAATTAATACATAACCTCACATCATTTTGCCGGGACCGAGACGGAAATTCACAATAAACGGGAATTCATTATAGGCGGGTTCACTATAAACGGGTTCTACTGTATATGTTATGGAAATGTACATCATGTATGTCTAGAGAAGAACTATTCGGAATAAAAATTAATCTACTAGTGCTTCTGAGTTTTGAAAATGTAAGAATATAAGGAATGAAAATAATGAGTAGTGATGCTAGCTCAAACAAAGTAAAATTAATTTTTTTTTCCAATATATTTACATAATACTTTTTGGTACAAACTTCAAGCTGGTTACATAAGTCATTAAATTTAAAACTTTAAAATATTTTTTTTTGTGATTTGAATTAATTTTGCTTGAAATTATTCATTATTGATTATTTGCATTTCTGCCCTTTAGGTGTAATAACCATTTTGGTGTTATATGATGCATTGGCATGCTTTTCGATGCTATTTTGGTTTTATTGCAATTCATTGTCTAATCTTGTACATACAAATAGTCTGTGCGATGCAACTCGGTGGACAGGTTGTTTCTAGTAAAATACTGGCTACAGTATGAATACACGATTGTTAACTTAATTTAACTCAAGTTTCACGTACACATAGTGTAGCTAAAATATTGATACAACATAACCAGAAGCTTCAGCATTTATACTAAGACAATTTTCTACACAGGCTATGTCATGAGTACACTCAGGATGTTTCAGTTATTCAGTACAGCGGAACTTTATCAACATGTTTTGTTATAATGATACTGCCCAACATACTCACTTGCATGCTTACCTACTGGAAGGAAGTTTGTGAAAAATCACATGGCATGAATAAAGCAGTCTTTTCTTTAGCCTGAATTCACCCAAAATTTTAGAACATGAGAGAGACATTTGCAAGGAGCCATCGTAAAACACATGACTCATTGTGGTTTGACTGGACCATTTAATTACATCCTAAAAAATAACTGAAGCATCTGGCTATGAATTAATGGTTATCATACACTATTTTCACAGGAATGAAAATGGCTAACCAACGGAGATGCATACTTTTTTTTTTTTTTTTCACGGTCCAGATATCCGTCAACTGTTTCTAGCTCGCCTGGAAAAACTTTAAAACTGCAGCACCTGCAGAGCTGTGACGTCAACCACAGGGGGACGCACGTAGTCAAAGTGGAACAGAACACAGTGCACGAACATACAGTAATAAAAGAACCCAGCCGCAGGGTAAGCCTCGCACCTCCGACTGCTGCGACACGATACAACACAAACCATCAAGTCCTCCCAGGGAGCCGTGATGAGCGATCAGCGGGCGCCGATGTCGACCGCCGCCAGTCAGGAGGCGGTGTGGTTGATGTCCGGCTCACTCCACTTCTCCCGCTTGAAGTTGTCGTCCAGGAAGCCAGGCACCTGGGAACACCACCAGCCCCGCCGTGAAGCCCGGGCACATTGGGCGACCTAGTCGACACGAGGGGTCATTAGAGACGAGATGAGATGAGGGAATGAAGTACCCTGAGATTACCGACTGGCTCGTTGCAACGTCTGCCACACGTCCCAGGGGTCGAACCTTGACCACCTTGGTGGTCGGCCACTCGTCAACGTTAAAGATTTAAAAAATATTGGTTCAGAGAGGCTTGGGCTATATTTGATGTACTTTCCCGACTTTCTCTCAAATTATAACCACCATGGAATTGTAACTGGTCAATTATTTAGTGTTACAAATGTCATAGTTCAATTATCTTGCTATAAATGGTTAAAAACAAATTTTTGTGAATATGCTGTATCATACATGTTTTAATTTTTATTAGTTTCTTATCATGAGGAAGTAGCAATATTAGTTCTACTATTTAAACCATTTGTAACAAGTGAGAGAAATATGAAGTTTGTATCACTATATTTTACTTATTGATCATCTGATATTTAATTCATACTTAATAGGAAAAACTGAAATATGTGATCTTGGTTTGGACAGATTTTGTCAAACTTATTTTATATCTTTTTAATGTTAAAAATTTAGGCTCTGTGTGGTCATAGGCCACATTTAATAAAATGCCTTGTTATCAATAGAGATGGACTGCTACAAACCATTTCTCCTGTGAAATAACAACTGGTAGATATATACAACTGTAATAACTATTTTATGGTCTTAGAATAATGAAAAACTAACACTTATTATAATTATAAAACTTATACGAAATAATAATTTTCATGTCAACAAGCCGGGTAGTATCAATCTGGCAACAGTGGGTGTCATTTGCTCTGTACTGCAAACACTATAGCAATGTTACATTATTTATTTGTAGCTTTGCTTAGTTCCTATCACATAAAATTGTTAACATAATTGTTAAGATCTGCATGATGTATTCAGGGCCTACAGTACAGATAATTTGCACTTTATAGTAAAAAGATCTTTCAAATCATAATTATTTAAATAATAATTATTAGCAATGATAAGCAAAGATGAACTGAGCACATTACTCAAACAATTTTTCATCTAACAGATTAATTTCTCGATTGAAAGATCTTTATTCAAGTGTGTTTACACTTGGAGTTAGCCCCTTGTTCGTTTCCAGATTCAAACTTGCTACATTAGGCATTTAAAACTGTTGCTCTGAGTTTATTACCTTGTCTCCATCTCTCTCTTTGTTCCTTGAGAAGATCTGTAAAGAACAACACCGCACTGTTTTTTATTCCCCTGACAACCTGGTTTTAACATGCATGTGGTGTTGTTGCTTGAGCTCACTGAACAGCGTGACAAACTGCTGTCTCCGTGGAGGGGAGAGTATGTGGGGCGGAGGACTGAAAAGCAAGGATGTATCCAGCTGCTGTTTTGGGACATCGAATGTCGCGAAACACTTATTCTCTCGAGTGTGTAGTGCAGTCATGGCCAACAATTTTTTTAGAGGATCATATACGATTTTTGAAACTAATCTGAGGGGCAGATGCAGGGCAGATGCATTAGAATTTATGTTAAATGATATACAATATTTTTTTTTATGTTATATTATTCAGTACAGTAACCAATATTTATATTAAGCACATGATGAAACATAAATAATTCAGTATTTTTTCAATATTGTGCTTGTAACGGTGTTTGCTAACGAATAATTCTTCATGTTTACCTGATGACATCAGAAGAATGTTTTAGCGGGCCTTATTGAAAGATGTCGCAGACTGCCTCTCTTGGCCATCACTGCGTAACTGGTATTTTCCACCCACCCGTTACAGTTTCTCTCAGCAAGTACAAAGTGTGTTTTGAAGCATCCCTGGATGGACAAAACCCACAGCAATTCCTCGACCGAGGGCAACTCAGCTCGCCTGTGGGTTATGCGACCCGTAAGCTTTAGAGGGGCTGAATAAGAAGGTTTTCGTTCATTTGACAGCTACATAGTACCGGTGTGTATGCTTTCCGCACAGCTTGGATGAGTGGAAGAAAGAATACTCTGGTTGTAAAGATTGTTGCCCCTGGTAGGAGATACAAACCCCAGTTTTTGCAGCAGCGAGACACACCGCACCGCCACTACAAGTGACCCAGCGAAGCTCTGACTGAAGGACAACGTTGTCATAGCAGTAAGCCCCGTCACTACGGATCATTGAGGTCTTGGCATTGATGTCACCGGTACCGAGGGTTCCTGGTGTAAGTCCGCAGTTGATTAGAGGTGAGAAATGAGTTAATAATGAAGAACAAGTAACACCAAGCTAAAGTAAGGTGACAGCAGGGGCGTGGCACGAGTAGTAAAATGGCTGGTTCGGACGAGCGAACTACTCTTGCCCGATGAACAGTTGTACGAGTGGCAACTACCTGCAAGACCCAATATCTAACACATCCGTGTGCCTGATTCGAGTTCACTGGACGATCAAGGCTTCTAGGCTGAACAACAGAGGACTAGGTGTTACCCTGTGAGCAACAAGCGGCAGACTTTGGTAACTCTGATGTTCATGTTCTAGGTACCCTAGCGTTGAGTAGCTGAGGGTGTTTACCTGGAAGGAAGTGTCGAACTGACAGGATGTGACCGTCGGCAAGTTCCTCTCTTCCTGGAGACACGGTTTCTTTGGAGAAAGCTTTCATCGTGCCAAGAACTGTGCTGTAGCTACAGTAACAGCTCACTCGGCGGTGATTAAATTAACACCTATCTTAAAGAATTCAGATCCCGGTCATTAACTTAATCACTGCTTATTTTCATTATGTTTTTGAGCTCTAATTTTAATGCACAACTGTAAATCATAACCCATCGTCTTTCAGTGCTTACCAGTAATGTTTTAATATTCAATGGAAGCAGTTGGCTAAAGCCTTATTTATAGTAATGTATGAACTGGAGTTAGTATCATTATACCAACCACAATTTTGTCTGTTATAAACGGGATTTATTACATGGATTTAGAAATATTTTGTACTGAAGTATTCATACTCAATATTTTTATGTTCACAGCTAGCCAATATGTGAAGTGGTCGATCTGAAATCTACACGGCACGAATATTTCGTCAATTTTAATCAATCAATTCGTTCCTTCATGCTCCAAGTTTGGTTAACCTGCTATTGCTTAAAGGAATGATAACATATAAAAACTTGTGCTTTTGGAAGAAAAATCATTGTTGCAGAAAATCATATGGATATGCGGTTTTGCAATAAAAATTTTATTTTAAATGATAGAATATGTTGCATGTGCTTCCGCAAGAATTTCTCAATCTATTTTGTTTATACTATAGTCTTTCATTAATCATGGCATTGATTTTGATCATTTGTGACCGAAATGTTAATGGTACTTCACTGCTGTAAAAAAAAAAAAAACAGCTGTGGTTGTTAACCTTTTTTACAGTTATGATTATTTTTTCTTTGAATCACAGTAAACATGTTGTAGGCCATCCATGTGATATTAAAATTAAGTTAATTTTTTGTTTGGCATTTGTATGTGTCATTCTCTCCCACCCATCCACCCAGGTTATCACACACACTGTCAACTAGCTGATGTACCTGTGCTTTGCTACTGCAGTCAACAGATAGAACACTCTTGCACTCTCATTATACATGCCCCTCTTTGTAGATATGCCACTGATGTGCTTCAAACAAAAAGAAAAAGAAAATGTTGAAAACCAACTTATGAAAAAAAAAAAAATATTGTTGTAACTAAGATAACTGGAAGAAATAATATAAATCTAAGATGTGAATCTTGAATTCAACAGTTCACATTTACTTAACCAATGCTGTGTCAATTTGAAGGCAAAGACTAGATTGCAGTCAGAAAGTAAATGAATCAACAATACAACAGCTGTTGCCATGCAGATTACTGGGAAAATGTGAATGGAAATTCCAAAAAGTTAAGTTAAAAAAGAACTAAAACAAATTTTAAAAAGCACATCAATGTGGAAATACGCCTGTCTTGTGGGATACTCATACCAAATTTCACAGCTCTAGGCCTCACCATCTCCATGCTAGGCAAATTACTGTCTGACCAACTCTCTTATTTAACATAGATTGTAGTCTTCATCCAAATTCTTCTCCCTACAAAATCATGTTCATCTTCAAGCCCTCTCGCAGAAGACGAAGATTTTGAGACAGAAAGCAATGCCAGGAAAAGCCAAGAAACATAAGCAGAAAGATGTGGAACCCATAAGGAACCCTCTGGCCAAGGAAAGAAGCGCGTAGGCAACGTCTAGGACTGTAGGAACCACTGGAAGGGGAACAGACACGACTGGAAGACGCACACAACACATGCACAATAGAGCGACAGGGTGGCAGTAGAAAATCAAGCGCTGCCGTGTTATGAGGTGAAGGAATTTTTTTTCGGCATAAGTACTGAAATTTAAATCCAAGTAGCAAATACAGACTTCAGATTTGTGATTCCTTCCAAATCTCATAGAACAGACTAATCTGTCTCATTCTGGCCCGACTACCGACAACCACAATACCAAGCACTGTGTCTTGTAACTGTAATACGTATGCATCCACTACGACAGGCCAACTACGCTAGTCAATGCTCCACACTCTGTCGCTCACTGTGAAAAAGAGACTAATCAGCTTCAGCCAAACATTTTATTTCACCCATTATATTACACATCCTATTAATTTCTTCTTAATGTACAGAATAAAGCCAGCGGGTATAAAATTTGGTCATCAAGTTAAAAATCAATTAGTGAGAGTAAATTAAGAACACTGATACGTAAAAATAAGGTGAAAAGCTGCAAAACAAATTACATGCAAAGATAACATTAAAATTTACAGGTGAAGATTTTGTTATAGTTAATGACAATGGCCATTATGATTTAGAAACAAAGAAACACAAATATTAGTTCTGAGTGATTGGACGTAAAGTCGTTACATATATAAAAATATGTATACAAGTTTTGTTAGAGAGACAGCTGTGTGTCAGTCAGAGGTGCGGAGCATATTGTTTCCTGGGCCGGTGGTTGCTATGGCATCCCTTCCTGAAAACATACCAATATCGGCTGAATTCTGCGCAAAGTGTTCCGCATGAAACAGTTTCTTTATTCTAACACACTCTTTGACTTTTGTCATTTCAATAGAAAAAACTGTAAAAAAAAAGATTTTAATCTTCACATGTACTTTCCCTCTCTGAGTACTGTGTGAGTGCTTTAGATCCTGCTGCTAACAAAACTGTGCCTGCTTTGTGATGTCTGAGTGCTGCAAGTATAGTGAAGAAATTGGCCAGTGTGAGTTGGTTAGCGGTCTGTTGTTTTATCTGTCTGCTTTATATGCCCAGGAAGGAAACTTCTTATATACATTTTCATACCGGAATGTCTTTAAACCTGTCAAGTCTGTCCTATCCGTGCTGCCTCACAAAAGAGAGTAATTGGCACAAGTAAGCTTCCAAAGGTGGTGTGCTTGTTTAAGCCACTTCTTGTTGATCAAAGTTTCTCGTCAAGGTGTTAGCCATCACCTATGGAAAGGGCAAGGAAGGTGACAGACAGAGACACAGAAAATGAAGAGAGCTAGTTACATAGTTTGGCACCCAAGTTATTACTACACAATCCGACACAAATGTGAGCAATAGTTACCATCAAAGAACCCGTTTATAACAGCACAATAAAACAATAAGATAGGCACTAATGACAGTTTCATGCAAAATTAACTTCATACATGATTTCAAAATGTATTGTGACAAAAATTGTTTCAATTAATTATGGCCGGGTGAAGGGGACTGGAGAAAATAAATGGGTTGCAAATGTTTTATGCCATTTAATTTTCAAACACTGCTGTGCTAAAAAAAAAATGAACAAGGAAAGATAAGATCACAAATTTTCTCACTAAAAGCAACTGACAGTGGGAATATCTGGCAACAAATTAAGTTGGTAATTTTTGTTTAAGCTTATTTTTGCTGGCACATGTCATTAGTCCTTCTCGAAAGCAAGTTCATTCAGGGGACAATTGCCACCTGAAAAAAAGGTAATTTTACACTTAACACAAAACCTCTAATTACACTAGAAGAAGTAACTGGAAAAATACATTGCAAGCATTGCCAACTAAAACATACTTGAATGACAATGCACTAAGGCTGGTGTCTCAGGACCCAGAAGAAAAAAAAGTGTTGTGAAAGTGGAAGGGGTAAACATGGGGATAAACAGGCAAAGAAGGAACTCAATTGTGGCACAATGTGCTTACTTCAAATCCAGCTGCAGAACTTTAAAGAATCTTCAGAACCCACTAGTGGTAGTCCACTTTTCAGTACTCGCTAATAATTTTAATATTCCCTGACCTATCCTGGTTTTATAAATACTTGCACTACCAACTCAAATTCCCAAAACCAGTGACAGCCAATCCACGGCTCACAGGTCCCACGCTAACAGGAAATCATTAACTGAATGCTAAGTAACTTAAAATAAAACATGGTAGCAAAGTATTGTGAAATTTCATTCAATTTTCAATCACTATTTATAAGCTGTAATTTTACTGATATGATGCCAAGTTGCTTGCACTAATGTTCTACCTCAAAGCAGAGCCATTCACAAAAACTTAGGGCCCAGGGACAAATAATGATTTTGTCGGGACCCCACCCAATTATTAATGTACAACTTTTAAAACTCCACAATTACAAAAAATATAATAACTAATAAACGTTACCGAGGCCATAACAGCAAACGTAATCTGCCTGCGTCGCATAACTTAACAATCTGGAAACACACCTGGGCCTCACCTGGCGCCTGGGGATTCTGCCCCCGCCACTCTCTACGAACCAGCCAAAAAATTAAAAAAAAAAAAAAAAAAATTGTAATAAGAGGAAAAGGGAGGAGAATGTTCCTTGTTGATGATAAAGGTCATACAGCTGTTTAAAGGTTGGCAACCCTTGTCCTAGCCAACATCCGTAGCACAGTCGGAGGCACACCAGCTTGCTGTGCGAGGGGTTCTGGGTTTGAGTCCCAGCTAAGAGAGACATGGGTGTGAATTTGAAATAATATATTATTAAATAACGGGGTTAACCAAGTGGTCTGCAAACCACGGCTCGCGAGCGCCCCCCACTCCGGCCGGACATAGTTCTACGGTGTGCCGGGTTGCTAGGTCGTGGCTCTTGGGGGCTAGCGGAGGGGGTCAGGCCTGCACGCGGGCGCTCGGCACTGACCTTGGGCTTGGCTCTGTGCGTGTTGACGGCGTCGATGGGCAGTTTCACCATCTCCATCTTGCAGCCGTACGCCACGGGCGTGAGCTTGATGATGGTGTGCAGCGGCACCTGCAGGTACGGCAGCTCATCTGCGGACAGCCACCACGTTCACATTCACAGTCGAGCTGTGCAAATACTAGCTTTTGTTTAAGCAAAGCTATTATTAAATATAATTTTTTTTAATATCCTCAAAGTTGAATCCAATTGTAAATACAGTAGAACCCCTTTTTTTACACTATTGATGAGGAGGGGGGGGGGGGGGGGGGGGGGGAAGGTAGCATGTTATGACACTTAAAGTTCTATGATACTAATTTCAACAAAACACTTGTCATTTTTGATTGATAACACTTTTACTATATATGATGATGTAATGAGTGGTAACTATTAGGAATAAATAAAAATAATCTGTTGTTTGAAAACTGTACTAACCTCGTAATGCAAAAAATGGTTAACTAATAACAGTAGCAAGATTCAAAGAAGTAAAAACTAAAAATTCACAATTTTTTTTACATACAATGTGGTAGAACCTTCATATGTAATAAATAAATTAAGTTTATTGAATTTAATGTTTAAAAGATTTATAATTTTGTAAAATTAGAGTTAGTTTTTCATTAAAAAATACTGAATAGTTTCACGTGATTTTAATTGCATTTCAGTGCTTTGTGGTGTATTAAGAGCGTTCATCAGAGCAGCAAGTTCTCAGCTCGCGCCTGGCATCTGCATTTGGGTGTGTGTGTGTGACCGCGAAGAGAGCAAAAGGAGGAGACAAAAATGTGTCAGTTATCGCTCTCGTACGGTCTTCTCCACACCATTCACGAGGTGTCATCCTTCTTCCCCCCACCTTGCAGGCCCCTTGTCAAGATAAACCCTTCCCAAGACCACGGACGTACAATAACCGATGCGAGCCACAGTGCTACGTATACGTATATATGTACACTCCAGCGATTCACTCATCCTATTTAGTCTTGTTTCATATTAGTATATTATAATCACAAAAGTAAAAATGGTGTTATAATACATACCGCACTTTAACTTGAATACGTTTTGAAGTAGTTGTAATGCGAAACTAGGAACTATGATAGAAAATGTTCCAAATTAGTTAATATTTTCTATAAGTGCAAATATTAATATTTGACGTGACAACGTCTAATAAATCGATGAACGCCTGCTGCACGCACGAAAAAAAATTGGTTGTCTGTAAAATCGGTTAACGGACGATAGTTTAACGTGACAACGTCATAACAAAACATTGATGAAATGATTGCATACTTTTATGAATAAAATTGAATCATTTTTTATTTTAATATTAAAAGAATAATTACTTGAAATTATACTAGTAATCAGATTTTTAAAATGCAAGAATAATCAACCTTTATTGCCGAAATTGTTGTAGTAATAAGCAATGAAAACCACATTAACTTTTCACTTCACTTTATAAACAGTCTGTTTCGTACTGAAACTGTTACCAGATAACATGAAAGTCAAAAACGATAGCCGGACGTCCGATGACGCCGGTACCAGACGAACCACTGAGTCTTTCCTGATGGCCACCAGGATCGCTTGAGTTAATGGCAGCGAAATGGCGCCATATTTGAATTTTGAAGCGTCCAACACTTGAATTAGTTAACATAAATCTAGGGTAAGCACTATTTACAAATCCAACATACCGCCCACCAAAATGCATATTTTAAACATTTATTGGGCGGGCAACGGGCACAGCTTCACCACAGGCCGTAGAAAGGTGCCTTGTTGGGTCTTCACCTCAGCCACTCTCACGACACCATCTGAGCCAGGAAAAGTCTTCACAATACGGCCTAACTTCCAGCACAATGGTGGTAGATTCGGATCTTTGATGAGAACCAAGGTGCCAACACTGAGGATGTCTTGGTCAGTTAGGCTCTTGGGTCGTTGCTGCAGCTGTTGTAGATAATCCTGGTGCCAGCGCTTCCAGAATGACTGATGCGCTTGCTGGATGAGTTGCCATCGAGACAAACGATTTAGCTTGAGGTGGGACAAATCTGGTTCGGGCACTAGTGCAGGAGGCCCCAAGACTAGAAAATGACTGGGTGTCAGAGCAGCCATGTCGTTTGGATTATTTGAGAGAGCACACAGAGGCCGTGAGTTGAGAATGGCCTCCACTTGTGTCATGAGAGTGTATAATTCTTCATAAGTGAGTACCTGAGCACCTACACTCTTTATGAGGAGAGACTTCACAGACTTTACACCTGCCTCCCACAGGCCTCCAAAATGTGGTGCTGATGGGGGATTGAAATGCCAGGTAACTTGGTGTTCAACCAGCGACTGAGCAAAGGAGTCATGTGTATCCTTGCTTGACATGAAGGCTCTTAGTCCAGTCAACAAGCGACTGGCACCGACAAAGTTAGTCCCGCAATCGCTGTGAAGGTCAGAGCATCGCCCCCGACGAGACAAGAAACGGCGAAAGGCAGCTATGAAAGCATCTGTCGTCAGATCAGAGGCCAGCTCCAAGTGGATTGCCTTGGTGGCAAAGCATACAAACAGGCACAAGTAGGCATCCTGGATGCGGGCCTTCCGCAGTCGGGACATGGTGATTTTAAAGGGTCCAGCATAGTCGACTCCTGTCTTGAGAAATGGCTTGGCTTGTGTGACACGATCGACTGGAAGATTACCCATGGGTGGGTTTCGAGGCACAGGGCGAACTCGAAAGCATAAAGTACACTTCTTCAGCCGTTGACGAATGAGGCCCCGAGCACCTACAATCCAGAAGTCACGTTGCACAGCAGACTGTAGTATGGTGGGACCACAGTGCATCAGATGGATGTGAAGGTGGTCAATTACAAGGTCTGTCAATCTGTGGTGTTTGGGCAGTAGAATTGGATGTCGTTGGTTGTAAGCCAAGTCTGATAGTTCCAAACGTCCGCCCACCCTGAGAATGCCAGCAGGATCCAAGAAGGGAGACAGCTTGAAGAGTGGACCCCGATATGGTTGGTTAGCTTGCAGAGCTTTGATATCAGATGCGAATGCTGAAGCCTGGGCTAAACGAACCCATACCATCATGGCATCTTTAAGCTCATTAGCATCTGGTGGACTACGGGGGGGAAGTTTCTTGAAGCGCAAACGTTGCACAAAGCGGAGACAATAGGCCGTAATGCGTTTGACCTTGCTTAAAGATGAGAACCTTTCCAGCAGCGTAGTGTCTGCCAGAGGGTTGACACTATGCAAGGTAAAGATCCGTTGTTCCATCACTGTTTCGTCCATGCTGTCCATCAAGCCGGTGAGTTGTGGCCATTCCTCTGGTGGCTTATACAGCCATGATGGACCGGTCCACCACAGCGAGTGGTCAGCTATCTCACTTGGAAACAAGCCCCTAGAGGCACAATCAGCCGGGTTGCTGTCTGACAACACATGATTCCAGTGCTTTGCTGGGACAAGGTCATGGATTTGGCCGACACGATTTGCAACAAAAGTTTTCCATTTATGAGGTGATCCACGGATCCAGTGGAGGACAACTGTAGAGTCTGTCCAGGCAAATATTTGGTCTAGGTTCACATGAGGTCCATAATTTTGCAAGATTCTATGCATTGTGCGAGCAAGCAGCAAAGCACCACAGAGTTCCAGGCGAGGCAATGACACTCTTTTAATTGGGGCTACCTTTGACCTTCCAACCAGAAGGTATACAGATACTGAGCCATCAGGTGAAGTGGCTCTGAGATAAACAACTGCCGCATAACCTTGCTCCGAACTATCAGAGAATCCATGGATCTCTAGTAAGAGTTCTCTTTGGGTCACTGGGACAAATCTTGAAATAGTGATGCTAGCCAGACTAGGAAGCTCTCGCTGGAACCGCTGCCACGTTGCAAGGATGTCGGCAGGAGGAGGGTCATCCCAATCTATGCATCGAATCCACAAGTGCTGAATGAGGCATTTTGCAAGCAGGACCACAGGTGACAGCCAACCTAGAGGGTCAAATATTCGCGCCAAGTCGGACAGTATGCTCCGCTTCGTAGCTGTCGAGGAAGTAGGTTGAACATTGTAAGCGAATGCATCCACTTCAGATTGCCACTGCAGACCCAATATTTTGACGGTGGGAAGTCCACAAGTGTTGTCCAAGGGGAGAGCCTTGCTGCCCTGCACCAAGTCTTCGGAAAGCCAAGAGAGCAGAGATAAATCATTACTGGCAAATTTTCGCAACTGAAAACCACCAGCCTTGAGGAGGTCAATTAACTCTCTTTGCAATGAGATAGCCTCACGTGCATTGGGTGCTCCAGTTACAACATCATCAACATACGTGTCTTTTAGGAGGACTGATGATGCCCGAGGGAATCTATCTTTCTCATCTGCAGCCAGTTGATGGAGTGTGCGGATAGCAAGGTAGGGTGCAGATGACACGCCATAGGTAACAGTGTTGAGCCTGTACTCACAAACTGGATCATCATCAGATGGTCGCCACAGAATTCGTTGACAGTCGCGGAATTCCTCTTGAACTAGAATCTGACGGTACATCTGTCGTATGTCAGCAGTAAATGCAACTGCATGATCTCGAAATGAGAGAAGAATGTCAGCTATGTCTCTCTGCAGTTTGGGTCCCGTAAGTAATTGATCATTCAGAGAAGTTCCTTTGCTGTCCTTGGCCGATGCATCAAAGACCACACGTAACTTTGTTGTACTACTGTCTGGTTTCAAAACTCCGTGATGCGGAATATAAAACGACGGTGTAGTCAACTGGGGTTCTTGAACCATTGACATATGACCTTGGTCAATGTAATCTGACATAAATTCTACATAGGATGCCTTAAAATGAGGGTTTTTGTTCATCTTGCGTTCAAGGTAGTGAAAACGTTTTAGTGCTTGAACACGTGATTCCTCAAAATGAGGTGAAGGCTCCTTGAAAGGTAAGGCCACACTATATCTACCATTCTCATCTCTTCTGCAAGTCTCGAGAAAGATCTGTTCACATCGAATGTCCTCAGAGGAAGGCTTTGGGGGTACAATAACCTCTTCCACCTCCCAAAACTGCCGAACTGTGTCGTCAAGTGTTGGTGTAATAGAATGAAGTGATACACAACTGAGCGATACTGCAGATGTGGGTACTCTCCCCATCACTACCCATCCAAAGACAGTGTCAATCGCTACAGGGACCTGGGTACTGAGACTTAGTGTGCGTCCGCTCAGCACATAGGGAAACAGATCTGCCCCAATTAGCACATCAATAGGCCCAGGCTGTGCATAGTGAGGGTCAGCTAGTTGCAAATGGGAAAGATGATCCCATGAATGAGGGTTCAGTTGTGTTGTAGGCAGTGAGCCAGTGATCTTAGGCAAAATGAAGGCAGTGAGTGACAATCGCGGACCCTCCTGACCAACTGGTTTCACTAAACAGTCAACTACTCCCCTAGCGACATGCACTGGTACCTGGGAAACACCGTAGACTGGCAGAGCTGCCTTTCGACGTATTAAGCCTAGCCTCTTCACACAACCTTCTGTCATGAAGCTGGATTGGCTGGCAGAGTCCAAGAGTGCTCGAACTGTGTGAGTCCTGCCAGAGCTGACTGGAATTTCTATGAGTGCAGTGGACAGCAAAATCGTAGATGGACTATCTTGATTATGCAGTTCGGATGCAGCCAAATATTGTCCAGGAGATGAAGCACACAACGCATTCACACCATCATGGTCTGGTGACTGTGGTCGCATGTCACTAAAATGAAGTAGTGTGTGATGTCGAGAGTCACAAGACCGACAATGAGAAGACGAAAGGCATGCACTTGCATGATGAGACGTTCGCAAGCAGTTCAAACAGAGGTTTCCTGACCTCACCATCTGATACCTTTCCTTTGGAGATGACTCAAGGAACTTGGGGCACTGGTAGATTTCGTGAGGTCCACTGCATATGACACACTTCACTGACTTGGAAACAGTGTTTCCTGCGAATGACTGATGTTGCACATATCTAGAAGCTGGCTTAGAATAAATAGACGACTTGCTCTTAAAGGTTTTCCCAGACGTCACTAGCTGTGACTCAGCTGCACGGCGATAACCCTCTAAAAATAACAAAAACTCGGTAAGCTTGGGTAACTCTGCTCCCTTGTCATTAATAAACAGCTCCCACTGGTTACGCAAAACCTTATCCAGCTTAGCTTCAATGATATGCAGCAACAGCGGGTCCCATTTTTCAACATTGACATCCAGCACTCGTAATGCCGCAATGTGCTCTGCCAGAAGAGACATCATCTTATTCACTGATGCTGGGGCCTCTAATGACACAGATGGTATTTGCATAATTGCTTCAATGTGCAATGAAACAATCAAGCGCTTGTTACTGTACCTCTTAGACAGTAGTTCCCAAGCAATACTATAGTTCGAATCAGTCAAGGGTAATGCCTGAATTACTGCCAACGCGTCACCAGACAAAGATGACTTTAGGTAAGATAGTCTCTCTACATTGGTGAGACTTCTGTTGTCTACAACTAGAGCCTCAAACAGATTTGAGAAGCTGAGCCATTCTGTTGGATTACCCTGAAAGTGGGGTAAATCAATAGCTGGCAGACGGGGTGACGACCCAGCTGCACATTGATTACGTGTTTCCTTGTTCCGGTTCTTAGAATCCTGCACTAATGTGTCCCAGATTGCATTAACTTCATAATAAAGATCGTCGAAGTGATTTAGCCTACTTGTATGCCTTGTGTCATCAAAATCAACTTGCTCCTTGCATGCCAATTCATAAGCCAAATGGTCATCTTCAAACCCATTACGAAGCTGAGATAAGTCCCGACAGGTTGCAAAGAATAATGACTGCTTGGAAGTGTCTGTAGTAACCCTTTTGGCCAGATCCGCGGCACGCTGTAATCGGTTTTCGGCACGCTCCAGACGTCGCTCCAGAGCTGAAACACTGTCAGTCATGGTTGTGTTTATTCTACTTAGTACACTCAGTCAAAAATGGAAGCACCAACTAAAAATTTAAATGTAAACGATTTTTCAGCAAAAAATCGATTCTGAACCGAGTGGTGTTTATAAAATCGATTCTAAACCGAGTAGTGTTTAAATAATCGATTTTCAATGTCCTGCGAATCGATTTTGTATCGATATGTGTAGTAATGCCGAACAAAGACTTGGCAAAATCTATGTTAACGGTCTACTTAATAATTCAAAGTCATTTTCACCGCCAGTCTTAGAAAACACGCAATCTTATAGCAGACCGGTCATTATCAGTATCTGGTTACCGTGGAAAGATAAGAAATAATAGTGCGGCACGACACAAAAGGCTTCGTCAGCACCAACACCGTCAGTGTGATAAAGGCAATTTTTATCTTCCCTTACGCACTCAGTTCTTATCTTCCCTTACGCACTCAGTTGTTATCTTCCCTTCCACTGGAAGCTAATAGCACATTAAGATGATAACCCGTTCACGTTTTTATGGCGGGGCAACGACGGACAAAGGAGACTCGGTACAATGAACGACGCAAACAAACACTCCGAATCTCTCCACGTAACTAGAACTGAGCCCGATAGCTCAGTAATCGCGGTTAGCGGATTGATCCGGCCCGGAGGACCAAATGTTTCGTACTGAAACTGTTACCAGATAACATGAAAGTCAAAAACGATAGCCGGACGTCCGATGACGCCGGTACCAGACGAACCACTGAGTCTTTCCTGATGGCCACCAGGATCGCTTGAGTTAATGGCAGCGAAATGGCGCCATATTTGAATTTTGAAGCGTCCAACACTTGAATTAGTTAACATAAATCTAGGGTAAGCACTATTTACAAATCCAACACAGTCGACGAAACAGTTCACGTGTAAATGACTTGTAATTAATTTTAAAAACTGGCGTTTAGCTATAAAGTTTAAATATAATTATGAACAAGTTTTATATCAATAAACTGTAATCAAATATCTATAATCAATTATATGAATCACCTTAGTTTTTTAGTCAATTGTAACATAACCTATTATTACTGTACTTTATGAACGAGTTTTCATATAAATAAACTGTAATCAAATATCTAACATAAGCTAAATATGTACTTGAATTATATTAGTAATCAGATTTTTAAAATGCAAGAATAATTAACCTTTATTGCTGAAATTGTTGTTGTAATAAGCAATGAAAACCACATTAACTTTTTAATTCACTTTATAACCAGTCGACGAAACAGTTCACGTGTAGATGTAAGTTGTGTGCTGCCGCTGTCTTTCTTCTCCTCGGACGCATAGGCCAATCGAGTGGAAGAGAGATAGATGCGGCGGAAGCGTACAATGAGCGTAACGGGACACAGCGTAACAAAACAATGAGCGTAATGGGACACAGCGTAACGGAACAATGTGCGTAACGGGACACTTTTTTTTTGCGTACAGCCGGCGTTCATCGATTTATTAGACGTTGTCACGTCAAAAATTAAAAGAAAATTCATAATTTGTACGAGTTAGATGTTATGCTTACGAACAGAGTTATGCTTTACTTTTGTTTGCCAACCCATGTTTTTCAACCCCTTGCAGTTGTGGTTGGTCGTATAAAAAATTATTTCAGACGAAAGATGTACATAATAATTTAAGGTTTCACGATAAAACAGAACGGATTTAACAGTGTACATGGTATATTAATTATGATTTTTTTCATCTTACCCCTTTATTTTTTCAACCCCCTGCAACAATTGTTCTCCTTATCAAAAATTGTTTCAGACAAATGTTTTGGATAAAAATTATAAGATTTACGAACATTTTAAAGGAGTTAAAACATAAAAATGGAATAGAGTAAAATTTCAATTGAAAAAAAAAAATTCTTATTTTTCATCTAAAGAAATTAGCTACGCAACATTGGCCCAACATATAATATGAGCCTGTACAAATTACGAAAATCTTGGCAAACTAATTGTAACCAAAAAAGTTCAAAAGATTCCCCTTGCGATTTTTATTATTATTTCTGTATTTAGTGACGTCATTTTTGTTTGTCGTGTACATTCATCCCTCTAAAATTTAATGACAGTTGTGCCACATTTTTATAGTGTATGTATTCTAATCCTACACGGAAGCGCTGTGATCAGGCCAGCACCTCGCCTCCCACCAAGGCGATTCGTGTTCGATTCCCGGTGGAATCAAATCTGGGTTTTTCGTAAGTATGAAACGTGGCGGACGTTGCCGTGGGTCCGTAGGAGTTTTCAGGGTGCTCTTGTTTCTCTTACCCATTCAGTTTGTCTAGGCTCTATTCTCATTAACTACCCCGATGTCGTCGATATGTTAAGCTATATTTCGATAGTGCATTCATCCAACACATTGCTAATATTTGTAACCAATTGCCTACTGTTAAGCGAGGTCAATAGCTACTGTAAAATAGGCATTTTTAAACGAAACTGTCAGCAGCTCCTCTTGTTTGTCACGGCTTTATAGAACAAAGATCAAAATTCAATATTTACATTTTAATAATAACGGTGAATTTACATGGACTTTTCTTACTAGCATTAGTTCATGAGTAAACAGAAATAAAAATTACGTATCTACTAGAGATCGTTGTATTTGTTTCGTCCCCCCCCCCTAAAAAAAAAAACCTTTCGATCATCTTGTCGTTCGTAATATGATTGAAAAGTGTTTATTTCAATTCATATGGTAAATATAACTTTGCAGAATACCTATACAACGGAGTAAGTGTTTTGTGTTTTTTATCTACATTAATAAATAAATGAAACCTTGCACAGTTTAAATAATTACAGTACAATAATCAATATGCAGCAAATGATAAGAACATGTGAAATACTGTATCTCTGTGCGAGCAAATGTATCCAATCCAATACTGTTAATTATTTTATTATTTCGTCTTAGTTACTTTGTGCCTCTTCTAACAGGCTTTAATTACAAACGGTTTGAAAGATTTATTTTATCAGTTGGTACGAAATTCCTGAGATGCAATAAAAATTAACTTCCTACGGCACTATCATAATTATCAGTATCCATTCAAAATTGGCAAACATTATTTAAAGTCTTTCGTTTATAATCTTGATATTAACATTTTTTTTTGTGATTGGTTTCTTATTTACATAGGGTTGGATCGTCTTCGAATTTTATCAGGCTATTTTTCACTCGCCCCTCTCTCTTAAATCGTTATACTTATAGCCTTTTATTGTAATTTTTATTTAAAGGCTCATAAAAATAACATTTTATATTTACAACCAAGCCTCTCATACCGAAAGTCAGTCTGCAACCTCTACGCTGTGAAAATTTGAATCAGTCCCTGCAAAAAGGGCCTCAGTCACTAATAATCGAAAATGAGTTAACTCCATATTCATGGTTTCGCATATTGATTGCATCTTTTTATAATAAAAAGAACTCAATGAAGTGACTAGAAAGTAGTATAACAGTCCATTGACTGAGTTCTTTTTATTGTAAAAAGAGTTTTATATATATATATATATATATATATATATATATATATATATATATATATATATATATATATATATATATATATATATATAACCACTAATAAAGAGTTAACTCATTTTCAATGATTTCATGACATGCTAACGAATCGTAGAGCCGAACTGGAATCTTTAGCGAGTAAGATGATAATTATTTACGAGGGTGGTAATACTGCCTTGTAATCTTAGCTTACAGGCAGCAACGCCGCGGCGCGCCGGGTCAGCTTTCTTCATCTCCTCTTTGACGCTTCTTCGCATTCCAAGTTAGGAACCGCGAGTCTCTCTTGTTCCATTCTCACACAGACAGGGCAGTCCGGCGCGCCCAGCAGTATGCTATAAACGCGTGCAGTGCCTTCGGTTTAGCAAAATTACTCGAAATTTGTCGCGGTGACAATGGGGGACAAAGCGAAAAAGTTTCTGGCGAGGAATTATAATTTTTGCCTATTAAAACAGAATGGAGTTTTGTCTATATTTCTTGGCTACAACGCCGTTTGAAAATGGCTAAAAATGGCAATTACAGTATGCTTTTAAAGCAACTTTCAATTGATATTTTCAAAATGTTATGCATTTAAAATGTTCACCAACATTTAAATTCTTTTAATGAGTCAACAGAAATGCTAAACGTGTAAAAGTATAGTAGAAATCTTCCGAATCCTGGACGACTGTATTAGAAAGTTCAACTCCATCTGATGCACGCTCTTAACTTGAATTTCGGAGTTATTCTGGTTTCATCGTGAGTCACCGTACAAAGCGGGTGATGCGAGGGAGGCGGTACCTGCGGACTTGTCGAGGAAGTAGGCCAGCAGGCAGCGCAGCACCGCCTGGTGGCACACCACCAGCACGTTGCCCTGCCGCTCCAGCTCCATGATGACGGGCTCCAGCCGCGCCACCAGGTCCTCGTAGCTCTCCCCCCGCGGGTACCTGTACGTGAACTTGTTCTGGTCGCGCGCCGCAAAGTCCTCGGGGTGCTTCTCCGCGATCTCCTCGTACGTCATCTCTTCGCAGATGCCCTGCCGCAGACAACCGCCGACCCTCACTAACTGGCTGATCTTTGAATATATATACTGTATAGAAGTCGCGAGCGGATAGGATTTACTCTACGTTTTTTCAGGAGCGTATGATGAGCAGCTTGGGAACTTCACCGCTGCAGGGCGCTGCCGTATAACGCCCTGTATCGTCTTAGTTGTTATTTACACGTTAGAGCGCAGCACTGTCACCCGCTGTCATTCCCCCCGCACCCCCCCACCAATCATTCACTGCAGCTCAAGGTCGGTTCAACGGGAGTTTGTGCGTCACAAAACTGTAGGGATGAGAGGTGGGGTAGAGGGTGGGTGGAGGACAAAGCATGTTTGTGGGAGGGTGGGGAAGGGGTGTTTGAAGAGTTCGACACTTGTCCGCTAGGGACCACCACAAGTCGATGCCCTAGAGATGGTGGCGATTGCGGACGGTGAATTAACCAACTACCTCAAAACCGTATTAGAAATTTTAACCTGGGCTGGCGACTTCTATACAGTATATATATATTCAAAGCCCATATACAGCAGACTCGCGACTATCCGGTGTAATGACTGGTCATGGGTCAACGTATAACCAAAAAAATACAATCAAAGCAATGTCAAAAAAAAATATTGTTTGATTTAATTTTTTTTGTCCAGACTATCTAGACATACTGTAACACCCTAACACGTTCCAGTAAAACAGAGTGCTAAACAAAAGTGTTAGTCAAAATTGCTTTCTCCTTAACTTTTCTTTAAACTCCTGTTAAAATTAAGTTCTAGTACTTATACAAATTTAAATACATCTGAAGTACATTTAAATAAATTTGGATAAAAATTTGAGTTTACACAACCAAATATTAAAATTCAGAATTCCAGAATTGCATTATTTACATAATAGGGCTAGGGCAAAACATCCCAAGCAGGTACTACCAACATTTCTGAGTTACAAAATAATAATGTTATTCATATGGACAATATGTTTCAGTTATATTGTGATTCAAAATAGCACAAACTTAAAATTTTCTGTTATTAGAAAGAGTATTTAACCTGTTAAAAGTAATTACCGACTCTATAATGTTTAATAAATGTGTTTCTGTCATAATTTGTCGCTATAGTCGCCGCACGGTAAGTTCGTACTTTTGGGAAGAACTGTTGAAAAATGGAACTAAGAATATTTGGTTTACTATTGTGCAATTTGTTTGACAAATAAATAAACAAAATAGGACGACATAATTTATCAAGCTATTACGTTTCCGTACGTGTGTATAAATACTGAAATAATTTGTATTTGTTAATTTTATATGTAAGTTTTTAAACACGTGTGGCAACGATATTTATCGTTATGTTGGCTACACACTTGAAGAAATAGTTCCTTAGTATGTAATTTTGAACAGCTGAAATAACGATAAATATTGCTTAAAATGTTTCACATATGTTTATTTCTAGATCTTGGAGTAATATTGTTTAATATATACGAAAGTTAAGTTATTTTGTTTACAGATGACGTTGCAAGCTGTTGCGGATGAATCACCTACGTAACTGTGTGTCGGCCCGAGCCATGTTGAACGCTTGTTTGCTCAAAACGACTTCTGATTTTCCGAAAACATCCAGTGTATTTGTGTACTAATTAATTTTCTAATTTGAAAGGGTTGTCTTAATCGTCACGACCGTGAAAAAGTGAGTGACTAATTAACACGTTAAGAAAGTATGTGCGTGAAAACGTTCCGTTAGGTTGGGGCGTGTTTGTAAAATAGTGTAAAAGTACCTTCCTCGCAGCTTTCTTGTTTTGAATGTCGGGCAAATTACAAACAGACACGTTCTTATATTTTCGGTTATATATTAGGTAATGGATTTATCTGCTATGCACCCGTGGAAAAGGTTGCAGGGCTGTTCAAGACAGCACATTAAATAATACATAGGTCCCTAGAGGTCAGTATAGGCCTACAATTAAATACTGTAAACATGGGTAATTGTGTAAACAATGCGTAGCGTTTTCTTTCATTTGTAAGCATTTTCAACCCACAACATCGAGGAGGAGGAGGTTCACGAACTAAAAAATAGCAATTAATGTATATTATTAATTTAATTCAAGTAAAAAATGTATAATTGTGTTTACATTTTAGTGCAGTCTTTCTGAAAATTATTATAATCTTTTGTTTTGCGAAAAATACCCGTATGTTTGGTAAACATTATAGATTATAAAATCGGTATGATAATTTTTATTTAAATAATTGCTTCTAAGCTGCATTTAATGATCCATTTGAGTTTGCGTAGGTAGGAATTTTTACAATGTAGTTGGTAGCTAATTCTTTTTGGCTAGTACACACACTATTAGAAGATTTTTGATAAAAATACTGATAGCTTCATGAGTTTTATTACAGTATCAATTCTAGTGTACGATATAATATGTAGGCTTTTTTGCATTATTTTAAAATCTAAGATTAATTTTTTTATAATGTCCTTGGAATTTATTTTTGCATGGGTTAATACATACTTTGTCACAGTTACTTTGCATACATGTAAGTCACCAGTGTAACTTCTATATGGAATGTTTTTGTATTGTTTGTTTGTTATTATTAAACCTTCATTTTTTCAGCACGTAGGCTCACTTAAAAGTAGTTGTCAGTACAATGAACAAAATAAAGCATAAGTTTGAGGATAAATATACACATACATTTAAATTATAAGCCAATTGCACATATATTTCATGAACCTGAGTAATAAAATGTTTTGAATTAGATATACATACATTAGGCCTATAGATCATTGCATAATGAATATAATACATTAAGAAAATTATCCTCACAATAGTAACCCTTGCAGTGTAAACAGTTTTGATAGTAACTGTTGTTCTGTCATGATAGCATATTCATAAGTGTTTTGCTCTTGTCAACAAATACTATTCATTCCTACTGCATTTTATACATCCCAATTTGAGTACTTTTATTTTTATTTTATATTCAACTAGCTGACCCGGCGAACTTCGTACCGCCTTAGCGTAGCAATGATGCACTACTTTATTTTGTATAGCTGACCTATCTTAGGTATGAGTACCTATTCAATTTGCTCTGAACTGTAATCAATTGCCACATTATAACTGAATGCAGCTCTGTGGGGATTAAACACAACATTCCTATCTTGATATCGATTCCGTTCAAGTTCATTTCGCGCTTCGCGTTGCTCATCACTTTGATTTGCTCGTATATTTCTTTGACTTGCCGTATTTCGAGTTCTGTGGCCTAAGCTTGTACGTCTGGTTGGTGGCATTGTTAAAAACAAAAATCCAACTGAAAATAAAAAGCTCTCATACATTTTCTGTATAACCATGTATACCAAATTATAGTATTGTGTAGTCACCAAAAAGTTCTAAAAATCAATATGAAGCTGTGAACTTACCATGATTAACAAACACTTATTAGCAAACAAAAATCTTCTTAGTCTTTAAAACAATTATATGTCAAACGACATAAAGTTACATTAAAAAAGTTCAAAAATGAAAATTCAACTGTAAATTAAAGAAAACGGTTTTATTCTTCTTTATAAGCAAATATATCACACAAAAACAAACATAGAAAATGTTTACATAATGTATTGATTTGTTTTTCTATTTTTAAACTGCAACACAGTAATAACGAATTATGGCATGACAATGGCCTAGGCAGAATGTACACAGCCAGAATAGCCTGCGCCAGCAGCTCTGTACCGAATGTACCGGTACAATATGTAGTAAAACGTTAATGTTGATAAATATTTCCTAAACGATACAGTTTCTTTACATCCTCTTTGAAGATATTTGCAGCAAACATTCTGTCAATTCTATGTCAAACGTCATAAGGTTACTTTAAAAATATTTATATTGTACAAAGTGTTGGGTTAGTTTGGAAATAATTTTAATTTTATATATGGTGGTTCAGTATTCTTAAATTTTCTAATTTTCCGTGAAATTTTTTCTTTCATAAGAACCTTCTCGTGACAATAACAAACACAACAAAAAAAGAATTAGTGAAATCGGTTCAGTCATTTACGCGTGATGGCGTGACCAAGGGAAATAGGAATTCATTATTCTTAAATTTTCTAATTTTCCGCACAATTTTCTTAATTTTTTCTTTCATAAGAACCTTCTCCTGACCATAGCAAACACAACAAAAAAAAAATTAGTGAAATCGGTCCAGCCGTTCACGCGTGATGCCGTGACCAAGGAAAACGGGTTTCATTTTTATATATATAGATTTGTAGATCCTACACATTTTATATTCAATTTGTAGATCCTACACAGAGTAACAACTCAAGGATATAAGACTTATGGATGATGAACAAGTAAAAAAATGTACATATACACAGCAGTTCCTATCATAAACTATCATGATAAATGGTAACGTGAAAACGAAAAAGTGTATGTTAGTTAAAATTTCATGTTTTTAATTACATATGCTCAGGGTAAATGTGCTAATGTATGCTTTTTAATTACAGGTGTTCTGGATAACGTGTTTAGTGATATGTAATTTCTCTGCTGTGTTTATATGTGATTCTTAAACATTAGTTTCATTACAGGATATGACATAATATTGATGGTAGTGATAATTTATTGCTGAGTTTCGATTTATTTAATATATTTATTTTATTACAGATTCTTAAGTTTTTTATGGCAACAATTTCTTTTCTGCATTGTACATACTTAAGTGATATAGTTTTTATATGAGACAAACCACATAGACACAAAAATACACACTTACAGAAATGTTTAATGTATAACTTAGAATTTGAATTTAAAATTTATTCTGCTTGATAGAAAATAATGCCTCTAATTACAAAAAAACATGTTGGTTAGCCATAACCTTTAACCGATACTTAACTCAGTTCGTAGTGCCAGAAAAGTGTTACTAACTTGTTATTTTCTATTCACAAATGACCTCTCGATGTAATGGCAGTGATGTGCCTGGCACTCACGGCTTTAGGAAACTAACAGTTTACATAGCTACCTCATACTGAATAGTTTCTTAAAGTTAAATTCTTCATAAATGATACTGACATAATTTTCATGCTTTCAACCATAGCACTGTGTGATATAGTAATCTCGAAGCAGCAAAATTTCTTTAGTAAAACTTAACATCAATTTTTATAGATATTATGTGAAGACACAGCACCACGCTGGGTTTAAACTCTAAACTATAAAAATTTGCTTAGATTTTTTTATATTTAATATTTGAATTATTAAACATGGTGTTATGACATTTTCTACTGACATTTAACCAATTATAAAAATTGCAGTGTAATTTTATTATCCATTAATTATATCCCTATTTGACAGTTACCCAACCAAAACATTGCCATGTGGTAGTCACATGGTTTTCCACATGGCAATGTTATTGTTGATATTTGGCGGAAGAATACATAGTCACCTTGAAAATAGATCCCAGCTTGAAGCAGGGCTTCCTAAAAGTATGAACTTACCGTGCGGCGACTATAGCGCATCCTAGTATGCGGAAGGTAAACTATCCCTGAAAGCTTCTGGCTTTCCTCTCCATACCTGCTGCTGACATCTGAGATAGCGGAGCTCAACACTACGGGATCGTTGGAAATAATTATGCAATGATAGAAGCGAATAGCTATTGAGGAAAGTGCAAAATATTGTTTGTAGGTTAATCACTTAATTATTTGTTTCAAAAATATTTCAGTGCATTGTATTTAATGCTACACAAAAGCTGCTGCCATTGTGAAGGCATGGAAATAGAAAATCAAAAATTATTTTTGTGTTTATGGTTTATGGAAGTGAAATATGGCATGGTTAACCCACACCGAGTATCTATTTGTATAGATATATCGATAAATACAATAAATATCGACTATTGATAATAATCAATAAATATCGACTATCGATAATAATTGACTATTGATAAATATCTATATTTTGACTATCGATTAATATTGATATTCAGAGTATCGATTAATATCAATATTCAGAGTATCAATTAATATCGATATTCAAAGTATCGATATTTAGAGTATCGATTTATATCAAAAACTTAAATATTGAAATATATTTATCTTTAATTTAAACTAATATAAATACCTAACGTAATGTAATGATGTGAAATGGCAAAATTCTGTATCTGCCATCGATTCTAGTAAAAAAAATTGTTCAAAAATGAATTTTCGTATTTGTGCTGGCTGTTGATATAACCCACACCTGGATAATCATGTGCATAAAGTGTAACATTAGCAAAAAACCAAATGTAAACAAACATGAAACTAACACCTCTATTATTTTCCCTTCTGGAATTTTTTGTTGGAAACAAATTTTCCAACTTCATAAAACATAGGCATTTTCAAAAGTCACTTCAAAAATTTCTTTTAATGATGGCATTAAACTACATGTGAAATAAGTAGGGACACCTGTATTTCGCGATTTCATTTCACGTCAAGGTATGTATTTCACAAAACACTGCAGCCTTTTTCCAAGAGTCGTGGCAAATTGCGAGGGCGCAGCAGTTACGGTGACCACAGCATTCTCATTGGCCCCGTCAAGAGCGGGACGACACCTCTCACCGACCTCAGCCAATAACCACAGGAGGAGAAAAGCTAAGAGTATTTTGTGAAATACCTTGACACGAAATGTATTCGCGAAATACAGGTGTGTCTAGAAATAAGCAAATAATGTTTGTCTACAAAAAAAAAAAAATTACGTCCGCCCAGGTTAGGTGTCCTCCGTTTTTACTAGCTAGTCGAAAATACGAAGCTGGACTGCGTTGTTCGACAGTTTCGCGACGTCTCACCGCGTCTATCTCGTTGAGCGCCTTCCAGCGCTCCTGGGGCGCGGGGATGCCCGCCACGGTCTGGATGGTGCGCTTGAGCCACGAAGTCCAGACGCGGAGCCCCGGGATCTCCTGCTGCTGGATGTACTGCGACAGCGCGGCCGCGTACTGCCGCCCGCGCGCAGACAGGTCCGAGTCCCCACCGATCCGCCCCTGCAGGTTGTGGTCGCTCTCGCCGTGCTGCAACCACGGCCGTGCTTCACACACTGCCCGGGGAACTAGCTGGCGCCCCTGCGCTGCGCTGACAAGTGTACATCGTGCTGTCAAAGCGATGAAACATCACGTGCAAGTCCTTGCGTGCGAGAACATTTCACTACGCAATTATCTTCATTTTTCTTCCCAAACAATAGGTCTGATGTCTGGATACAACACAAATCTCATACTTAACAATATGCACTACGAGATGACTGCAACGCCAGTCCAAGCCCCACCTTTGCTTAGAGACGAAACTGCACTTAGAAGCGTTAGCAAGAATTGCAATTGTTTCGCTTCACTAATGCAGATTCACGGCCACATGTCAAAAGTAGAAACTTTTAACACAATCAAACAAGAGGGCTATATTGTTGCAATAACATGGTTAAATTTCAGACTTGCGTCCATCGCAACATCAAGTTTTGACCTTTATTTTTTCAAAATTCAGGTATGGCCTTATTACATTGGTAAGATTGGCAGATGATGTTTCCATTGGCGATCTTAACTCAAATTCACATTTTTTTTGAGATACGGCTCTATTACTTTGATAGTGCGATATTTTCATTATTAAGTACCAAAATTGCAGGTGATTTATCCGTATATTAAGTAAGTATTATATTACCTACATCACATAAACAAATGGAAAAGTACATGAAACTTCTTACTGCATTTCATTCTTAACTTCGAAGTTGTTATCCCGATATATAAAAAAAAATACTTCAGTTATAAGATTACATCACATTCTTCAAACTGACTTGGCTATCAAAGTATTACGGTACACAAACGTGCGTAAAGGATACTCACTCGCGTCACGTAAATAGTCCGGGGAATGATGTGGATGTTCATCAGGTAGTAGACGATGCGGCTCTGAATGTGGCCCTCGTGCTTGTGTACGACCACCTTCTCGCCTGCGAAAACGAGAACCTCGCTTGCAGTACTGCAGTACCCGTCACGAAGCCACACGCACTGCGTGGAGCAAGTAGACACTTGCAGTACCCGTCACAAGTCACACGCAGTACTGTTTAGGTTTTTTTTTTTTTGGTAAGTAAGTTGATAAAGAAAGTACGCAAGAAAAACCTTTCTAAGGCTCTGTCACCGGTAGATACAAGATATTACGGTTTCACTTTAAGCCAGTTTAGTGTATTGACGTGCTAGTCGGTGTTATTTAGGTTTCATCGCAATTCAACAACATATAATCTTGTCCCTAGGAACGACGCCTCCGCGCACAAACGGAGAGCCCAGCGACCCCCGTACCTGTGTTGATGATCTTCATGAAGCTGAAAAGAGCCTCCGCCTTTTCGTCCAGGGGCTCGTAGCGCTCCTGGTAGTGCTCTATCCGCTGCAGGAAGTCCCGCAGAGCCATCTCCTTGTTCATGTTCTGGTAGTCGGGGCTGTTGATCTTCACTTCCTGCGACAGAGACGCAGCACGCTCGCTAGTGCCCTCCGAACCACCCGGCAGAGCTCCGAGTAACAAACAATTCAACTGACATACCGAGAGTTTTAATTTAAAAAAAAAAGGGGGGGGGGGCGGCGCATGGCCACCATGCGCAATAGAAATAAAACTTCACAGATAAGAGGGATAAGCTATTTTAAACAGGCAAAATTATGCGCTGAAAACAGACATTTACTTACTAGGGTCTGTCCATGTCTTCAATTAAATCTAAGAGAATGAATTAAATTATGATAGCTAAAATATTATCTAGGGATGGGGCGACCGAATCCAATATCCGCCGAATCCGCCGAATCCTAGGGATTCGTAGCTTCGGCGGGTCTGATATAGGATTCGTCAAAGGATTCGGTTTTTACTATTTACGGGGAAAAAATACAGTAAAACTCGCTTACGAGGTCCCGCGTGGTAGGTTTTTCCAAATAAAGCGTTTAAACTGCCCGAGGTCTCATCATTTACGCCATTAAATGTGTGATATAAAGTCCGTTAAAATTTTTTCTAAGTTCCTGTCTCAAATAAAGATGGCCCACGTAAATTGTAAATATGAAGAAAAGACAAATGAACAACAACATACGAAGAAATATGGCTGATGAACCATAACTACAGTACAAACCCAATAGTTATTTTATGATATTTACCATAAAAATAACTAAAGATTCTTTGTAGAATACCATAGTTACTACAGAAGCATGATAGCTACCATATTTGCACTATAGTTACCGTAACAACCGAGATGTATATTTACCGTGATAATAATGTATTATTTATTATTTATGACATATTAAATTAAAGAACATTGTTGAAAAAAAAAGGATGTTAAACTTTGATATGTACGGTTGGCACATGTTGCTAAGAAATAATGCGATCTGAAAGAATGCAGTACTACTACGAAAAGTGAAAATGGTACTCTTGGATTTTTAGGTTATGGCAGTCTCTTTCGTTTTTTCAGTAATATCAACCGAAAATTAACAAGCGTACTGTATCGGAAGTCGGCACAAATGCTGATTCAACTAAATATTGGCAAAATCGGCTTCTTCAATACAGCTCTACATTTGATGACATGAGTAAACATATTTCAGACTTTAATTTCCATGTAGGTTTATTTTGTGTATTTTTTTTTGCAAGTGTAAATTGAATGAAGTAAAATTCTTTTATGTTTATTACTTTCAAATGATTAAACTTAAATGACCAGTTACAGATATTTATGACACTAATTTTGAGGTTAAGCAATTTTACTAAAGCATTCCAGCCAAGCAGGTTGCCAGCGAGACGCTTCTCTTCTGCTGGAAACACTATCTCATCTCCAATCGTAGAGCTAATTTAACTCCTGAACGTGCAGAACAAATTATTGTTCTGCATGATAGATTAAAGAACAAAATTTAATACTCTGTGACAATCTCTCTCAGAAATATTGTGCTGAAAAGTGGAAATGTTGAAAAAATGTGAATGTACTTTTCAAACAACATGATTTTTGGTGCTAAGTTTGTTGAAGCTCAGTAAGGACTCCAGAAAAATTGACAAGGATGAAATTTTTCCAAAGATATGTTACATTTACACAAACATATACTTGGTTATGTTAGTTGGATGATATCAGTTACTAATGAACCAATGGAAACAGGTAAGATTCAATGGAAAAAAATATTTTTTTCTAGCAGTGCAAAATGTAAACACACTCTGTAAATAGTTACCCAAAATTAATAAGCCCACTTCATTTTAATACTTTATTCAAACATTATACTAAGTTTAAGATAAAAATAATTTCCCAAAAGTGTAACTGTACCACAAAAGTTCGAGCTCGGCTCGAAGTAAAATTCTTAGGCTCGCAGACCTCTAGCTTATTTATAGAAAAAATCCTAACCGCTAATCTGTACTAAAACTGAAATTTCTCAAGAAAAAATTTTTGTATTTATATACACTTAGGCTATACCAGAAATGTACCAAACTACATGTGATAAAGTCAAGGGACTTTTAGTGCAAGCAGAATACATCTCACTTACATTAGATATGTGGACATCATCTATTAAAAGATTCGGGTTTGGGTTCGAGATTCGGCAATTCCAGTCGAGGATTTGGTTAGGATTCGGATTTGAGGAAATCAGGATTCGCCCCATCCCTATATTATACATAATTGATAGCTAAAATATGATACATAATGTCTATACAAATTGTCACAATTCTAATGCTAACATCGGATCCAACCTCTGAGTTAGAGTTTAGAGGTTGCGAATTACAAGTTGTGAAAGTATGCAAAAGTATGAGAAAGTATGTAAACTTTTACATAAGTATACAAAATCATGCACTGCTGCTGCCATCTGTAACCTGGTGTAAATATGTTTCAAATAAAAACTTTTTTTTTATTAACTCTATCAAGCAATATTTGTTACGTTCGTTACACATGTTAACTCCCGTTACCTACCGGTATCCAGTGATTCCGATATTACTCTACTGGCAGTAAAATGTTTTACTTCAGAAATGATACGCTTGTTTAATGACCATAAATTATACGATACTATCTAACAATAACTTATTTCCATAAAATAAAATCTGAAGTTTTTTTCCTGATGAAAACTGGAATTCACGTCAGTAAAACACTATGACAGCATAAATAAGATAATACAACAAATGATTAATGTTAAACTTTTTAAATTCAGAATACCTACAGTAAATTAACAGATGTGGGTTTCTATTTAAAGTGTTAGCTGCTCGGACCTTTATGGTTATATTTTTGGTTCAATTTTGTTTTTTAAAACAGAAGAATTTGGTATTATTGTTTTTATTTTTATGAATATGTTTTGTAATACTTACATCACCAAAACAAGTTATTTGTATGCTACATTTGTACTAATGAATTGCTCTAACACAGATATTTTCAGAACAAGAAAAATAAATTGGCAACCATTTGTGGTTTAAAAGTGATTCAATAAGAGATGCACAATAAAACAAATTAAATTAATTTGAAATAAGTTTTGGTTAAATGCTGCTTAATTCCATGATATAACTAGCATTTCTGTGCTGTATGGTGTATTAACTGGCATGTAGGTGTTATGCAGTGTATCAATTCTATATTTGAACAGACAAATGAAGTAAACGAAGGGCTGCATTTTGTGTTGTGCTGTGCATTCTGGCAGGGCCGGTGCAAGGTAAATTGCCGCCCTAGGCGAAAAACTTTATTCCCCCCCCCCCCCCCCCGGCCGGACACCCCAAAAAAAAAATTTTCCTTGCCTCAAAATACATCACGTAAGCCTAAGATTTTGTCAACAATCAAATGTAAGCAGGCTTGTGTTTTTTTTTACTTTTTTAATTATTACAAATCATAAACAGGTCACCGTGGACTTTAAATAACTACTTACATCAATATAATTAAACATTCCAAACTGTTACAAAAATCCATTTTTATCTAGTTTCAATAATCGTTGAACATATTATATCAGCTGTTATGTGTCGTGCTGCGCCGCCCCCAGCTACTTGGCGCCCTGGGCGGTTGCCTAGTCCGCCTATATGGACGCGCCGGCCCTGCATTCTGGTGTTATCGCTATTCATCACATAATTTTGCCTGTGCTTATCCGTCGCCTTGAACAACCACCCCCGCACGACGCGGCACTCACCCTGATGTTCTGCTCGATGATCTGGGGGTCGTCGCACACCGACTCCACGAAGAACAGCTTGAACCCCATCTGGTTCACGACGATGTCGTGGATCAGGAGCCTGCGGTCGGCGGTCGAATTAGTGGCATCAAACACCTGCCAATAAATACTGGTGTTACTTAACTACTCACAACAGTGATCACTTAGTAGTAGTTTGGTGTACTTGTTTAAATGTTTATAAATTTTAATTTTTCATAATGTAAGATGTATTATCTAAAACATAACACACTGAAATTTTCCTTAATACTTATTTTGCCAAAATAGTATAATTTTGTCTCTGATACACTATACAATTTACAATTAAATAATTTTATATTTTGAATAAGCATGTCTATGGCAAAATTATATGGACCATAGAAAATAAATAAGTGTTTGTGATTAACATACCAAAGTCAGTAACATAAAAAGAGTCAGTAAAATTAATTTTTTTCTCCATCCCTTTGGTATAGCCTGAATAACGCTAATAGAGGCTGCCTTTGAACAATAAATCATGACAAAAATATACACATACTGTACCTAAGTGAAGCCATTTTTTGAATGTCAATAATTGTTATATAATTTAACAGAAATAGGAGGAACACCAACAAGATATTAAAATTATGTGTAATGACAAATTACAGATTTTTGGAGACATGTGTAAAAAAAACAAATGTCCACTCAAATTTCCAAAAAATAGTGCCTTCAACAGGTGTGTGCAGGGGCAGACACAGGATCTGGTTTCTTTGTGTCTTGCTCTTGAAGTCTGGATGAATGATATGATTGATAATTTGTGAGAATTTTGTTGCATTTTTTTCTGATTTCTTTGTGTTATGTTGCTATGAACATCTGGATGAAGGATGTGATTGATTGGAGTAAATTTTGTTTTTTTATAGCCTAGTTTGCGTGTCTTGTTGCTTTTGAAGTCTGGATGAAGGATGTGATTTGATAATTGAAGTGAATTTTGTTGCACTTTGCCCGATTTCTTTGTATTATGTTGCTCTGGAAATCTGGATGAATGACGTGATTGATATTTTGAGTGAATTTTGTTGCGTCCTGGTATCTTTGTGTCTCTTTACTTTGAGAGCCTGCGCTATCGTAATCATACATAACCGAGGCATCAGCGAAGCTTCAAGGCAGTGGGACCACCATGGGCGTCGCAATCGGGGGGGACGGGGGGGGGGACACGTCCCCCCCAATAATAAAAGTCTTCAATTTCATCCCCTCCAATAATGTGTTTAGCTTCGTAGTTATATTAAAAATATGATTTCTGTGATATAACCCATATGTTGCGCATGGTGCATTAAGTCCAATCGTGGTAATGTGAGCACTGTGTTTTTACAAATTTGTTCTCTGAAAATATTTTTTATAAAAAAATAAATTATATATCGCAACCAACTATAATTAGAATATATAGGAAAGAAAAATGCCTTAAACCACCTTTTTGCACCTTCAAACCCCAAATTTTCACGGGGGAGGATCCCCGGACCGCCCGATTTTTTTTCTCCAGGGGATGGATATTCCTCAACAACTAAATCAATTGCAGTCCCCCCCAAAAAATATATCCTTGCGATGCCCATGGGACCACAAACGTGAGTGAGCGGGCGGGCAGCGAGCACTCACAGCGACCTCCCCGCCACCGTTCTCCAGCCAGTTGCACACGTCCTTCATGGCGTCGATGGCGCACTGCGTCCGGATGGCCATCGCCTCGTGGTTGTCCGGGCGGAAGAACTCGTGGTTCTTGTAGGCCGTGGTCACCTGCCGCCGGTACTCCCCCAGGTTGAACACTGCCACACACACCACTTTCCTCCCAACCAGCTCAGCACCAGGCTGTCACAACTAACACAATAGCTAGCTCCTTTACATCCATTACCTCTTATTTAGCCTCTGTTTCTATTATATCATGAGGAGACCCAGCTTTGAATTTTAAAAGGAGCAGATGACCATTGTGTTTTGGGTGATATAAAACATTCCAGTTATTTGGGGGATCCAAATTTTGAAAAATAATAGTAACAAAATTGAACCAATTCTAAATGTCTGGTGTGGCCTGAGATAAGATTACTTTTTGCTGTCCCTCTAGTTTATTTCATTTCTAGGGCAGTTATGATATGAGGGTGAGAGAACCCTAATTTACCCACCCATAAGACTGCCACCACTAATTTAAAAAAAATTATAAACAAGTAATTTTGTAAATTGTGTTTGGTACATTTCTTCAACATTTTTTTTCCTTCTTTTTAACATGTGGAGATTACTAACTGCCTACACTCGTCACTTAACCAATGGTGGCTTCAGATAATGGCAGATTAGAAGAAACATTTGTTTGTATATATATAATTAATTTGCTGTTTTATTGTGACATGTACATACAAAAAAATCACTAGATATTCTTGTACTTGAAACAACTTATCATATATACAAGGTGGCCACACAAAATCTAAAATGAAATTCCCTGACTTTTCCCGGTTTGCCCAGCTCCTTATTTTGCACTGTTACACTACTTCAATTTTAAAAATTAAACAGCATTCTTTTTTTAAATTGCAAGTATTCAACATAAAAATGATTAAAACAAAGATTGAACTTAATTTTATTCAAGGTAGGGCAATATCAATGTGTTATGCTTTTCTAGTTTTTTTATTATTCATGTACAAAACTCACCAAGAGTAAAATCATTATGAGTTTATGTAAGTAACCCAAATTAATTGTAGCGACAATTAAGTTACCAAAATAAGACTCTGTAAATTTTTAATAGAGAGCGACTTTTCTGCAAAAATTATAATAAAAATTCCAAAATGATTTTTTTGAAGTTATACTTCTTTAGGCGTGTTATGAAAAAATGATGAGAGTGAAATTTTAAGATGCACGCGCAACACAAAATTAACAGGTTGAAGCTGTGCGCGCACCATGTGACGACATTTTCACAGGAAGATGGCAGATCCATGTGTATGAACATAAAACCTCATTAGGGGACATACCAAACGTATTGGTGTGTCAAATGAAACTTTATGATAGTGATTACCATGGAATTTATTTTGGTAAACTAAAATAGTCATAGTAAAGAGTAAATTCCAAGGTATAAAAAAAACACATTATTTTGGTATTACATCAAATATAATACACATTTTCCTCATAACCTTCTGTCAGAGCAGTGGTTATACTGCGCGGTCAATTTGCTGAAGGGCCGTGGTTAAAAACTCGGCGGTAGGTATTTTTTTTAATACTTTTTTGAAGTTATACTTTTTTAGGCACGTTATGAAAAAATGATGAGTGAAATTTTAAGATCCACGCGCATCACTGTAACACAAAATTAACAGGTTGAAGCTGCCCGCTAAACCGCTCATTAAGTCTCGAAAAAAGCTTTGGTGTAAGGCTTAATCAAATATATTTCGTCACTATCTAAATGTCAGGGGTGCGAGACTTATTCAAGTAATTCTAAAGGATAGCCAATTTTCTGTAAAAAAAATTAATTGGAAACTCCAAACGGAATTTTTTTTCTTCTTGACATGGTTTACAATCATTGTTTAAGAGGGGTGTTGATACAAGTGGTGAGGATAGGTTACATATAACAAATACTGTGACATTGTGAAAAGGATCAGTTACGTTAGGTAAAAACATTAAAAATTCTGATATATTGTTTGAACAATTGGTTAGGAATTACCAATATAATGTAGCTAACTTAAACTAACCAAACATCTTTACTATTTTAGAGTGGTTTTAATAAAGGTAAATATTTACAATCGCGGTAGATGCCAAAAAAAATGCTAAAAATCCGAAAATACTTTCATTCTATGCTCTTTCACTTCCTCTTTTCAAATCAACCGGCGGAGATAAGAAATTCCAAATACTTTAGGAGATATGGAATTTTTAAATTTTGAACATGTAGAGTAGCGGTATTTGCGAAAAATAATTCTAAAAATCTGAAATTACTTTTATTATATGCTCTTTCACTTCCTCTTTACATTAAAACCGGCGGAGATAAGAAATTCCAAATACTTTAGGAGATATCGAATTTTCAGATTTTCATCACAATACCTGTGAATTCAGGCGGCCACCATTGTTTCTTGTTTACGAGACGAGTATGATTTTTTATTTTCGCGACGTAGGTAGAACGACTACATCATTTTCTACTAATGGCAAAGGAATGTACCCGCCTCTAACGTATCTGAGTTTTTAACGTTTCAAATTTTAATGTTTTATTTGTTGCGCAAGTAATAAGTAAAAAAATTACGTGAGTTCCTACCGTTCATCCTTTGTCCCGGTTTGTTAGGTCAGGTCAGCTACATTATAAATACTTTAAAACTAAACAACCATTAAAATTAATTTATATTATTTTTAATGTCTGCTTAGTTTGAAAGTATTAATAATGTAACTGACCTGACCTAATCGACCATTTTAATTAATTAGGCATTCACGAACGGTAAATCAAGACGCACATAAAATTCTGCCATTCCCGATTACACCCGAACCATTTACCTTCGGCCAACCTCGGTTTTATTTATTAATATTTATATTTCTCTGTTTATTTTAATGTAGCTATACTAACCTAACTAACCGTCCATAGTGTTTTAAAGTGTTTTAATGTAGCTAACCTAACATAACATAACTATAATAAAAGTATTATATATATATATATATATATATATATATATATATATATATATATATATATATATATATATATATATATATATATATCATAGATAACCAACAGTTAAAATAATTTAAACTTATCTAAAATTCGCAAGAGTCTAAGAGTTGTTTTCTAAAATTGTGGTAAAACAAATTAATAAATTCTACTTACGAGTATTTTATTGTTTGGAGGTTAGCTTTGATGAATTACTTTTGTTTACATTAGAGATAGGTTGTTACAGCAATTTTCGGTATCTGTTCTTACCTGATACTGATACAGTAATGTACCTAGTTACAAGTATCTGATACTTTAGTATCAGAGCAGTAGCGGTCCCAGGAAGCGACAAGGTATCAGCATTCTCGTTACAGGGTACACATCCTCCGTGCCGTCATCACCAGCGTAAAAAATTATCGGTGTTTCTGATACATTGTTCATCACGCCCGGTAATTCTCTACCTCTGTTACTCTCATGCCCGCCTGATACAGCCAGTATCAATCAGTTCAACATTCACTGCAGTTCGTCCTGGCCGTGTATTAATTACCACCATGTACATTGTTGCGGGCTGTCATGCTTTGTAGTTAGTATCTTTATAGTGAAATAAGGAATGGATAAGTGCAGGAAAAAGACTTCATTTGTGTGGAATTTTTTTACGGAAAATAATTAGTTTGCTAATTGTAATTTGTACTACAGGTACTACTAGTAGTTTACGATTAATTTACAATTTTAAAGAGTAGTTATGTTAGGTTGGGTTTATTAAAAACAATAGTGTGGATGGTTGTTTAGGTTAGGTTACCTACTTTAGCTGTTAGGTGCACAAATATAAATATTATATCTTGTATTAATGTACTTTTTAATATTAAAATTTCATTAGTTTTATTATTGAACGAGACTGTGCACGCAATGCGCACTGAGCGTACTTTGATGTGGGACAATAACCAAACGACTCGTAATAAGAGGCAAAGTAAGCACTTTTTACCAGCAGACCTGAACACTGGAAATAAGGGTAATTCGAAGATGCTGAATCGAATGGTGATTTTTATTTCTTGAAATCTGACGAAGTTTTTAGAGAAAAGGGCTAAAAATTGGTTTGACTCAGTTTTTCTCCGAATTTAGGCGTTATTATATAACTTAAATTAAATTTTTGAATTTATTAAATTTATTTATTTTCTTTTAAAATAATAAATAAGCAGGAACGACGAATAAGGGATAAAGAAGGGAAATAATGTAGGGGAGGAAGCGCAGGGGAAGGCGTTGAAGGAGAGGCGCAAAGCGAAATTGTTACGAGCCTCTTGTTGACTGGCCTACGCTCGCGTAATGGAGGAGCCTTAAATTCCAGCGCCCCTCCGCGGTGCATTGCGGAACAAACTGCAAGTCTCTCGCGCAGTTTCGCTGTGGGGATAGCGCGTTACAAGTTAAAATTTCCTTCTGGTTTAGAGACACTTAACTATTTTTTATTTTACTATAACAAAAATTAAGTAAATAAATACTCAGTATTGAATAATACAACAAAACATGTGTATAAAAGTAATTATTTAATTTGGTAAAATAATCGAGACGAATTTTAATTAATAATGAAAAGCAATAAATAATTTATTAAATTTTATTATTTATAATGTAATAATTTATAATATGCACAAATTAAACGTACATACAGTAAAATACACTTGAAAAAGTTTATAAACACTATTTCTATCACCAATATTCACAATAAATTAAGATTTTTTTATTATTTTCGTACACGTGAGGTCCACCGTCTTCCTGTGAAAATTTTCTTTGCAGGTGCGCAAGCATCGTAAAAAAACACTCACTTTTTTTTTCATAACGCGCCTAAAGAATAATAACTTCAAAAACTCAAGCACCATTTGACTAGTTCCCCCCCCCCCCCCCTTTTTTTTCCATTTAAGAGTAACTCAAAATCACTTTTTTTATGACCAAACTTCGTCAATACTAGCAATAACTACACTACTAAAAATTAAAAAAAAAAATGGTTGTCTGTAAAGTTGGTTTACGATAGTTTAACGTGACGTCATAACAAAACATTGATGAAATGATTGCATACTTTTATGAATAAAATTGAATCATTTTTATTTTAATTATAAAAGAATAAATACTTGAAATTATAGCTACTAGTAATCAGATTTTTAAAATGCAAGAATAATTAACCTTTATTGCCGAAATTGTTGTTGTAATAAGCAATGAAAACCACATTAACTTTTCACTTCACTTTATAAACAGTCGAGTGGAAGAGAGATAGATGCGGCGCAAGCATACAATGAGCGTAACGGGACACAGCGTAACGGAACAATTTTTCGTGCGTGCAGCCGGCGTTCATCGGTTTATTAGACGTTGTCACGTCAAAAATAGTTTAGACTGTATCGGTACGAAGCCACAAATTTTTTTTTAACTTGAGTACGTCGTGTAAATGGGAAGTTCAAAGCTAGGCAAGGTGACGTCCGCCATCTTGACTTTCAGAGTCTGCACCGGTGAATATCACAAGCTGTTCTTTCTCTAATCGCCGTTTCTTGCAATTACGATCGTATAAATTCGCTGTGTGCCCCGACATTTTAATTTTTGGTACAATTTATTTCGTAATTTATTTTCTCGCAGTTTTACCAATACATTTTATTTTTAACCTTTCAAACGTGGTTTGTGTAGTTCTTTATTTTTATGTGCAAAATTTATTTTATCTCGTTCAGTTTGGCTAACGCGTGTGTCAAATATCAGCTGTCAAATTATATGAGGCAACCGAATACGATCGTTCTAGAAACTTGCCTAATACTCGTGCAGACTTATAAGTATACCAAATCTGTAACACTTAATATGTCAAGCCCGGTTTATTTTTATAACGTTTAAAAATCCATCGTTATATTTTATTTAAACTTTCAGACTGGTATCCCGATTTATATAAGACGTGGTATTGAAGTCTGAAAAGCGAATTTTGCCGAATGTGATGTTTATGTTACAGGCCTTACCTAACCTACCGCTAACCACAAAAACACAACAAAACAATCTGCCTCTTTCGTTTTTTTCTTGTAACGGTTTTCCCCGTAAAAAAACTCTTCTCTCGTCCAGATAACATTCTAAAACAAATCGTGGGGAAAAGATTTTCCTGAACCATCATACGAAAGCTTTTTTGAACAAATTAACCTAAATAACTGTATATACAACGATATTTAACTAAATAAAATACAAAAAGACTTTCATTGTATTTTAGCGAGAACATGAAATACTTTTCCTAATTAAATAGAAGTTTTAGTTTTAACGTTAAATTATTTATTTCTAGTTACGTTAGTATTTAAGCTCTTATAATTTATATATTTTTTGCCCTTTTAGCTCAGTTAATTTTTATATTAAGTTATGTTTTTTTATATGTAGCGATTTATCTGGAAACAGGCTAAGAAAAGGAAGTTAAGTTGGCAATACCTCACGTGATTCGAAAGCTACGAACACTTTGTGGTTTGTTACAAATCGTGTTGTATTTAGTATGCTTAAAATATTTTTCACACATAATTTTAACTAGAGGCTTTTATTACTTATTAATTACTTGGCTACCTGAGTTATAGGCACGTGTTATTATAAAAAAGGGCGGTTTGAAATATTTTCTTGCCGTGTGCGCTGACGTCAATTTGGTCACGTGTGCTCACGTGTGCTTCCGTACGTTGGCGTGTTGGAGGGTGGGAAGCCTAAGATGCACATCAAGTTCTGTCCCTGCCCGAACACGCCCGAATATTCACCTTCGACCAACCTCGGGATTTGTTTTATTTTTGCGCAGGAAAAATGAATTCAAATATTAAAAGTGGTCGGTTAGTTAGGTTAGTATAGCTACATTAAAATAAACAGAGAAATATAAATATATATATAAATAAACCCGAGGTTGCCCGAAGGGTAATATTCGGGCGTGTTCGGGCAGGGACAGAACTTGATGTGCATCTTAGGCTTCTCGTTGGAGGGTTGGTGAGAGGAGGGGCGAGGGTTGAGTTGACAGATAGCCAATGGCCGCCGCGGATGACGTGTTCGCTGCTCCGCGAATATAGGTGTGCATTACGTTTCGGGATGGTAAACTGGACGGAGTTATTTTTTTTTACCCCGAAGTGACGAGCCTTCAGAATCGACGAGAGCGTTGACTTGGCGTCCTACAGAACTGGGTGCAGTCGGTGCTACATCAGTGTGCTGCCCTGCCAAGCAAACACCCGGAAGAAGAAAACTTCTAGAAGCACGGACTCGAAAGTTAAGTGTTGGCCGGCCATTTCATCTACGTTCCCCCCCCCCCCCCCGCCCCTTCCCGGGGCACTAGTGTTTTTCTTGACCGTGTCTGTTATTTGTGATTTTACAAGTACACTGAAGAGAAAATCGACACGGTTTTTGGTCTTGGTTTCGATACGCCACCGTCGTGGAGTGTATTTAAAATTCCCCCGGAAATGAGACTTGAACGTAATGGTCAGCAAAGAAATGCCGCCATTTTCCGGTCCTGTTAAACGGTTTTTTTAAAATAAACATTTTTTTGCACACACGAAAGTTCAAATGACTTGAATAAAAAAGCATGTACTTGTTTCCTCCTGGGCTTAATTAATTAATTTTTGATGTCTATTATTTTAACAGGTTGCCGTAATGCTTAGTGTTTTTTTTAAATATTTTCTGTAGTCATATTTTAGACGCAAGTTTATAATGGGTTGAAGTCTTATTAAAAAGTGTGTGTTTCAGAACTATTCAAGGCCATTTGCATTTTTTTTTACTGTAAGAGAAGTTATTTGTTTTATAGTAAACGTTAAAAATAGAATTTTTAAATTTTTAAAATGTAATTGCTTATCCGTACACCCAATTTGGTCTGCTGAGATTTTTTTTTAACATAAATATCGATTTCAGGTAGGTACCCTAGAAGACTCTAGATATATATTTTTTTATTTGTGCGGCAGTTAAAAAAAATCGGTTGTGTGCGACGCCATTGCGTAATGTAGATTCCCTCAAAGCGCTGTAGTTTTTAGAACTGCCTCAGAGAAAGGGCAATGGTAAAATAAGGTTTTCTTTACATTATCCTTGAGTTAAATACGAATAAATTAAATTTAAATAACGTCCTATGTACTAAGCATGATTTGCCTACACATTCTGGATGCAAGCCATGCAAATATCCTGCTTCCGTGAAGAACAAACGTAATTGGAATGATTAAATGTGCATTAATCAATAACGTTCTATTACTGAAGCAGTTTTAGATGAAATTTGGATCAGAGGTAGGCCGTAATCTGGATTTAAGTAAAGGCTATGATATCGTTACGAAATTTCACTCCTAAGGGGCAAGTAATTATAAACTTAAAGGGGCGTGGTCATAATTATTTCATAACATTCAATTCCTTTTAGGCTATCTTGGAAATTTGCTATTTTGTGAATCAAGGCGTACTCTTCATCTCTTTATAAGACAAGAATTCATTGAATTACAAATATTACATTTCATTTACAAAGATAACCCATGTTATCCCAGGTCACAAAAAAAAAGTTACAACACTCATTACTCGCCAGACATGTGTAACATCTAACCTTGGTTAACGAGCCAATTCATATGTTCTCACGTTGAAAATAAACTTATAATATGAAACAATGACTCAAAATTTAATTCTTTAATTTTATGCCGTGTGTGGTAAAAATGTAAAAGCCGTTTCCCCGTTTTAAAACTCGACTATAATTCTGTTAACAAGATGATAATAACTTTACCTAACTGAAACGAACCTAACCCCAACAACCCAACCCAACCCAGTTTGTTAGGTAAATATATATATTATTTATATCCCTACAGTTTTTCTCAGTCAATACATTTGATGCGCTTCGGGTAGTTTCGGAACAACTACGATGCTGTTCTTCCGCACGGTATAAGCAAGTGTGTAGTGGCTTCATTGTGGTATTCAATTCCGTGCGAAAATTTACTCACATACCACCAATGACGGGAAGAAAAAAATTATTAAAAATAGCACAATACAGAAAGCACAGTAGTTTTCCTGAAAAAAAAAGACCATTACGTAAGACATAAGTAATAAAAACATGCAAATTAATTTCAATCGAAAAGAAAAAAATCTATGATTGACTTGCGTCAAAAAACAGAATAAAAATAAATGTATGTTTAATTGTAGGTTATTGTGTTAATCTTGGTAATAAACAAAAAAAACATATTTATACGTGGGTCCGACCTATTTTCAAGATTTATGAGACTTCCGGGCAGATGCAACACCGTGATTACGCATTTCCGATCATTTCACTGCCGTTCCATTACTTCTACCAAATGCCGTATACCGAGAGCTGAAATGTTTACACATCAAATTCGAAAGCAAAAAAATTGGTTGACTGTAAAGTCGGTTTACGGCCGATAGTTTAACGTGACAACTTCATAACAAAACATTGATGAAATGATTGCATACTTTTATGAATAAAATTGAATCATTTTTATTGAATTAACACTATTTTGTATAGATACAAAGGAGTGAAATTAAATCTACAATTTAATTGATAAATTTACTTTTATTTGCACTCATTAATTAAAATATGTTTATTACTTTAACGAAGAGATTATATTAACCATTAATTTTATACATGTTTGCTGTTTAACTTCTTCCAATCTGTGTTATTCTGTTAAGGATAGGACGATGATAGGAAAAGTAGGAAACGAATGGGAGTGTTTCAAGTTTAATGTGTCTCGAAAAAGTCAAATCGATGGTTGTTCCAATCGAGTGGAAGAGAGATAGATGCGGCGCAAGCGTACAATGAGCGTAACGGGACAATGTGCGTAACGGGACACTTTTTCGTGCGTGCAGCCGGCGTTCATCGATTTATTAGACGTGACGTCAAAAAAATTAGCCTACTGTAAATGTTTACGTTAGCATTATTGAATTCCGTAACAAGACGAACATAAATGTTTTACTTTACCCGGTACAAGACGAATATAATTTTTTTTTTTTTTTTTACTTTTCCAGGATTCTATATGGTGAGGATAATGCGAGTATCAGGTGTTATCATAGAGATACAGACGTGCATATATGATGCTGAGAGCAATAGAACGCCGCATAAATGAACATAAATCAAACGCAGTCAATTATGGGTACCACAGCGAATTATTCTTTAAATTAAATTAAAATTAAAATATAAAATTAAATAAAACTTTTATTTTTAAAAAAAGTTGCACAAACGCTGTATCCAAGCTACAGGCGTAGAGAGAGTGAATGAGTGAGTGAACTCCATGCATGAGTGGTGGGGGTAAGTACCTGCGTACGCAGAGCATGTTCGCGAAGCATGACCTCACGAGAAGCAATGCAGTGGAAGCATTTAGCTGGGGGCTTTGTTCTACGAGGACGCATGGCACGCAGCGTGTCGGTGACATGTCTGGACGCATGTACGCACTCGTGAAACGCAAAGACCCCCGAACACAGCTAAAACATGCGAGTAACCGCGCTTCCGTGTAACTATCGCCGAGCGATTCATGCGCTCTACGCTTGTCACGCCCTTGCAAGGTCCTGGTGCATGTGTGTGTGTGTGTGTGAATATCGACTGCATGAATGCTAACTCTTTAAGGACGCGTGACGTCACACGATGCGAGTGCGCTGAGGCACGTCAGCTAAGCATGTCCGCAACCCAACGACGACGCATGGCACGCAACGTGTCGCTGACACGTATGGACGCATGTATGGACTCGTGGACCGCGGGGAAAAAAAATGCATGCAGCTGAACGTGTTGAGCAAACGAGCAAGTGTGTAAACCATAAGAGAGGGATTCGAGATCTCTCATCCGATTGTCAAGGCCGATGTGGAATAAAATGTTCATGTGAATCAATGTAAGCTTGTGCGTGATGTCATACAGTTCCTTTGAGCGCGAAACATCAGATGGCGACGTAGTAAATATTGGAATTTGTAGATATTTTTAGTGTGATAACATTTTGTTTTTCCCACAGAAAACCAGTGACAGCGATCACAAAGGTTGACAAGCGAATAATGTTAACTTTGTCTTGCGTATTTTTAGTTAAATATACGTAAAAAGTAAGAAATTTAAGTGTTGTATTAGTTTGTTTTTTTTGTTTGTTCTTTTTACATTTTCGGTGGTACCCAACGTTGTCGGTTTACACTTACGTTTAAATATTATTTTTAAAAAAAATAAAGTAAAGTACAATTCATAAGGGAATATTATGTATATTATGCTTAACTACACTAATAGTTAACTTAAAAATATATATTATTTTACTTATTTGAAAAATGGGGTTGTTTACCCTCTCTAGGAGACGGACTACCGACTGACTTAAATGTTTTTTGTTTGGTAAAATAAAAATGATTTAAAATTCTTGGTAGTGTAGTTCTGTAGCAGGAAATCTATCCTTAAAAATGTGTCCTACACTCGGGTATCCTGCGAAACTTCGCGTCACACTCGATGCAGACGGGGTGAAGTGTCGTGATATTCTCTCAACGAGGATGTCGACGAAACAAGCGGTGAGAGGGTGTGAAAAAAAATAATAATTGCGCTGTCATGGCGCGGGATTGAATAGATTCCGGCGGGTGGTCCAATTTATCTCCCATCGGTGGTCTTCCATCCATTTCGGTCCCCGTCTCGTGTCTCAACGTCTCACGACGCGTCTTGATACTTCTCCGACAGGCTGTATCCTTAGAAGCGGAGTCTGTAGGCATGGTCCGCTGACATATCTTCATCTCCGACAAGCAGCCGTCGTCCTAGATGTTTCACTGTGGACACACTTATTATAAAAAAAAATGAAAATAAAACCGTTTGATGTGTAATACTTCAGCTCACCTTAGACGGCATTTTGTGGGAATAATTTCCTGAACATAACGAAAAATACGTGCCCACTGTATTGCTTTCTGTGGCTGGCGGCGCAAACTGAAAGTTCACAAAGCCAAATGTAAAAGTTCACAAAGCCAAAGGTAAACTTCATGGCATTAACTGTTTGATGAATTTTTAACAAGATAGGCGGTATTTTTATGAAATTCCTTGTAGAAAATCAGGTTCTTAGCCGTGATTTATTATTTTATTTTATTGGAACCTTTTTATTATACAGTTTAATCTTATCGTTCTGAAAATCGAATGATTGAATAGTGAGGTAGCAGCTCCTGCAACGAATTCTAGCGGCGGGTGCGGAAACTACGTGTGATCAGCGTCAATGAATGTAGTTAAAAAATCAATTGGCGTGAATTTATCAGGCTCGACATTATTTTGAAGAATTCTACGTTAAATTTCGTTTACGAGTTTAGATTTATATAGTGTTTTTTGCAACATGTGAACACATGAATTTGCTTGTTACCAAGGTTAGCATGTTACACATTTCTGAGGAGAACTGAAAAAACTCTCTCCCCCCCCCCTTTTTTTTTTAGATTTAATATTTTATTATTACACCAACAATTCTCTCGTGATTAATGTCTTTATGGAAGTGTTATGGATTTAGTTTATAGAATATTTTATTTTGATTAGTCTAACCATTGCTGCAAGGGGTTGAAAAATTACAGGGTAGAATTTAAAAAATATATATATAACTACATTAGTAGGTACGCTATCAAATCCGTTCAAATTGTTTGTAAATCTTAATTTTTTTTTATCTAAAACTTTTGTATGAAAATTAAAAAAAAAAATTACGAACCATTGTTCCAGGGTGGTTAAAAAATAAAGTTGTAGAATTTTAAAAAAAAGTCATAAATTACTTACCGTGTACACCGTTAAATCCGTTCTGTTTAATTGTAAAACCTTAAATTATCTACAGTTTTCGTCTGAAATATTTTTTTATATGACCAATCATTGTTACAAGGTGTAGAATAAACAAGGGTTGGAGGGGGAAAAAAAATCGTAACTCCCTTCGTAGACACAACATCGAATTCGTTCAGATATTTTGTAGAGAACAGGTAAAAAAAAAAAAAAAAGTTGAATATAAAGTTAGGCATAGAACTGTGGAGTGTACATTTTATCTTTCTTTACTACCTAATGACTCATTTAATTTGGTTACTTTTGTATAAAACTGCTGATAAAATTTATTTATATGTTTCTGTGAAAGTATAACTCGTTGGAAAATTTTCCGATTTAGCAGAAACTTTTTCCGTTGAGTTACAGTAAAAATATTTCCACAAATACTTTTTTATTTTGAACTGTCATCTCTAGTTGTAAGTCAGATGGAGGCGATGTCCTCCGAAAGTAGATCTACGATAGAATAAACGGGGCGGAGGCACCTTCAGGCACAGATACATCGCCAGGGGCTCCGAGCACGAATCAGATTAGGATTGAACATTACATCCAGTAGCGTAGCCAAGATTTGTGTATGGGGGGTGTTCAGAAGCATGGGGCCCCCCCGTATTAAAGCGGGGGGGGGGGGGGGGCCGGGGGTCCCCCCCCCGGGAAAATTTGGATTTTAAGGTGTAATATAGTGCTATTTTAGCAGTTTTCGGTACTTAAATTAAAATATTGTAATGGTAAAAATTTTAGTAATTTTAATATGAAATTTGTTTGAGTGATGAATAAGAAATTAATTAAAGATTTGGTGCTAAGGGGGAGGGGGGTTTAACCCCTAAACGCCCCCCCCCCCCCCCCGGCTACGCCCATGATTACATCACAGCTGGATACCTCCCCCTCACCCCTTGCACGACCCTGACACGAGACCACTCTCTCCGGAGAATGATCGAATTGCATCGGAAGCTGCTGAGGTCTATGGAGCAGGCGGAGGGGTGAAGGTGAAAGAAGGTGTTGGAGGGGTGGGGGGAAGGGGGTGCGAGGGGGGTGCACGATGAAGTTGTCAAGAAATCGGAAACCGACGCAACGCGGGGTCCGTAGCGATGTGACCTTCCACATGAACCTTCTTGTCCCGAAGAGGTACCACCTCCCCCCTCCCCTTCCCATCCCTTCCCGTAGGCCGAGCCCACTCCACGATGAATAAAACATAACGGCAATGGTTTCCCTTCAAGCCGCGGTGGTGAGGTAGACGGGGGGGGGGGGGGGGGGGGCAGGGCCGGCGCGTCCACACAGGCGAACCAGGCAACCGTCCAGGGCGCCAAGTAGCTGGGGGCGGCGCAGCACGACACACAATTGATATAAGTAATTATTTAAAGTCCACGGTGACCTGTTTATGATTTGTAATAAGTAAAAAAGTAAAAAAAAAAAAAAACAGAAGCCTGCTTACATTCGATTGTTTACAAAATCTTAGGCTTACGTGATGTATTTTCAGGCAAGGAAATTTTTTTTTTTCGTGTGTCCGGCCCGGAAAGAGAGGGGGGAGGGGGGCAGGGCATTAAGGCAACCTTGCTCACGGGCTACTTGGTGCTGTGTCTCGCCACGCGGTCGCATGAATGAGCCGTCACCACGTGGCGCCCCTGATGCCAACCTCTCGGCGGCCCGTGTGAACGAATAAGCCTCAAGAGAAGCGCCTCAGAGGGAAGTAGTTCCGGCCACGGTCATCAGCAGCCTATTGAACAAACGTTCTACTTTAAAATAACACACGTACAGAAATCTTGAGTGTATCAGGTTTTGTACTTTAAACGCGGCATCCACGTCAACGAAATATATACGAGACAAACAATAAATTGCTCACACCTTTCACCCGCAAACCTTCCCTCGTGAAATCCTGTTGCTTGAGCATTGACGGGACCAGCGCGTGTCGAGTGTCTGAGAGACTCCGAGCGGATGTCGCTCGCAGCGCCACCGGAAGTGGCGTGTGGACATGCGCACGAAGCAAGGAACTATGTTGTTAGGAACACTAACCGCATTACGTTTAATGTAATTTTTTTTTTCCACTACGTAACAACCAAAAACATTACTACCATAAAATGATTTTATCTTTTGTTACCTACAAATATTAAAATCATGCATAGCAGCAAATTAGTACTGAAAATTTTAACGTCAGTTTCTATTGCAGAAAAAAATAATAATTGCACACGAGCACATGCTTATTTCATTGATAAAAAAATAATTTAATTTGAGCAAAAATTATTCCAAAGTATATAAGATTTTGCCGTTCTAATCAATACGCCACTACGTGAAGACACAATTACATAAATTCTTACCTAAGGATGTTCGTAAATATTATAATTTTTTATTTATGTTATTACTTTTAAGAAATATTTTATGTTTCCCTCAAATTCGAAACTTAAATTTCGAAGTTGGTATTTCTCAACCCCGCAGTTTCTTTGGTGGTCATGTTCCGCCCGTGCAGTTGCGTTGAGTGTTTAGTGTTTGTGTTTATTGTTTTGTTTTTGTTAGTGTTGTGTGTTTTGTGTTTTTGTTTTGCATGTGTTGTTGTTTAGTGTGTGTTGTTTTGTGTGATGTGTGTAGTGTGGTGAGTATAAGGTGACGTGAGTTTTGGTGTGTGTTGTGTTTTTGTGTTTTGTGTTGTATGTTTGGTGTTTTGTGTTTTGTGTTTTGTGTGTGTTGTGTGTTTTAGGTGTTGTGGTGTGTTTTGTGTGTGTTTTATGGTGAATGGAATGTGGTGTGATGTGTGCGGAGTGTGGTGTGATATTGTGGTGTGCGGAGTGAGGTGTGATATTGTTGTGTGGTGTGTGTTTTGTGTTTCGTGTTGTGTTTTTTGCATTTTATATGATTTTTCTGTTTTATGTTATGTGTTTTTGTGTTTTGTGTTGTGTGTTTTGTGTTGTGTGTTGTCTGTGAGTTTTGTGGTGAATGGAATGTGGTGTGATTTTGTGTGTGGAGTGTGGTGTGATATTGTAGTGTTCGGAGTGTGGTGTGATATTGTAGTGTGCGGAGTGGTGTGATATTGTAGTGTGCGGAGTGTGGTGTGATGTGGTGTTTGTTGTGGTGTGATGTGGTGTGTTGTTAGATGTGGTGTGTTTTTAGATGTGGTGTTGGTGTTGGTGTTTGATGTATGGTGTGGTGTGTGGTATTTTTGTTAGATGTGGTGTGTGTATTGTGTGGTAAGGTATGTGGTGTCGTGTGTGGTATGATTTGTGGTGTGTGGTTTGTGGTGTGTGTTTTGTGTTGTGTGATGTGTGTTTTGTGTTGTATGATGTGTGTTTTGTGTTGTGTTTTGTGATGTTTTATTTTTTGTGTGGTATGTGTTATGTCTCTTGTGTTGTGTGTTTTTTGTTGTATGTTTTATGTGTTTTGTTTGTTGGGGTGTTTTGTGTTGTGTAATGTGTTTTGTGTTGTCTGTTGTGTAGTGTGGTGAGGTGTTTGTAGTGAATTTGGTGTGTGGTATTATGGGTGTTATGAGTGTTTTGTGGTGTAATGTGGTGTGCGATGTGATGTGTGGTATTTTCTGTGGTGAAGGCATTGGTGTGTTTTGTGTTGTGTGTTTTGTAGTGTGATTTTTAGAAATGATTTTCATTTTGTGTTTTATGTGTTGTGTGTTTTGTGTTTTGTGTTTTATGTGTTTTGTGTTGTATGTGTTTGTGTTGTATGTGTTTGTGTTGTATGTGTTTGTGTTGTATGTGTTTGTGTTGTATGTGTTTTGTGTTGTATGTGTTTTGTGTTGTGTTGTATGTGTTTTGTGCTGTATATGTTTTGTGTTGTGTTGTATGTGTGTTGTGTTGTATATGTGTTGTATTGTATGTGTTTTGTGTTGTCTGTTGTGTAGTGTAGTGTGGTGGGGTGTATGTAGTGAATTTGGTGTGTGGTGTGGTGAGTTTTTTGTGGTGTGATGTGTGTGGTGTGTGGAATGATGTATGATGTGGTGAGAGGTGTTTGCTGTGGTGTTGGATGTGGTATGTGATGTGGTGTGTGATGTGGTGTGTGTTATGTTTAGTGTGTTGCGAAGTGTGTTTTGTGTTACATGTTGTGTTATTTGTGTTGCGTGTATTGCGTTTTTTGTGTTGTAAATGTGTTTTGTATTTGTGAGTTTAATGTTTTATGTGATTGTGGTTTGTGGTTTGTGTTATATCTTATTGTGTTATATGTTTTTGTGTTGTAAATGTTTGGTGTTGTATGTTTTCTGTCATATGTTTTTGTATTGTATGTGTTTGGTGTTGTATGTTTTCTGTTATATGTGTTTGTGTTGTATGTGTTTAATGTTGTATGTGTTTAATGTTGTATGTGTTTAATGTTGTATGTGTTTAATGTTGTATGTGTTTTATGTTGTATGTGTTTTGTGTTGTATGTGTTTTGTGTTGTATGTGTTTAGTGTTGTGTGTTTAGTGTTGTATGTGTTGTGTGTTGGTGTTTTTAGTGTTGTGTAATGCGTTTTGTGTTGTCTGTTGTGTAGTTTTGTTGGGTGTATGTAGTGTATTTGGAGTGTGGTGTGGTGAGTGTTTTGTGGTGTGTAGACTGATGTGTGATGTGGTGTGTGGTATTTGATGTAGTGTGTGTTTTATGTGTTGTGTGTTTTGTGTTTTAAGTGTGTTGTATTATTTGTGTGTTTTATGTTTTAAGTGTTTTGTGTGTTGGTTTTTAGTGTTGTGTATTGCATTTTGTGTTGTGTATTGCATTTTGTGTTGTCTGTTGTGTAGTGTGGTGAGGTGTATGAAGTGAATTTAATGTGTGGTGGGGTGTATGTAATTTGGTGTGTGGTGTGGTAGGTGTTGTGGTGTGATGTGGTGTGTGATGTATGTGTGGGATTTGCTGTGGTGTTGGTATTGGTGTGTATTGTTTTTGTGTTTTGTGTTACATTTTGTGTTACATTTTGTGTTTTATGTGTTGTGTGTTTTATGTGTTGTGTGTTTTATGTGTTGTGTGTTTTATGTGTTGTGTGTTTTATGTGTTGTGTGTTTTATGTGTTGTGTGTTTTATGTGTTGTGTGTTTTATGTGTTGTGTGTTTTATGTGTTGTGTGTTTTATGTGTTGTGTATTTTGTGTGTTGTGTGTTTTGTGTGTTGTGTGCTTTGTGTGTTGTGTGCTTTGTGTGTTGAGTGTTTTATGAGTTGCATGTTTATGTGTTGCATGTTTTGTGTGTTTGGCGTTTGGTGTTTTTAGTGTTATGTTGTTTTGTGTTTGTGTTGTCTGTTGTGTTGTGTGGTGGGGTGTATGTAGTAAATTTGGTGTGTGGTGGTGTGTGGTCTTATGTATGATGTGTGGTGTTTGCTGTGGTGTTGAATATGGTGTGTGACTGGTGTGTGTTTTGTTTTGTGTTGTAGTGTGTTTTTTGTGTTTCGAATTTTGTGTTTTGTGTTGTGTGTTTTGCATTTTATGTGTTTTGTGTTTTTATGTTTTGTGTTTTAGGTTTTATGTTTTGTGTTTTTGTGTTTTGTGTGTTTTATGTTTTGTGTTTTTGTGTTTTATGTTTTTTATGTTTTGTGTTTTTTGTTGTGTTTTATGTTTTTATGTGTTGTGTTTTTTTGATGTTTTTATGTGATGTGTTTTTATGTGATGTGTTTTTATGTGATGTGTTTTTATGTGATGTGTTTTTTATGTGATGTTTTTTATGTGATGTGTTTTTTATGTGATGTGTTTTTTATGTGATGTGTTTTTTATGTGATGTGTTTTTATGTGTTGTGTTTTTTATGTGTTGTGTTTTTGTGTGTTGTGTTTTTATGTGTTTTTTATGTGTTGTGTTGTATGTGTTGTGTTGTATGTGTTGTGTTGTATGTGTTGTGTTGTATGTGTTGTGTTGTATTTGTTATGTTTTGTGTTTTATGTTTTGTGTTTTTGTGTTTTATGTTTTTATATGTTTTGTGTTTTTGTGTTGTTTTTTATGTTTTGTGTTTTTATGTGTTGTGTTTTTATGTGTTGTGTTTTTATGTGTTGTGTTTTTATGTGTTGTGTTTTTATGTGATGTGTTTTTATGTGATGTGTTTTTATGTGATGTGTTTTTATGTGATGTGTTTTTATGTGATGTGTTTTTATGTGTTGTGTTTTTATGTGTTGTGTTTTTATGTGTTGTGTTGTATGTGTTGTGTTGTATGTGTTGTGTTGTATGTGAGTGTTGTATGTGTTTTGTTTTAGTGTTATGTAATGCGTTTTGAGTTTTTTATGTTTTGTGTATTTATGTTTTGTGTTGTGTGTTTTATGTGTTGCATGTTTTATGTGTTGTGTGTTTTTATGTGTTGTGTGTTTTATGTGTTGTGTGTTTTATGTGTTGTGTTTTATGTTTTGTGTGTTTTTATGTGTTGTGTTTTATGTTTTGTGTTTTTGTGTTGTTTTATGTTTTTTATGTTTTGTGTTTTTATGTGTTGTGTTTTTATGTGTTGTGTTTTTATGTGATGTGTTTTTATGTGATGTGTTTTTATGTGATGTGTTTTTATGTGATGTGTTTTTATGTGATGTGTTTTTATGTGATGTGTTTTTATGTGATGTGTTTTTATGTGATGTGTTTTTATTCGATGTGTTTTTATGTTATGTGTTTTTATGTTATGTGTTATATGTTTTGTGTTTTTATGTGATGTGTTTTATGTTTTGTGTTCTTATGTGTTGTTTTATGTTTCTTATGTTTTGTGTTTTTGCGTTGTGTTTTATGTTATTATGTTTTGTGTTTTTATGTGTTGTGATTTTATGTGATGTTTTTTTATGTGTTGTGTTTTATGTTTTGTGTTTTTGTGTTGTTTTATGTTTTTTATGTATTGTCTTTTTGTGTTGTGTTTTATGTTTTTTATGTTTTGTGTTTTTTGTGTTGTGTTTTTATGTGTTGTGTTTTTATGTGTTGTGTTTTAATGTGATGTGATTTTATGTTATGTGTTTTTATGTGATGTGTTTTATGTGTTGTTTTTTTATGTGATGTGTTTTTATGTGTTGTGTTTTATGTTTTGTGTATTGTGTTGTTTTATGTTTTTTGTGTTGTGTTTTATATTTTTATGTTATGTGTTTTATTTGTTGTGTTTTTATGTGATGTGTTTTATGTTTTGTGTTTTTATGTGTTGTGTTTTTATGTGTTGTGTTTTGTTTTTATGTGTTTTGTTTTTAGATGAGATTTTCATTTTGTGTTTTATGTGTTGTGTGTTTTATGTGTTGTGTGTTTTATGTGTTATGTGTTGTGTGTTTTATGTGTTGCGTGTTTTATGTGTTGTGTGTTTTATGTGTTCTGTGTTTTATGTGTTCTGTGTTTTATGTGTTCTGTGTTTTATGTGTTGTGTGCGTTGTGTGTTGTGTGTATTTATGTATTGTGTGTTTTATTTGTTGTGTGTTTTTATGTGTTGTATTTTTATGCATTGTATTTTTATGTTTTTATATTTTTATGTTGTATTTTTGTGTTGTGTTTTAATGTTTTGTGTTTTAATGTTTTGTGTTGTATGTGTTCTGTGTTGTATGTGTTCTGTGTTGTATGTGTTCTGTGTTTGTATGTGTTCTGTGTTTGAATGTGTTCTGTGTTGTATGTGTTTTGTGTTGTATGTGTTTTGTGTTGTATGCGTTTTGTGTTGTATGTGTTTTGTGTGTTATGTGTGTTGTGTTGTATGTGTTTTGTGTTGTCTGTGTTTTGTGTTGTCTGTTGTGTTGTGGTGGGGTGGATGTAGTGAATTTGGTGTTTGGTGTGGTGAGTTTTTTGTGGTGTGATGTGTGTGGTGTGTGGAATGATGTATGATGTGGTGAGAGGTGTTTGCTGTGGTGTTGGATGTGGTATGTGATGTGGTGTGTGATGTGGTGTGTGTTATGTTTAGTGTGTTGCGGAGTGTGTTTTGTGTTTCGTGTTGTGTTATTTGTGTTGTGTGTTTTGCGTTTTTTGTGTTGTAAATGAGTTTTGTATTTGTGAGTTTTGTGTTATATGTTATTGTGTTATATGTTTTTGTGTTGTAAGTGTTTGGTGTTGTAAGTGTTTGGTGTTGTATGTTTTCTGTCATATGTTTTTGTGTTGTTATTGTTTGGTGTTGTATGTTTTCTGTTATATGTGTTTAGTGTTGTGTGTTTAGTGGTGTATGTGTTATGTATGTTGGTGTTTTTAGTGTTGTGTAATGCGTTGTGTTTTCTGTTGTGTAGTGTGGTGAGGTGTATGTAGTGAATTTAATGTGTGGTGGGGTGTATGTAATTTGGTGTGTGGTGTGGTAAGTGTTGTGGTGTGATGTGGTGTGTGATGTGATGTGTGGGATTTGCTGTGGTGTTGGTATTGGTGTGTATTGTTTTTGTGTTTTGTGTTACATTTTGTTTTATGTGTTGTGTGTTTTACATGTTGTGTGCTTTGTGTTGCGTGTTTTATGTGTTGCGTGTTTTATGTGTTGCGTGTTTTATGTGTTGTGATTTTATGTGTTGTTTTTTATATGTTGTGTTTTATGTTTTGTGTTGTTTTATGTTTTTTATGTTTTGTGTTTTTGTGTTGTGTTTTATGTTTTTTATGTTTTGTGTTTTTATGTGTTGTGTTTATATGTGATGTGTTTTAATGTGATGTGTTTTTATGTGATGTTTTATGTGTTGTTTTTTTATGTGATGTTTTTTATGTGTTTTTTATGTGATGTGTTTTTATGTGTTGTGTTTTATGTTTTGTGTATTGTGTTGTTTTATGTTTTTTGTGTTGTGTTTTATGTTTTTTATGTTATGTGTTTTATTTGTTGTGTTTCTATGTGATGTGTTTTATGTGTTACTTTTTATGTGATGTGTTTTATGTTTTGTGCTTTTGTGTTGTGTTTTTATGTGTTGTGTTTTTTAGATGTGATTTTCATTTTGTGTTTTATGTGTTGTGTGTTTTATGTGTTGCGTGTTTTATGTGTTCTGTGTTTTGTGTGTTGTGTGCGATGTGTGTTGTGTGTTTTAAGTGTTGTGTGTTTTATGTGTTGTGTGTTTTTATGTGTTGTATTTTTATGTTTTTATATTTTTATGTGTTGTGTTTTAATGTTTTGTGTTGTATGTGTTCTGTGTTGTATGTGTTCTGTGTTGTATGTGTTCTGTGTTGTATGTGTTCAGTGTTGTATGTGTTCAGTGTTGTATGTGTTCTGTGTTGTATGTGTTCTGTGTTGTATGTGTTTGTGTTGTATGTGTTGTGTTGTATGTGTTTTGTGTTGTCTGTTGTGTAGTGTGGTGGGGTGTATGTAGTGAATTTGGTGTGTGGTGTGGTGAGTTTTTTGTGGTGTGATGTGTATGGTGTGTGGAATGATGTATGATGTGGTGAGAGGTGTTTGCTGTGGTGTTGGATGTGGTATGTGGTGTGGTGTGTGATGTGGTGTGTGTTATGTTTTGTGTGTTGCGGTGTGTGTTTTGTGTTTCGTGTTGTGTTATGTGTTGTGTGTTTTGCGTTTTTTGTGTTGTAAATGTGTTTTGTATTTGTGAGTTTTGTGTTTTATGTGATTGTGGTTTATGTGGTTTTTGTTTTATGTTATTGTGTTATATGTTTTTGTGTTGTAAGTGTTTGGTGTTGTATGTTTTCTGTCATATGTTTTTGTGTTGTTATTGTTTGGTGTTGTATGTTTTCTGTTATATGTGTTTAGTGTTGTGTGTTTAGTGTTGTATGTGTTATGTATGTTGGTGTTTTTAGTGTTGTGTAATGCGTTTTGTGTTGTCTGTTGTGTAGTTTGGTTGGGTGTATTTAGTGTTTTTGGAGTGTGGTGTGGTGTGGTGAGGTGAGTGTTTTGTGGTGTGTAGACTGATGTGTGATGTGGTATTTGATGTAGTGTGTGTTTTATGAGTTGTGTGTTTTGTGTTTTAAGTGTGTTATATGTTTTGTGTGTTTTATGTTTTAAGTGTTTTGTGTGTTTTATGTTTTAAGTGTTTTGTGTGTTTTATGTTTTAAGTGTTTTGTGTGTTTGTTTTAAGTGTTTTGTGTGTTGGTTTTTAGTGTTGTGTATTGCATTTTGTGTTGTCTGTTGTGTAGTGTGGTGAGGTGTATGTAGTGAATTTAATGTGTGGTGGGGTGTATGTAATTTGGTGTGTGGTGTGGTAAGTGTTGTGGTGTGGTAAGTGTTGTGGTGTGATGTGGTGTGTGATGTGATGTGTGGGATTTGCTGTGGTGGTATTGGTGTGTATTGTTTTTGTGTTTTGTGTTACATTTTGTGTTTTATGTGTTGTGTGTTTAAGGTGTTGTGTGCTTTGTGTTGTGTGTTTTATGTGTTGCATGTTTATGTGTTGTGTGTTTTGTGTGTTTGGCATTTGGTGTTTTTATTGATATGTTGTTTTGTGTTTGTGTTGTCTGTTGTGTTGTGTGGTGGGGTGTATGTAGTAAAATTGGTGTGTGCTGGTGTGTGGACTTATGTATGATGTGTGGTGTTTGCTGTGGTGTTGAATATGGTGTGTGACTGGTGTGTGTTTTGTGTTGTGTGTTTTGCATTTTGTGTTTTGTGTGTTGTGTGTTTTTATGTTTTATGTTTTGTGTTTGTATTGTTTTATGTTTTTTATGTTTTGTTTTTTTGTGTTGTTTTTTATGTTTTGTGTTTTTATGTTTTGTGTTTTTATGTGTTGTGTTTTTATGTGTTGTGTTTTTATGTGTTGTGTTTTTATGTGTTGTGTTTTTATGTGTTGTGTTTTTATGTGTTGTGTTTTTATGTGTGATGTTTTAATGTGATGTGTTTTTATGTGATGTGTTTTTATGTTATGTGTTTTTATGTGATGTGTTTTTATGTGATGCGTTTTTATGTGATGTGTTTTTATGTGTTTTTTATGTTTTGTGTCTTTATGTGTTGTGTTTTATGTGTTGTGTTTTTATGTGTTGTGTTTTTATGTGTTGTGTTTTTATGTGTTGTGTTTTTAAGTGTTGTGTTTTTATGTGTTGTGTTTTTATGTGTTGTGTTTTTATGTGTTGTGTTGTATGTGTTGAGTTGTATGTGTTTTGAATGTGAGTGTTGTATGTGTTTTGTGTGTTGTTATAGTGTTATGTAATGCGTTGTGAGTTTTTTATGTTTTGTGTATTTATGTTTTGTGTTGTGTGTTTTATGTGTTGCGTGATTTATGTGTTGCATGATTTATGTGTTTGGGGTTTGGAGTTTTTGGTGTTATGTTGTATTGTGTTTGTGTTGTCTGTTGTGTAGTTTGGTCGGGTGTATGTAGTAAATTTGGTGTGTGGTGGTGTGTGGACTTATGTATGATGTTATGCGTGGTGTTTGTTGTGGTGTTGAATATGGTGTGTGCCTGGTGTTTGTTTTGTTTTGTGTGTTGTGGTGTGTGTTTGTGTTTTTTAATTGTGTGTTTTGTGTTGTGTGTTTTGTATTGTATGTGTATTATGTGTTGTGTGTTTATATGTGTTGAGTTTTATGTTTTGTGTGTTTTTATGTGTTGTGTTTTATGTTTTAAGTTTTTGTGTTGTTTTATGTTTTTTATGTTTAGTGTTTTTATGTGTTGTGTTTTTATGTGTTGTGTTTTTATGTGTTGTGTTTTTATGTGATGTGTTTTTATGTGATGTGTTTTTATGTGATGTGTTTTTATATGATGTGTTTTTATGTGATGTGTTTTTATATGATGTGTTTTTATGTGATGTGTTTTTATGTAATGTGTTTTTATGTGTTGTTTTTTATGTGATGTGTTTTATGTTTTGTGTTTTATGTTTTGTGTTTATATGTGTTGTGTTTTTATGTGTTGTGTTTTTATGTGTTGTGTTTTTATGTGTTGTGTTTTTATGTGTTGTGTTTTTATGTGATGTGTTTTTATGTGATGTGTTTTTATGTGATGTGTTTTTATGTGATGTGTTTTCATGTGATGTGTTTTTATGTGATGTGTTTTTATGTGATGTGTTTTTATGTGATGTGTTTTTATGTGATGTGTTTTTATGTGATGTGTTTTTATGTGATGTGTTTTTATGTGATGTTTTTTTATGTGTTGTTTTTTATGTGATGTGTTTTATGTTTTGTGTTTATATGTGTTGTTTTATGTACCTTATGTTTTGTGTTTTTGTGTTGTGTTTTATGTTTTTTATGTTTTGTGTTTTTGTGTTGTGTTTTTATGTGTTGTGTTTTTATGTGTTGTGTTTTTATGTGTTGTGTTTTTATGTGTTGTGTTTTTATGTGTTGTGTTTTTATGTGTTGTGTTTTTATGTGTTGTGTTTTTATGTGTTGTGTTTTTATGTGATGTGTTTTTATGTGATGTGTTTTTATGTGATGTGTTTTATGTTTTGTGTATTGTGTTGTTTTGTTTTTTTGTTGTGTTTTATGTTTTTTTGTTGTCTTTTATTTGTTGTGTTTTTATGTGATGTGTTTTATGTGTTGTTTTTTTATGTGATGTGTTTTATGTTTTGTTTTTTGTGTTGTGTTTTTATGTGTTGTGTTTTTTAGATGTGATTTTCATTTTGTGTTTTATGTGTTGTGTTTTATGTGTTGTGTGTTTTTTTGTGTTGTGTGCATTGTGTGTTGTGTGTTTTATGTGTTGTGTGTATTATGTGTTGTGTGTTTATACGTGTTGTATTTTTATGCATTGTATTTTTATGTTTTTATATTTTTATGTTGTATTTTAGTGTTGTGTTTTAATGTTCTGTGTTGTATGTGTTCTGTGTTGTATGTGTTCTGTGTTGTATGTGTTCTGTGTTGTATGTGTTCAGTGTTGTATGTGTTCAGTGTTGTATGTGTTCAGTGTTGTATGTGTTCAGTGTTGTTTGTGTTCAGTGTTGTATGTGTTCAGTGTTGTATGTGTTCAGTGTTGTATGTGTTCAGTGTTGTATGTGTTCAGTGTTGTATGTGTTCAGTGTTGTATGTGTTCAGTGTTGTATGTGTTCAGTGTTGTATGTGTTCAGTGTTGTATGTGTTCAGTGTTGTATGTGTTCAGTGTTGTATGTGTTCAGTGTTGTATGTGTTCTGTGTTGTATGTGTTCTGTGTTGTATGTGTTCTGTGTTGTATGTGTTCTGTGTTGTATGTGTTTGTGTTGTATGTGTTGTGTTGTATGTGTTTTGTGTTGTCTGTTGTGTAGTGTGGTGGGGTGTATGTAGTGAATTTGGTGTGTGGTGTGGTGAGTTTTTTGTGGTGTGATGTGTATGGTGTGTGGAATGATGTATGATGTGGTGAGAGGTGTTTGCTGTGGTGTTGGATGTGGTATGTGGTGTGGTGTGTGATGTGGTGTGTGTTATGTTTTGTGTGTTGCGGTGTGTGTTTTGTGTTTCGTGTTGTGTTATTTGTGTTGTGTGTTTTGCGTTTTTTGTGTTGTAAATGTGTTTTGTATTTGTGAGTTTTGTGTCTTATGTGATTGTGGTTTATGTGGTTTGTGTTATATGGTATTGTGTTATAAGTTTTTGTGTTGTAAGTGTTTGGTGTTGTATGTTTTCTGTCATATGTTTTTGTGTTGTTATTGTTTGGTGTTGTATGTTTTCTGTTATATGTGTTTAGTGTTGTGTTTTTAGTGTTGTATGTGTTATGTATGTTGGTGTTTTTAATGTTGTGTAATGCGTTTTGTGTTGTCTGTTGTGTAGTTTGGTTGGGTGTATGTAGTGTATTTGGAGTGTGGCGTGGTGTGGTGAGGTGAGGTGAGTGTTTTGTGGTGTGTAGACTGATGTGTGATGTGGTATTTGATGTAGTGTGTGTTTTATGTGTTGTGTGTTTTAAGTGTTTTGTGTGTTTTATGTTTTAAGTGTTTTGTGTGTTTTGTTTTAAGTGTTTTGTGTGTTGGTTTTTAGTGTTGTGTATTGCATTTTGTGTTGTCTGTTGTGTAGTGTGGTGAGGTGTATGTAGTGAATTTGGTGTGTGGTGGGGTAAGTGTTGTGGTGTGATGTGGTGTGTGATGTGATGTGTGGGATTTGCTGTGGTGTTGGTATTGGAGTGTATTGTTTTTGTGTTTTGTGTTACATTTTGTGTTTTATGTGTTGTGTGCTTTGTGTTGTGTGTTTTAGGTGTTGTGTGCTTTGTGTTGTGTGTTTTATGTGTTGCATGTTTATGTGTTGCGTGTTTTGTGTGATTGGCATTTGGTGTTTTTATTGTTATGTTGTTTTGTGTTTGTGTTGTCTGTTGTGTTGTGTGGTGGGGTGTATGTAGTAAATTTGGTGTGTGCTGGTGTGTGGACTTATGTATTATGTGTGGTGTTTGCTGTGGTGTTAAATATGGTGTGTGACTGGTGTGTGTTTTGATGTGTGTTTTGCATTTTATGTGTTTTATGTGTTGTGTGTTTTTATTTTTTGTGTTTTATGTTTTGTGTTTGTGTTGTTTTATGTTTTTTATGTTTTGTGTTTTTGTGTTGTTTTTTATGTTTTGTGTTTTTATGTGTTGTGTTTTTATGTGAAGTGTTTTTATGTGATATGTTTTTATGTGATGTGTATTTATGTGATGTGTTTTTATGTGATGTGTTTTTATGTGATGTGTTTTTATGTGATGCGTTTTTATGTGATGTGTTTTTATGTGTTTTTTATGTTTTGTGTCTTTATGTGTTGTGTTTTATGTGTTGTGTTTTATGTGTTGTGTTTTATGTGTTGTGTTTTATGTGTTGTGTTTTTATGTGTTGTATTTTATGTGTTGTGTTTTTATGTGTTGTGTTGTATGTGTTGTTTTGAATGTGAGTGTTGTATGTGTTTTGTGTGTTGTTTTAGTGTTATGTAATGCATTTTGAGTTTTTTATGTTTTGTGTATTCATGTATTGTGTTTTATGTGTTGCGTGTTTTATGTGTTGCGTGTTTTATGTGTTGCATGTTTTATGTGTTGTGTATTTATGTGTTTAGCGTTTGGTGTTTTTGGTGTTATGTTGTATTGTGATTGTGTTGTCTGTTGTGTAGTGTGGTCGGGTGTATGTAGTAAATTTGGTGTGTGGTGGTGTGTGGACTTATGTATGATGTGATGCGTGGTGTTTGTTGTGGTGTTGAATATGGTGTGTGCCTGGTGTTTGTTTTGTTTTGTGTGTTGTGGTGTGTGTTTGTGTTTCAAATTGTGTGTTTTGTGTTGTGTGTTTTGTATTGTATGTGTTTTATGTGTTGTGTGTTTTTATGTGTTGTGTTTTATGTTTTGTGTGTTTTATGTGTTGTGTTTTATGTTTTGTGTGTTTTTATGTGTTGTGTTTTATGTTTTGTGTTTTTGTGTTGTTTTATGTTTTTTATGTTTTGTGTTTTTATGTGTTGTGTTTTTATGTGATGTGTTTTTATGTGATGTGTTTTTATGTGATGTGTTTTTATATGATGTGTTTTTATGTAATGTGTTTTTATGTGTTGTTTTTTTATGTGTTGTGTTTTGTGTTTTTATGTGTTTTTTTATGTTTCTTATGTTTTGTGTTTTTGTGTTGTGATTTATGTTATTATGTTTTGTGTTTTTATGTGTTGTGATTTTATGTGATGTTTTTTATGTGTTGTGTTTTATGTTTTGTGTTTTTGTGTTGTTTTATGTTTTTCATGTTTTGTGTTTTTGTGTTGTGTTTTATGTTTTGTGTTTTTATGTGTTGTGTTTTTATGTGTTGTGTTTTTATGTGATGTTTTTATGTTTTGTGTATTGTGTTGTTTTATGTTTTTTGTTGTGTTTTATGTTTTTCATGTTTTGTGTTTATGTGTTGTGTTTTATGTTTTGTGTTTTTATGTGTTGTGTTTTTATGTGTTGTGTTTTTATGTATTGTGTTTTTATGTGTTGTGTTTTTATGTGATGTGTTTTATGTGTTGTTTTTTTATGTGATGTGTTTTATGTTTTGTGTTTTTATGTGTTGTGTTTTTTTATGTGTTGTGTTTTTTAGATGTGATTTTCATTTTGTGTTTTATGTGTTGTGTTTTATGTTATGTGTGTTTTTTTGTGTTGTGTGCGTTGTGTGTTGTGCGTTGTGTGTTGTGTGTTTTATGTGTTGTGTGTTTTTTGTTGTGTGTATTATGTGTTGTGTGTTTTTACGTGTTGTATTTTTATGCATTGTATTTTTATGTTTTTATATTTTGATGTTTTTATATTTTTATGTTGTATTTTAGTGTTGTGTTTTAATGTTTTGTGTTGTATGTGTTCTGTGTTGTATGTGTTCTGTGTTGTATGTATTTGTGTTGTATGTGTTTTGTGTTGTATATGTGTTGTGTTGTAGATGTGTTGTGTTGTATGTGTTTTGTGTTGTATATGTGTTGTGTTGTAGATGTGTTGTGTTGTATGTGTTTCTTTGTTGTCTGTTGTGTAGTCTGGTTGGGTGTATGTAGTGAATTTGGTGTGTGGTGTGGTGAGTTTTTTGTGGTGTGATGTGTGTGGTGTGTGGAATGATGTATGATGTGGTGAGAGGTGTTTGCTGTGGTGTTGGATGTGGTATGTGATGTGGTGTGTGATGTGGTGTGTGTTATGTTTTGTGTGTTGCGGTGTGTGTATTGTGTTTCGTGTTGTGTTATTTGTGTTGTGTGTTTTGCGTTTTTTGTGTTGTAAATGTGTTTTGTATTTGTGAGTTTTGTGTTTTATGTGATTGTGGTTTATGTGGTTTGTGTTATATGTTATTGTGTTATATGTTTTTGTGTTGTAAGTGTTTGGTGTTGTATGTTTTCTGTCATATGTTTTTGTGTTGTATGTGTTTGGTGTTGTATGTTTTCTGTTATATGTGTTTAGTGTTGTGTGTTTAGTGTTGTATGTGTTATGTGTGTTGGTGTTTTTAGTGTTGTGTAATGCGTTTTGTGTTGTCTGTTGTGTAGTTTGGTTGGGTGTATGTAGTGTATTTAGAGTGTGGTATGATGTGGTGTGGTGAGTGTTTTGTGGTGTGTAGACTGATGTGTGATGTGGTGTGTGGTATTTGATGTAGTGTGTGTTTTATGTGTTGTGTGTTTTGTGTTTTAAGTGTGTTGTATGTTTTGTGTGTTTTATGTTTTAAGTGTTTTGTGTGTTGGTTTTTAGTGTTGTGTATTGCATTTTGTGTTGTCTGTTGTGTAGTGTGGTGAGGTGTATGAAGTGAATTTAATGTGTGGTGGGGTGTATGTAATTTGGTGTGTGGTGTGGTAGGTGTTGTGGTGTGATGTGGTGTGTGATGTGATGTGTGGGATTTGCTGTGGTGTTGGTATTGGTGTGTATTGTTTTTGTGTTTTATTTTGTGTTTTATGTGTTGTGTGTTTTATGTGTTGTGTGTTTTATGTGTTGTGTGTTTTATGTGTTGTGTGTTTTATGTGTTGTGTGTTTTATGTGTTGTGTGTTTTATGTGTTGTGTGTTTTATGTGTTGTGTGTTTTATGTGTTGCATGTTTATGTGTTATGTGTTTTGTGTGTTTGGCGTTTGGTGTTTTTAGTGTTATGTTGTTTTGTGTTTGTGTTTTCTGTTGTGTTGTGTGGTGGGGTGTATGTTGTAAATTTGGTGTGTGCTGGTGTGTGGACTTATGTATGATGTGTGGTGTTTGCTGTGGTGTTGAATATGGTGTGTGACTGGTGTGTGTTTTGTTTTGTGTTGTAGTGTGTTTTTTGTGTTTCGAATTGTGTGTTTTGTGTTGTGTGTTTTGCATTTTATGTGTTTTATGTGTTGTGTGTTTTTATGTTTTGTGTTTTATGTTTTGGTTTTTTGCGTTTTATGTTTTTTATGTTTTGTGTTATTTGTTGTGTAGTATGAAAAGTGAAAATATTATAAAAGCTTTGGAAAGTAAGGTGTGGAGCTTATTTGGTAGCCCGGAACAGATTGTGTCGGACAATACCACTTATTTTACTAGTAAATTTTTTTAAGTCATGTGCCTCGATTGGGGTATCAAACATATCACTACCAGTCCTTATTACCCGAATCCAAATTTAGTGGAAAGAATGAACCTAAATATCAAGATCGCTCTTACTATTTTTCGTCAACGCAATCAGCGTTTTAAGTGGGATAGTATCATCCATATTTTTAATTTGGCTTTAAATATGACTGTGTAATTTACGCCGTCAGAAATATTTTTGGGGTGAAACGTACCGCATTCTTTACTTAACTGCTGGGGTTTGCATCCGAAATGTTTGAGTACTCAAAGTCCTCGTCTGCTATAAAAAAATGTGGGGCGAAGCAGCTGATAATTTGCAAAAAGGTAAAAATAAAATGAGTAAATGTTATAACAAAGGACGGGTGAATAATGAATTTAAGATAGGAGATGAAGTTTTATGGAAGCAATTTGTACTAAGTAATAAAGCTATGTACAAAACTGCGAAGTTAGAATATGCATATGATGGACCTTTCAAGATCATAAAGTTTTTGGGACCTGTAACCGCTCTGTTGCAAGACGTCGAAAGGCTAAATAAGATTTTAAAAAAAAGGCCCATTTAAGCCACATAAAGAAATTAGTAAGGCGGGACCTAAATTCCTGATTTATTTTTGGGTACGTCTTGTTGGATAGAAGTGTCTTATAAGTTAATTTATCGATCCTGAACTGTTGGACTACACCATTTCAATTTTTGCTAAATTCATGTTTTTGGACTGATGTACTAAAATTTGGAATTTTTTTTTGTCTTAGCTTTATAGATTTACCTGCTAATATGTAGTTATTTGTAGTGCTATCTAGTCTTATCTTCTATGTGCTTTGTGATGTTAAGGTTTTCTAATCTTTTATATTTTTCTTAATCTTAACGTTTCCTATTTGTATATTTTTTTCTAGGTCTCTTTTGAGCTAAGCAAAACATATTTTTTAGTTACTAAATTTGTAAACGTAATGTTTGTCTCACCTATCAATTTGGCGTTTATCTTTAGCTAATTTATCTACCAATTTTTTTTTTTTTGTTAGGAGTTGCTGTGGCCACCAGGCCACATCTATTATTTTTTTTATTTTGGCTATTCTCATTTTTCTCTATTATTTCAACTTTAAATTACCGTTTTAATCTTTAAAATTCAGTCGCAGTATTTTTAATTGTTTAATTTTTGTGAATAGTTCTTTTATTTATTATTCATTTGTTTGGTTTGATTCAGTTTGTTTAATACTGTACATCGATATTGGTTCTATGGCCGGCCACTGGGCGCGGTATCGTCGCTTCCCGGTCTGACGTCACCAGCGCCACAGCGCGGGAGTGGGGAGTCGGCTGTGAGCCTCGGGGAGCGATGGACTGCGAGTCGCCGCCGACGCACGTGCGGAGGAACTCCGCCGCGGGCAGAGGTGTACAATGCTTCGACACAGCGCCAGGCAGTCCGTGCCTGGGTTGGCATGGATGGGGCCGTACCTACAGCTGCTACGAAAGGAAGTGCCTCGCAAGAGAATACTTCGATAAGGTAAAGAGCCCACACGCAGTATTGTTTGGATTTGGCACAAAACTAATTTTGGAAGCACTATTAGTTCACGTGCGTGTGTTAATTAACTGTGTCTATGCGATTTACAATTACGTTGAGCAAAGTTAAGCAGTCCCGCAATTTCGTACGAAGTTTAAATTTACGCCAAGAATCTTTACAATTTGAACTTTGTCTTTGGAAATAAGTTTGTCAATGGAACTCAATATTTTTTGTCAGAACACGTAAATAAAATGCAATCAGGCAATCACAAATTGTAAACACTCATGAGGCACTGGCAATTATAAGCAACACTATTTTTGTTATAAACGAGGGAATGACAGGAATTCTAAAAAGAGTACACTCAGAATTCACAAATCTAACTAATAACTTAAAAGACCTTCGGGAGGCCATGATTACTAAGTTCTCAGGAATGGTTCAAGACATAGGACATTCATTCCAGTTTCAGGTACTGTTGGCCTCACAATTAGCCAAACAAGCTCATACATTTACAAGATTAGAGATTCTGGTCGAAAAAGATACCTGCCATTGTAGTTACACCAGCTCAGTTGAAGGAGAAATTAAATATGCTAAATGTATTTCTTAATAGGGATGGTTATGCCTTGTCAATAAGTGTGTCAGAAGTTCAGAAATACTTAAATTTACCCATTTGTAGATGTCAAGTTCACAAGGAAAATTTATACCTACAAATTAAAGTACCCATTGTTAAACTAAATTCCAATTGGAAATTGTTTCAGTTCTTCGCAGTCCCATTTCAGTGGAAGAAATCAACATGTCATTTGGACCATGCTCCAAATTTTCTGGCAGTGGATGGCGACCATTTAATCACTATTCAGGGTAAGAAATTGATTGGATTGTAGACCATTTGAAGACAAATTGTGTTTTGCTCCCAGGTTCTCCGGACACATCCTAGGTAGTGCTTTGTGTCCAAAGGCTCTTTTGCGAGGGATTGCAGTTGAAAACCTTAGTAAAAAATGTGCTTTTCGATGCCATTCCGGAAACCAATTGATGATCACTCGGGCGGGACCAGAACGTTACTTTCTAACAAACCCTTCAGGAAAATTAGAATTGCAGTGTATGAAACATAACAATGAATCTTTATTTTTAGGAAGTGGAGACATCCTCGGAGCTTTGGATATAGACGTACCTTGTGATTGTCGTTTGTATTAAACCAAGAACTTAAGATTAACGAGTTGTACCCATGTGATTCTTTAACGAAATCTAAATTTCAATTAGTACACGTAATACCTGCTGCTTGGACGAAATTACGCAAATTGAAAATTTTCCCCTCATCCTACGTCAACGCATACAGTTTTTCCATCTTTAATGGATTGTTTAGATGAAAATTGGCCAGCTTTAATACCGCATTTAAATTTTTCTTTGTCCAAATTTGAAACTCCTTTAGACCCGATTCATTTAAGAGAACCAGAAAACATACCTAGATTTGTTACTAAAAACTTGCAGAGTATTGCTATTTCCATTGTAAGTAGTGTCCTATTACTGATTATTGTAAAAAATCAGTATCTAGTAGGGATTGGAACGCTGCCAAAAGCATCCGCCTTGGACAATGTTAATACCTTTGGCCTAGAAATAAGTGTAACTTTTATTACTATGATTATAATATTTGGAATGTTGTTATTTCTGGTACTAAAATATCTGAGGAATATGTAGACCTGTAGAGATATCAGCTCCCGTAGCACATTCTGTTCCTTCTACCAGTGTAACGGTAGAATTAAAGGAAATACTAGCCAGAGATAACTGTTGTGTAGCAAAGTTATCCAGTGAAACTGGTGAAGAATTTAAAGTAACCATCTCTGTTTGTGATACGTAGTAAATGAATTTTGTTCCATGTAAAGCTTTATCTATGATTAGAGAATTAGAATTTTACTGATGTTGAGGTGAAGGGGCATGCCCCCATAAATAATTTTTATATATTTCTTGGTTACGTCGGGAACCAAATAACGATGGAGAAGGATACCAGGTTTAATAAGGGGAATTATGACGACATGAATAATCATTGAGAATGTGGGTGGGATCTTATCCTTATTCCCATTTCCACCTTACCCACCCCTTTTTTTTTATTCAAGAAGTGACACAGATAGTTATCATCAATAGAATAAAATGACTTTTGATGAGGACTCGTGGAGTGCAATTTCGAAGGGAGTGCGGTGGTGCAGCTCCATTCAGGTACGACGTGGGGCATGTTGGAGAAAAGGGCCTTCATCTACCCATTGCTGCTGGCTGGCGCCCCTATCGTCGAATCGTGGTGTTGAGGCACGATTTCCAGGAGTATCAGCGGTTTGGGAGTGGCCATGTCCGAGGACAGTGATTACTCATCGTGGTAGGGTGTGGCCTCCCTAACAACGAATTTGTCATGAAGACTAAAGTTATTGGTAGTTGGGAGCTACTGACCTGACTTTCAAAAAAAAAGTGTACAACAAGATTTGGCCAGTGTAGTTATGAACCTTATGAACTTTCAATCTACACGCGGGCGCATTCAAGTTTTTGTTAATCTTCCTCTTAGGTACCTTACCTTATCCTTTGTCTACGAATTATTTGTAGGCTTTTCAAGATTTTAATATTTCTGATGAGTTGTGAGTTTGTTTTATGAGTAGTTACTAGTTTTAAGAATCTTTAGTTGTTTTTTTTTTGTTTATACCTGGTATTGCCCCCCCCCCCCCCCCCCCTTGGTTAGCTGTGTTGATCTCTTGTCTAATTCACGATAAACAAATGAAAATACGTCATTGATTTAAATAAGATAATTTAATTGTTTGATTTGTTCACTTTTACTTGGATATTTGAGAGTCTTTTTTTGTGTATTATGATTTGTTTGTAATTGTATGACTCCTGACGCTGCTCATGTATTTTGTGCAGGAATGGTGTCGTGTACCGTGGATGACGACGGGCAGTCGGGACGAACGACATCGAGATGGACCGGCTGGGAGAGGCAGTTTGGATTGGGGTGTGATTCTGCAGCTCACAGTTCCGCAGTCTGTTCCTGTCTCTGCCCTGAGTTGGTGCATCTCTTCGCCGTCTCCCTCCTGGCTGCTTGTGCTAGCATGTGAAATTATGTAGACCGCACTTGTCCCCCGAGAGGAAATTGTCATTAAGTTATCGTAGAATTTAGAGTTGGTATTTATACGAAAGCATCAAACACTGTAATCACTATTTTGAATTTTTGACTGTTAATGGATCACATATATGTCTTTAAAAAAATGTTTTTATCATTTATATAACTTTAAGAAGTAAATTTAAGCATTCCCAAGCATTGTTGTAAGCTTGTGGGACACATGCTCCTGCCGCCCGGGGTGATGTCACGTGGTTAAAAATTGTTATCATTAATTTATTAATTATTTTATTTGTCGGAAACAAAAATTTAAATCTTTTCTCCGGTTCGGGACTTTGTTTCCCTCAAGCTCAGATGTTGTAACACCGCGGGGCTTGGGGAGTGCGAGTCTTGCACGCGTTTGTCTGGGGGCGCAGGGGTGACCGCGTTTCAGCCAGGCCAGCTGACGCGTTGTCGTGCTGTGGTTCTGGAGAAATTCGGCGCAGGCTTGTTTACCGTTATTTGAGGCCGGCTGAGAGCGTAGATTGTGTGCAGTCGCCGTGCGCAGGCGAGTGTTGCAATCTAGCGGCCGGTTTTTTGACTACGTGGACATCACAGCGCGTGCACGCGCGGCCGGCTCGTTTTTAATAACTTTACGTTTTTGGAAAACACAGGAAAACTTCCCGTCAGGATGTTTTCCCCGTAGGGGTTTCGGGGCCAAGTAATTTAGTTAAAAGGGACGTGAAATGTTTCTTCGCGGTTGTAAGGCTTTTAAGCTGCCCGGCCGTGTGTCGTAGGAACGAGGGTTAGGTGAGTGAAATGGCGTCTGGATGATGCCTTGGCCTTAATCTTCCGCAACTTATGTTTCTTCGTAGTTAACTTTAGAATTTACTTTTGGTGTGGGTTGCTCTTAAATAATTTTTTAACAATGGTTTACTAAATTTTAATGAGGTCAGAACTAAAGTTTTCTTTTATTTTCCATTATAAGCTCTGTAATTCATTTGTATCACGATCATTTTCTTACAAGTTTATGATGACGTTATCGAACTAAACTGAGTAACTATTAAAGTCTTTTTCTTGTTAGTGAAAATTCTGGATAATTTTAATACTGAAGTTGCGGAATAACTATTGACGTTTGGCATCACTAGGTGGCATGGAAACTTATGATAAGAATAAATTAAAAATGTTTGTGGGTAGAATAATGTAATCATAATAACTACTGGTTTACTTTACAGCGACCAAGCGGTTTATTCCTTTTGTTATTGGGTTAACTTTGTTTAGGAGTATTTTCCTCTCATGTTGAAAGGAAAGCTTGACTTTATTTATTTATTTATTTATTTATTTATTTGTATGTATTTATTTATTTATTGTAGAGGATGTGGAAGGTTCCACCTCTTATTGTTATCACTATTTATTTTCTTAATAAATGTTATGGGTTCTATTATTTTCAGGGTTCTTATTTTTCTCAGTATCCTGAATTTTCAGTTCTTTTACAAGGATAAACCTACTAAACTGATTCTAGTGCCGAGAAGCTCTATGGCTAGTTAAAGTTTTTATTTTATTATTTATCTCAGCTACACATTTAAGAAAGTGAGACGTGACAATATAAATACGGTTTGTATTTAATAAAATTATTTTTCAATCAATACTTAAGTTTTCAATATTACCATAAACATGTGTATAACATTAATTATTCAATTTAGTAAAATAATAGCGATATTTTTTTAATGATGAAAGTTTATTCTAACCGATTAATTTTAATTACATATTAAATAATAATGTCAAATGTATCATTTATAATGCAAATAAATTATACATACTAGAACATAAACTCACGTACATAAATACACTTGAAAAAAGTGTATCACTAATATTCGCAAAGAATAAAAGTTTTTAATGATATGAACCAGTATTCAATATCAATCATTAAAGTGTATGATTTTAAAGCATTTGTGTCTAGCACCTTTTTTTTCGTCATGACAGTTTTTGTTGAATGCTGCGCGCTCATCGTAAAAAAATTCACTCTCACCCCGTGTTTTCATAACGCGCCTACAAAAGTATAACTTAAAAAAAAAAGAACTATTTTGCTATTCTTTTCTTTTGTGAAAAAAAAAGTGTGGGGAAGTAGGTCGTTCTCTTTTGGACTTCAATTACTGACACGGCAAGTATCTCGCGTGGTCGGAAGAGACACTGTCAGGCGGCCAGTCATCGCCGCTGAAGATGTCCGCTGCTGGCGGAGGAACAAGAAGAAGGGATGACTCACGCTAGCAGCTCTTCCCTCCAGCTTTGAATATATATACTGTATAGAAGTCGCGAGTGGATAGGATTTACTCTACATTTTTCAGGAGCGTATGATGAGCAGCTTGGGAACTTCACCGCTGCAGGGCGCTGCCGCAACGCCCTGTATCGTCTTAGGTTGTTATTTACACATTAGAGCGCAGCACTGTCGCCCGCCGTCATTCCCCTGCACCCCCAACCCAACATTCACTGCAGCTCTAGGTCGTTCAACGGGAGGGGGAAGGGGCGTTTGAAGAGTTGGTGGCGATTGCGGCGGTGAATTAACCAACTACCTCAAAACCGTATTAGAAATTTTAACCTGGGGCTGGCGACTTCTATACAGTATATATATATATATATATATATATATATATATATATATATATATTCAAAGCCTCCAGTTGGTAAACAAACTAATAACGTCCACTGACTCCCTCCCGCACTGGAACTAACTCGTCTCCAGGCGCTCCCCTCCACCACTCTGTGGTTTGAGGTGTATGATGTGTTTTTTGTTTTGTATTGTTTTTTTTGTTTTGTGTTGTGTGTTTGATGTTTTGTGGTTCATGTTTTTGTTATGAATTTTATTTTGTTTGTCTTGTTTGTTTTAGGTGTTGTGTGCATTTTGTATGTTATGTGGTGAATGGTATGTGGTGTGATGTGTGTGTGTGGTGTGATATTGTGGTGTGAGGAGAGTGGTGTGATATTGTGGTGTGCGGAGTGTGTTGTGATATTGTGGTGTGCGGAGTGTGGTGTGATTGTGGTGTGCGGAGTGTGGTGTGATATTGTGGTGTGATATTGTGGTGTGCGGAGTGTGGTGTGATATTGTGGTGTGCGGAGTGTGGTGTGATAGTGTTGTGTGGGGTGTGTTGTGTGTCGTTAGATGTGGTGTTTGTGTTTAATGTATGGTGTGGTAAAGTATGTGGTGTCTTGTGGTGTGTTTTTTGTGTTGTGTGGTGTGAGTATTTTTGTTTAATGTGGTGTGTGATGAGTGTGCTGTGTGATGTGGTAAGGTATGTGGTGTCTTGTGTGTGGTATGGTGTGTGGTTTATGGTATGTGTTGTGTGTTTTTTGTGTTGTGGGTTTTTTGGTGTGTTTTTGTGATGTGTTTTGCATTATGTTTTTTATGTGTTGCGTGTTTTAAGTGTTGTGTTTTATTTATTGTGTGTATTATGTGTTTGTGTTTAATGTGTTTGTGATTTATGTGTTTTGTGTTTTATGTGTTTTTGTTGTATATGTTTTTGTTGTATGTGTTTTTGTTGTATTTCTTTTGTGTTGTTTTTTGCTATGATTGCATTTTGTATTTTATGTGTTTTTTGTGTGTTGTGTGCTTTATGTGTTTTTGTGTGTTGTGTGTTTTATGTGTTTTTTGTGTGTTGTGTGTTTTATGTGTTCTGTGTTGGTGTTTTTAGTGTTATGTTGTTTTGCGTTTTGTGTTGTCTGTTGTGTAGTGTGGTGGGGTGTATGTAGTTAATTTGGTGTGTAGTGTGGTGAGTGTTTTGTGGTGTGATGGGGTGTGTGGACTGATGTATGATGTGGTGTGTGTTTTGTGTTGTGTTTATTGCATTTTATGTTTTGTGTGTTTTTGTGTTGTGTTTTTTATGTGTTGTGTGTTTGTTTTTTGTGTTGTATGTGTTTTGTGTTATATGTGCTTTGTGTTGTAGGTGTTTTATATTTTGTGTTGGTGATTTTAGTGTTGTGTAATGTGTTTTGTGTTGTATGTGCTTTGTGTTGGTGATTTTAGTGTTGTATGTGTTTTGTTTTATGTTTTTGTGTTGTATGTGTTTTTATTGTTGTATGTGTTGTGGGTTTTGTGTGTGTTTTTTGTGTTTTGGTGTTGTGTGTTTTGATGTTGTGTCTTTTGATGTTGTGTCTTTTGATGTTGCGTGTTTTGCGATGCGTCTTTTGGGGACCGTGTTATGTGGTGTGGTGTTTTTTGTGTTGTGTGTTGTGTTTTTGTGTTGTGTTTTTGTGTGTTTTTGTGTGTTTTGTGTTGTGTTTTTTGTGTGTTTTGTGTTGTGTTTTTTGTGTTGTTTTGTATTGTGTTTTGTGTTGTGTTTTTTGTGTGTGTTTGACGCTGCTTTGATGTTCGAAGGCGTTCGTAACAACTGCCAAAACTCATTCCGTAATTAATCGGAGGTGGAATACCCGTTAAGATAAGTCTACCTATTGATCTAATACAAAATGTATTTGTGACTGGTATATCCATACGAACATAAAAAAATATTTACGAAGGACTACTGAACTTATTTCAATGTGCTTAAATCTTTTTACTGGATTTTTTTATAACTACGGCACTATCATTTTTGTGCAATTACATAGAATGTTTTTGATGTAATACGTTTAACAGCTTAAAATTTATTATATTAATGCAATTAATAAGTTTAACAGTTTACAAATAAGCTCGAGACTATGTGAAAATTCATAGAACAACATTTCCTAGCTTCCTATGAACAGAACCGACCTTACAGTAAATGGCATAAGAATTTAAAATAGTTTTAATTTATTGAAAGCTGCGTTTCGTTATTGCTAGAGACCGGAAGATATAGCGGTTTCCTATCGCGATAGGCTGAAATTCAAATACATATATGTACTACTTATGCTGCTTCTGCTGTTGGCTCACAGTTAATCTGGAGGTCACTGATCCAATTACAAACACTAAACAAAAGAAGCAACCAATCACAAGCTACCATGTTGAGACGTCTCACATGTCGGCAGCCAATGAACGGTGGTATTTGCCACCGTGTCTACAGAGTCTTTCCCAGAGGACACTGGACCGACGAATTTTTCCGGTCCTTAGCTATTGCACCTTGAGTAGTTCATAAACAGGTACTCTAAAATGAGGTTGTTCAATAGTTAGAATCTTACGTTCTTGCGTAGTTTATAAGCCAGGTCTAAGGCCCGTCATATGTGACACGTAAACGGAGATGGACCCTTGCGGATTAACTCTGCAGTGCTGAGCACTCCCCTTTACGTTTAGAAGCCGATTACTTGGCTGCAGCTCTTCCGTTTACGTTGCTACGTGCGACCAACAGAAGCCTATTACTTGGCTTCGGTGGTAGCCCTGTTTGTTCGTTTTCTAAATGGGTTTTTAAAAAAATGTTTTCCAGTACAAGAATATCCAGTGTTCTTTTATAACTTTGTCATTTATTTATATTTTATAAATTAAATCTGCCCGTACTATGATTTCGAAAGCATTTTAGTTTTAAATATTTTTTTTAATTCGTAACCTTAAAAATTATCCTTACATCGGTCTCCATTTGTTAAGTTTCCGTGGATTGCGGAAGCAGCAGAATCCCGTTTCCGTCACCGTGTCACTGCAGAAGGGTGGGGGGAAAAGAAGGATGCATTTTTCGCGAAAATATCTGAACGCCTATTAGACTGAAACAATGTATACCCGCACCAGCGGTTTTTGCCAAGATCCCTAGTTGGTAATAGTTGTTTGTTCACCTTGGTGGATGGTTTTTCAAAATTTTGTTTATTTCTTCCTTTGCGTAGTATGAAAAGTGAAAATATTATAAAAGCTTTGGAAAGTAAGGTGTGGAGCTTATTTGGTAGCCCGGAACAGATTGTGTCGGACAATACCACTTATTTTACTAGTAAATTTTTTTAAGTCATGTGCCTCGATTGGGGTATCAAACATATCACTACCAGTCCTTATTACCCGAATCCAAATTTAGTGGAAAGAATGAACAAAAATATCAAGATCGCTCTTACTATTTTTCGTCAACGCAATCAGCGTTTTAAGTGGGATAGTATCATCCATATTTTTAATTTGGCTTTCAATATGACTGTGTAATTTACGCCGTCAGAAATATTTTTGGGGTGAAACGTACCGCATCCTTTACTTAACTGCTGGGGTTTGCATCCGAAATGTTTGAGTACTCAAAGTCCTCGTCTGCTAGAAAAAAATGTGGGGCGAAGCAGCTGATAATTTGCAAAAGGTAAAAATAAAATGAGTAAATATTATAACAAAGGACGGGTGAATAATGAATTTAAGATAGGAGATGAAGTTTTATGTAAGCAATTAGTACTAAGTAATAAAGCTATGTAAAAAATTGCGAAGTTAGAATATGCATATGATGGACCTTTCAAGATCATAAAGTTTTTGGGACCTGTAACCGCTCTGTTGCAAGAAGTCGAAAGGCTAAATAAGATTTAAAAAAAAAAGGCCCATTTAAGCCACATAAAGAAATTAGTAAGGCGGGACCTAAATTCATGATTTATTTTTGGGTACGTCTTGTTGGATCGAAGTGTCTTATAAGTTAATTTATCGATCCTGAACTGTTGGACTACACCATTTCAATTTTTGATAAATTCATGTTTTTGGACTGATGTACTAAAGTTTGGAATTTTTTTTTTGTCTTAGCTTTATAGATTTACCTGCTAATATGTAGTTATTTGTAGTGCTATCTAGTCATATCTTCTATGTGCTTTGTGATGTTAAGGTTTTCTAATCTTTTATATTTTTCTTAATCTTAACGTTTCCTATTTGTATATTTTTTTCTAGGTCTCTTTTGAGCTAAGCAAAACATATTTTTTAGTTACTAAATTTGTAAACGTAATGTTTGTCTCACCTATTAATTTGGCGTTTATCTTTAGCTAATTTATCTACCAAAATTTTGTTTTTGTTAGGAGTTCCTGTGGCCACCAGGCCACAACTATTATTTTTTTTTTATTTTGGCTATTCTGATTTTTCTCAATTATTTCAATTTTAAATTACCGTTTTAATCTTTAAAATTCAGTCGAAGTATTTTTAATTGTTTAATTTTTGTGAATAGTTCTTTTATTTATTATTCATTTGTTTGGTTTGATTCAGTTTCTTTAATACTGTATATCGATATTGGTTCTATGGCCGGCTACTGGGCGCGGTATCGTCGTCACCAGCGCCACAGCGCGGGAGTGGGGAGTCAGCTGTGAGCCTCGGGGAGCGATGGACTGCGAGTCGCCGCCGACGCACGTGCGGAGGAACTCCGCCGCGGGCAGAGGTGTACAATGCTTCGACACAGCGCCAGGCAGTCCGTGCCTGGGTTGGCATGGATGGGGCCGTACCTACAGCTGGTACGAAAGGAAGTGCCTCGCAAGAGAATACTTCGATAAGGTAAAGAGCCGACACGCAGTATTGTTTGGATTTGGCACAAAACTAAATTTTGGAAGCACTATTAGTTCACGTGCGTGTGTTAATTAAGTGTGTCTATGCTATTTACAATTACGTTGAGCAAAGTTAAGCAGTCCCGCAATTTCGCACGAAGTTTAAATTTACGCCAAGAATCTTTACAATTTGAACTTTTTCTTTGGAAATAAGTTTTGTCAATGGAACTCAATATTTTTGTCAGAACACGTAAATAAGATGCAGTCACAAATTGTAAACACTCATGAGGCACTGGCAATTATGAGCAACACTATTTTTGTTATAAACGAGGGAATGACAGGAATTCTGAATTGAGTACACTCAGAATTCACAAATCTAACTAATTACTTAAAAGACCTTCGGGAGGCCATGATTACTAAGTTCTCAGGAATGGTTCAAGACATAGGACATTCATTCCAGTTTCAGGTACTGTTGGCCTCACAATTAGCCAAACAAGCTCATACATTTACAAGATTAGAGATTCTGGTCGAATAAGATACCTGCCATTGAAGTTACACCAGCTCAGTTGAAGGAGAAATTAAATATGCTAAATGTAATTCCTAACAGGGATGGTTATGCCTTGTCAATAATTGTGTCAGAATTTCAGAAATACTTTAACTTACCTATTTGTAGATGTCAAGTTCACAAGGAAAATTTATACCTACAAATTAAAGTACCCATTGTTAAACTAAATTCAAATTGTAAATTGTTTCAGTTCGTTGCAGTCCCATATCAGTGGAAGAAATCAACATGTCAATTGGACCATGCTCCAAATTTTCTGGCAGTGGATGGCGACCATCTAATCACTATTCAGGGTAAGAAATTTATTGGATTGTAGACCATTTGAAGACAAATTGTGTTTTGCTCCCAGGTTCTCCGGACACATCCTAGGTAGTTCTTTGTGTCCAAAGGCTCTTTTTCGAGGGATTACAGTTGAAAACCTTAGTAAAACATGTGCTTTTCGATGCCATTACGGAAACCAATTGATGATCACTCGGGCGGGACCAGAACGTTACTTCCTAACAAACCTTCAGGAAAATTAGAATTGCAGTGTATGAAACATAACAATGAATCTTTATTTTTAGGAAGTGGAGACATCCTCTGAGCTTTGGATATAGAAGTACCTTGTGATTGTCGTTTGTATTTAAACCAAGAACTTAAGATTAACGAGTTGAACCCATGTGATTCTTTAACGAAATCTAAATTTAAATTAGTACACATAATACCTGCTGCTTGGACGAAATTACGCAAATTGAAATTTTCCCTCATCCTACGTCAACGCATACAGTTTTTCCATCTTTAATGGATTGTTTAGATGAAAATTGGCCAGCTTTAATACCGCATTTAAATTTTTCGTTGTCCAAATTTGAAACTCCTTTAGACCCGATTCATTTAAGAGAACCAGAAAACATACCTAGATTTGTTACTAAAAACTTGCAGAGTATTGCTATTTCCATTGTAAGTAGTGTCCTATTACTGATTATTGTCAAAAATCCGTATCTAGTAGGGAGTGGAACGCTGCCAAAAGCATCCGCCTTGGACAATGTTAATACCCTTGGCCTAGAAATAAGTGTAACTTTGATTACTATGGTTATAATATTTGGAATGTTATTATTTCTGTTACTAAAATATCTGAGGAATATGAAACCCCTCAGTAGACCTGTAGAGATATCAGCTCCCGTAGCACATTCTGTTCCTTCTACCAGTGGAACGGTAGAATTAAAGGAAATACTAGCCAGAGTTAACTGTTGTGTAGCAAAGTTATCCAGTGAAACTGGTGAAGAATTTAAAGTAACCATCTCTGTTTGTGATAAGTAGTAAATAAATTTTGTTCCATGTAAAGCTTTATCTATGATTAGAGAATTAGAATTTTACTGATGTTGAGGTGAAGGGGCATGCCCCCATAAATAATTTTTATATATTTCTTGGTTACGTCGGGAACCAAATAACGATGGAGGAAGGATACCAGGTTTAATAAAGGGGAATTATTACGATATGAATAATCATTGAGAATGTGGGTGGGATCTTATCCTTATTCCCATTTCCACCTTACCCACCCCACTTTTTTTTTATTCAAGAAGTGACACAGATAGTTATCGACAATAGAAGAAGATGACTTTTGGTGAGGACTCGTGGAGTGCAATTACGAAGGGAGTGCGATGGTGCAGCTCCATACAGGATACTTGTCCCTTCTCAAGTTTTGAGAAGGCGCGTCATTAAGGGGCAGCCAGGTACGACGTGGGGCATGTTGGAGAAAAGGGCCTTCATCTACCCATTGCTGCTGGCTGGCGCCCCTATCGTCGAATCGTGGTGTTGAGGCACGATTTCCAGGAGTATCAGCGGTTTGGGAGTGGCCATGTCCGAGGACAGTGATTACTCATCGTGGTAGGGTGTGGCCTCCCTAACAACGAATTTGTCATGAAGACTAAAGTTATTGGTAGTTGGGAGCTACTGACCTGACTTTCAAAAAAAAAGTGTACAACAAGATTTGGCCAGTGTAGTTATGAACCTTATGAACTTTCAATCTACACGCGGGCGCATTCAAGTTTTTGTTAATCTTCCTCTTAGGTACCTTACCTTATCCTTTGTCTACGAATTATTTGTAGGCTTTTCAAGATTTTAATATTTCTGATGAGTTGTGAGTTTGTTTTATGAGTAGTTACTAGTTTTAAGAATCTTTAGTTGTTTTTTTTTTGTTTATACCTGGTATTGCCCCCCCCCCCCCCCCTTGGTTAGCTGTGTTGATCTCTTGTCTAATTCACGATAAACAAATGAAAATACGTCATTGATTTAAATAAGATAATTTAATTGTTTGATTTGTTCACTTTTACTT